>NC_134853.1:2675000-3012500 GCF_049852395.1 Peromyscus maniculatus bairdii
TAGGAACTAAGCAGGGGGTGGGAAAGAGGGAAGAGCAGAGATGGAGGCCAGCCTGTCAGAAGAAAAGGCCAGCGACATTGAAGCAGCAGAATGAACCCAAGTCGTCATTTTCTTCTGGTCTCTCCCTTCCCTAGACTCTCAGGAGCCCTTAGTGTCGCGGTGGGAGTCTTGGCTTCCCACTAACAGCTCATGCTCCTGTGTGTGCAGGAATAAGTTGGCCTCTTTGAACAGGAAAGCCGCAGGACACTTCCTGTGAAATGTGGATCAGTAGGAGTCTCTGGCTTCCTCAGTCCTCCCAGGATCGTGTAGGACACTTTCCATCATTACTTCTCACTATTACATTCATCTCCCTGCTCTGCCCCATCTACAAGAGGATATAAGGCATTTGTAAAAAGACCACTCATGCTGTACCTACTGGCTGGGCCCCAGCGTACTACCTTCCATTCCAGTAAAATGTCCAGCAAACAGGCACCAAAACACAAGTGTGCAGAAAGCTAAATTCTCACATTCTTCACACGGTGAGTGACTGTAGTTCATTGTTTATTTTATCCAGAACTACAGGGGTTGCTGGCTGCCATGCCACATCTCTGTAATCCCAGCACTAAGAAAGCTGAGACACGAGGATTGTGACAATACATTTTTCTGAAAATTCGTCTCACCTTCAAAGAGAAACTTTTGCTAGACTGTGAAACCAAGTTAGTAACACACCTTGAGATCATTTAAGACTATGTGCTCAATCTGCTGTCCTACTGTGCACCCCAGCCTGCTTAATTTTTTTTTTTTTTTTGGTTTTTCGAGACAGGGTTTCTCTGTGTAGCTTTGCGCCTTTCCTGGAACTCACTTGGTAGCCCAGGCTGGCCTCGAACTCACAAAGATCCGCCTGCCTCTGCCTCCCGAGTGCTGGGATTAAAGGCGTGCGCCACCAACGCCCGGCAGCCTGCTTAATTTTAACCTGCCTTTGAGAAAACAACATAGCTAACCTTACTACGCCTTGAATTCCCCATGCAGTCACCCTTTACCTATCCTAATTGTATAGCTTTAATGTTAACCTATATCCTTGCCCTGCCCCACAATAGTGTGTGTGTGTGTGTGTGTGTGTGTGTGTGTGTGTGTGTGTGTGTGTGTGTGCAAACACTGTGGTAAAGATTTGCTGAATGCTGCCACCAGGTTGAAAACGACCTTAAAGAAAACAAATATACCATAAATATTGGAAGCAAGTGTATCCACATGTTGATACATGATGATATGGTTGATGCCATATTTGCAGTTTTGAGTGCTATTCTGGGTCAGTTGGTGTCAGTGAAGTAACTTCTTCCCTCGTGAAACTTCGTTAAAGAGTTTGTAAAAGGTCTCCTCCATTCCTTTGCCTTGCCATGTTTTCTGAGCTGTTCAATAAATACAGAACAAAACCCTTTGTTAGGGACAGGCACAGATCAGACAAGCACACAGAGGCAGAGATGATGTCACAATACACAGATCAGGCAAGTACAACTAACATTAGATACACACTGTAGACTACAAACAGGCCAGTGGCCACAAACCACAGACGGACGGACGGACAGCAGACACAGGAAGAGAAGTGGAAAACTCAAACTTGGGCTTGCTCTTGGCCAAACTATGCTAAGAGGAAGTTTCTGTTTTCATTCCTTAATTTGACATTGGTGCATTTTAGTGTAGCCTCTGAGGTTTCTTTAATGTATTAACCAATGCAGAGGATGGTTCAAAGCCACTCACAGTGAACACACACACACACACACACACACACACACACACACACACACACACCAGTTAAATGAGAAGGAAGCGTTCAAATGAACCCAATACAAAGAAATAGCAGATGTTTGATGAGGTGAAAACACCACTAATCTTGACTTAATCATAGTTTGACCTACACATTACATATTACATACACAGTCTGGATGATCATACTACACCCCATAAACATGTACAGTTATGCGTCAATAAAAATGTCCTCTCCCTGTTCCCCCATCAGATCACTTGTACCCTGTTATTTTCTTTAGAGAGGAGGAAGGATTAATAGAGAAGGTGAGCAGAGGGTGTAGGGGAATAGAACGAAATAAGTGATCTGATAGGGAAAATGGGAGGGTGGGGGCTCTTTAGGTAGGGGAGAGAGGTAAATACAGAAGAAGGAGGGAGATGGGTAAAATAACAATAAGGATGTCTGAAAAGGCCACAAGGAATCATACTATTAACTGTTTACCTAACAAATAACTTTTAATCTATGTAATTCCATATAAAAATACACATATATAGTTTTAATGAACTTATCTCATCTGGACTGAGATGAGAAAATGCCCCCTCCAAGAGTCAAATGCCACCTAAAAATAAGAAAAGTACCAGATAGGAGAGGCCCTCTTTTGAGCTGTTGGGCAGGGCTGTCCACTCCCAGAACATCCAGCCTGTACCCCAAACGCCACTATAGCCAAACATCGCCTCCCTCTCCTCATTCAACTATAAAATTCCACGAAATATGTACCCAGGCTCAACACCTGTGTTCTGTCCAAAGCCTCGGGGGACTGACGCCTCTTGTCTCTGATCTCTAACAAAGGAATGTGCTGCTGTCCCCTTGACTACCCCCTAGAGGTGGGAGGTGAGTCCGTATTGCTGAAGACATCACGTACTTCAGAAAGAGGTCCAGAGACCCCTGAGCCGGAAATGACCTCAATGTCTCCTCCCTGAGAACTAGCCTTCATGGTACCAGAAGGTGCCGTGGAAGCTTCCAAAGATGGAAGTAACCCACAGTCCTACCCAGCTATGGAGCCTATGAACCACAACAATGACCAGTATGGCATGATAACCCTAAGAATGCAGTAGTGGCATGCATTCCTTGGCAGTAACCAACAGCTCTCTAATTGGATTTAAGATTTACTCAAGAGGGAAACCATGCCTGGTACTAGAAACCTAGTTAACTACCTATGCTAGTGAAGTCGTGGTTATTGGAGGAAAATCTACAACCACCAATTTACACTAAAGCAGCATAATCCCTAACAACAACCTATCAACATTTGTTCTTATACCCACAGATAAGTGTAGTCTTTGCCTTTCACCAAGAAAACTTCACCTTTCACCAAAACCGCACCAATCAAAATACAGAATTCCCAATGCCAGTGGATACACCTACAAAACACTCCTTCACCTAAGGCTCAGAGAACATTGTGGAAAGGGGATAGAAAGGTTGTAAGAGCCAGAGTCAAGATCAGTGAGTTTGCTGTGAGATTGTGTCTCCTAGTAATCTCAGAAGCCACACCCATAAATTCTCACCAACCTAACTGCTCAAACACGAGCTGAACAAGGACAACACCAGTGGACATGCCAAAGTGGAAGGGGAAAAACCCACGAGGTCTCAAGCCCATACAAAGATCTACAGGTGAATGAGGAAAGCTGGGAACAGAAGAGGTGGCCTTCCCCAGGAACAGCACACCAATTGGCTGTCCAGTGCCAGTCAATCCTGAATACATACATACAAATAACATTATATGGACTGAACACGTTGTATTTAGGAATATATTTGCATATACATATTGTAATGATATGAAAGAAAATGGTCCCCAAAGGGAGAGGCAAAATTAAGAGGTGTGGCCTTGTCGGGGGACATGTGTCACTGTGGGAGCAGGCTTTGAGGTCTTTTTCTCAAGCTTCACTCAATGTGACAGTTAGTCGACTTCCTGTTGCCTGCAAGATGTAGCACTCTGAGCTCCTGCACCACGTCTGCCTGCTTGCTGCCATGCTTCATGAACATGATGGACTGAACCTCCGAAACTGCAAGTGAGCCACCCTCAAATGTTTCCTTTGTGAGAGGTGCCGTGATCAGTGTCTCTTTGCAGCCATAGTAAACCCCACTAAGACAGAAGCTGCTACCAGGGACTGAGTATTGCTGTGATGGTCCTAACTATGGTTTTGGTTGGAGGAATTTGGGCTTTGGTACTCTGAGTTATGAAAGCAGTGGAATGCTTTAAGCACTGCTTAAAGGGCCATTCTTGTAGTAGCATGGAAGACAGGGGTGGTAAGAGTTATTTGAACTGTCCAAGGCTCACTTAAGAGGTTTCAAAGAAGAATTTTAGTGTGTCACCTAGAGATCATTCTTGTGATATTTTGGTGAAGGAAGTGGCTGCATTTTGTCCTTGTCTGAAGAGTCTGCCTGAGACTAAAGAATGGATTAATTCCATTAGCAGAGGAAATCTCAGAACAACCTAGCATAGACTCTGTCATGTGGATATTAGTGGTAATTCTAATAAAGACTAATTAAATTCTAATAAAGACATAAAATGAAAAGGAGCAAGCTGAGCAAGGAAAAGTATTTGAGAAAAAGAGCACCAGAAATCAGAAGGGAGCTAAGTTCTTTGTTCAAGGAGAGAAACAGATTTAAAAATGGAATAAAGAAAGTGGTGACCTCAAGGCAAGATCCCACCCAAGTAAGTTTCCAACTTGTGGAAAGGAATTAAAGAAAAGTTTAGAGCCCAGTGTGGTAGTGCATGCCTTTAATCCCAGCACTGGGAAGGCAGAGGTTGGCAGATCACTGAGTTTGAGGGCAGCCTGGTCTAAAGATCAAGTTCAAGAACAGCCAAGCTTAGGCCGTAAAGGAAAACAGAAAGCCGGTAAAGATGTAGTTAAACAAGGAATCCATGTTCCAGCCCCAGTAAGCTGCAGAACTTGGCAGCTTCAGCCACATGAGTCTGGCTTTAGAGTTAAGGATAGAAAAAAATGGTTTATCAGCCTCTGAGACCAGGCATATGTCAGGGATGTCCCTGAATGGAAACCTAGTAGAGAGGCCATTGTGTGAAGCTGTGAAGGTGAAACCTGGATTGCCTTAGAGAACTTAAGGTGTTAGAGATGCCAGAATCATGGCTAACAGGGAGTGGAACAAGCCAAAGAGAAAGAAGTGTGTTGCAGTCAACAAAGTAGAACAGAGTTGGAGATGTGGAGAGTGTTTTGACATCAGACATGGAGATACAGAGTTTGGAGTTTGCCCAGCTGGTTTTCGGTCTAGTATTTCCTTGCTGTATCCACTTCCTGTGTTTTGGAATGATAATGTATATCCTGTGCCATTATATGTTGGAAGTATGTGATCTGCTTTTTTATTTTTATTTTTACATGTGATAACAGTTAAGAGATTGCCATGCATCTCAGAAGAGACTTTGTACTTTGAAACAAGTTTGAGACTGTTACAGACTATGGGGACTTCTGAAGTTAGACTGAATGCATTTTTGCATTATGATATGGTTATAAGCCTTTGGGGGCTTGGGAGTGGAATGTGATGGTTTGAAAGAAAATGGTCCCAAAGGGAGTGGCTCTATTAGGAGCTGTGGTCTTGTTGGAGGAAGTGTGTCACTGTGGGGGCGGGCTTTAAAGTCTCTTTCTCAAGCTTCATGTAGTGTGACAGTCAGTCAACTTCCTGTTTCCTCTGAGTCAAGATGTAGGGCTCTCAGCTCTAGCACCACATCCACCTGCACACAACCATGCTCCTTCATGATCATAATGGACTGAACCTCTAAAACTGTAAATGAGCCACCCTCAATTAAATGTTTTCTTTCTAAGAGCTGCCATGGTCATGGTGTCTCTTTGCAGCAATAGACACTAAGACACACATATGCATGCAATAACAATTAGTAAAATAAGAGGCAATGAGTTTGAAGGAGAGAAGGAGGGGTATATGAGAGGATTTGGAGGGAGGAAAGGGAAGGGAGAAATGTCATTGTGATATCAAAAAGTAAACATAAATAAAATATTCCTATTTTAATCTTTTTAAGTAATTTTTTAGAATTACTTATTTTTTGTGTATGAGTGTTTTGCTTGCATGGATGTAGTGTACCACAAGTGTGCCTGATGCCCACAGAGGTCAGAAGAGGGTAATCGGTAACCAGGAACTGGAGTTACAGACAGTTGTGAGCTGCCATGTAGGTTCTGGGAACTGAACCTGGGTTCTCTGTGAGAAAAGGTGCTCTTTTCTCACCACAGCTGAGCCACATCTCCAGCCCCAAATAAAATGTTCTAAAATCAAAAATGCTTTTATTTTTTAAATGACCCATATTTGCCTATCTTTTGCCCCCTACATGTTTGAAATTTCCCAAATTCTATTCATACAAGAAATATTTATGGTTTCCACCGGGGACTCCTGCCCTGTCACTATTGGTACCCTGCTACCCTCAGCCCTCCTCACTCAGCTGCAGCTGAATCCACTAACAACACGGGCCTGAATCTCTGGTCAGGCAGCCTTTTGCCTATAAAGAAACCATAGCTGCAGCCAAATTGGACAGTTTTCCAGTTTCACCCATGACCATAGGAATTCCCTTAGGAATGAGGCCATCAGAGTCAGAAAGGTGCTGAAACTCTTGATGGAGTCCAGAGAGAGGCCTCACACGTGCAAGAACGTCAGCTTGTGCAGCCTGGGGCTACTGCTGTCCTTTAATGGAGCTGAGGTAAGATAAAGAAACCAGATCCTCATGACAGTGTGGAGGCTCAAAGCAGGGTGTGTATGAAGGAAGTTCTATGACAACACTTTTCATCTTATGAGCAAAAAGGGCCTTCTTTCCTTACTCAGTATAAATTCAATTTTCTATCACATGTAATCAAATGAACTCGACATAATTAGTATACCTAGGCATGCCTGAGACAATTGATGAGGCAGATTGCTCTAAAAGGGAAAGAGTGTAGGCTTTTCACAGATGACATGAAAGGAAAATTGAGAGCTGAAGAGAAAGCTCGATGTGAGAGCACCGGCTGCTCTTGCAAAGGATCCAGGTTCAATTCCCAGCACCCTCATAGCAACTCGCAACTGTCTGTAACTCCAGTTCCAGAGGATTTGACTCCCTCAGGCCTTGGGGGGCACCAGACATATACATGGTACACAGACATACATGTAGACAAAGTAATCATACACATAAAAATAAAATACTTTTTAAGGGAGGGGGAATGTCTCAGGAAATACATCATAAAGATGAAGTCATGGAAAATGAGGGGGACATCTGGACAAGGATCAGCCACAGAAGAGTTGTATTAGTTAAGTACAAGTTCTGGGGGTAAAAAGAGATAGTTACAGGGAAAAAATGGGAGGTTCTTAGAGCTGAAAAAGATGTGTTCAGGATAAAAGGCCATGGAAGATCAATGTCTCGGAGATTGTATACCGAATGTGTACCTGTAAAACTGCAGAACTCCAAGGAAGAAGTGAGGATCCTGAAACACTTTCTAGATAAGAGATGGGTTTCCTATAAAAGAACAGAAGCCAGAGTGAAGGGTTCTCAAAAGGCCTCTGAAGACTAGCAGGCAATGTCATGAAATTTTGCAGGATAAAATGGTGCACCATACAGAATGGAAGAGTGCTGGACATCTACCAGTGCACTTAGCTGCCAATAACAAGACCAGGAAGCTGGAAGAACCTGATGCATAAGAAACATGCTGTAAGCTTTTCTCCAGTGACTGATGGAAGCAGATGCAGAGATCCACAGCCAAACACCAGGCAGAGCTCCAGGAGTCCAGTCAAAGAGAGAGAAGAAGAATTCTATGAGCAAGTTCACCAAGATCATGATGGGGAAACCTGCAGAGACAACCAAACCAAACTAGTGGGAACTCATGAATGTTGGATCAATGGCTGTGGAGCCTGCATGGGACTGGGCTGATCTGCTTGGGGGCCCCCTGGCGGTAGGATCAGAATCCATCCCTGGTGCACGAGGGGGCTTTTTGGACACCTCGCACAGCCTTGAGGCAGGGGGAAGGGCTTGGACTTGCCTCTACTGGATGTGCCTCTCCATGGGAAGAAAGCCTTGCCTTCTTGTGGGAAGGAGTGGGGATGGGTTGGGAGGGGAAGGCTTGGGGGTGGGAGGAGGGAAGAGGGGAACCTTTGGTTGGTGCGTAAAATAAATGGAAAATTTTTGTTGTTGTTGTTTTTTGGGGGTTTTGTTTTTGTTTTTGTTTTACATACTCATTTTTTATTTAGATCTATCTATTATTGTTTCATTGCACATTGTTCTTTCTAAACATGGAGCTTTAGAATTAGTTCACATTAACATGTTTAAGTTTACCAGTAAAAGCTAAAATGTTTATAGGATAGCCCAGCTATTAAAAGGAAGTGAGGTAAACAATTCACATGAAAGACAAAAAAGTGTATAAAAGTCAGAAGAAATTGAAATTACAAAATAATTTGATGAGAAACAATACCAGAACATCAGTATTAATATAAAACTATTCCTTACTAGAGAAATATTTATAATATGTTTAAATAACATTTCATGTAAATTAAAGACAATAGATAGAAGGAAAACAAAGAGTAAAGATGTTTGATAAAGTCAACATTACTTCATTGTTCAAATCCATGTCCTTAAACCTTCCTATGTGTCAGTATTTGCAATAAATAATTTGAAGCCATGTTATTAGGTAGGTAACACTTACGATGTTACTTTGTACCCACCTCCCCTTCTCTGAACTGGGAGCTTGTCTGGTTTTTTTGTTTTGTTTTTTGTTTGTTTGTTTGTTTTGTTTTTTTGTTTTGTTTTGTTTTTCGAGGCAGGGTTTCTCTGTGTAGCTTTGTGCCTTTCCTGGAACTCGCTTTGGAGACCAGGCTGGCCTCGAACTCACAGAGATCCGCTTGCCTCTGCCTCCCGAGTGCTGGGATTAAAGCCGTGCGCCACCAACGCCCGGCTAACTTTATACTCTTAATTAGATATTTTGTCACTATCAGGGACACATTTCTGACTTTTAATGGCTATTTGCTTTTGTTCTAACATCAAATGAAAAATTTTTAACTAAAAAAAAAAAACATGCTGTATGTCTTTTGGTTTTTTGTTTTTGTTTTCTCAATAGGAGAAAACGGAGAAAAGCTTTAGAAACTTAACAGAAATGTCACAGGTTGAATAGAAAGCATTCAAGGGACATAGGATAGGTAAGGCAGGAATACTTTTCCTTCTCTGGTGCTTTATTTCTATTGGCTTTGTTCAATAATGTTAGATATTTATTTATATAAACAGAGTATGGTGAAGGACACCTGCAACATCAGCACTTGGTAAGCTATGGCAAGATGATAATGAATTGGAGGCCAGACTGAGCCCCACAGCAAGCTCCAGGCCAGTCTGAGCTACATAATTAAGATCCTTACTCAAGCTGAAGGGGCAGTCACAGTGACGGGTCTGAGCCTGGTCCTCTGCATATAGGTCATGGTTGTGGAGCTTGGTGTTCTGAGGGACTCCTAACAGTGAGAGCAGGGGCTGTCTCTGACTCTTTTGTCTACTTGGGGGGGGTCCTTTTCCTCCCAGTGGGGGTCTGTGCCTAGTCTTATTGCATCTGATGCCGTGTTTGGTTTATGTCCCTGGAGGCTGCCGTTTTCTGAGGGGGAAAGGTCTGGGGCAGAGTAAAGGGTGGAGCCGGGAGGAACTGGAAAGAGTGGAGGGAAGGGAGGTTGTGGTTGGGATGCATTATATGAGAGAGAAAAATTTAAAAAAAGGATCTTGACTCAAAAAACAAAAAATAAAAATAAGATAGATCGATAGATGGACAGATGGATGTATTGATAGCTGGATAGACAGGTAGAGAGACACATTTCCTAATTTAAATGATTAAATTCTAATTTAGAATCAACTTTTTAAAAAGCATATATGGTTACATTTTGCAATTATAGTTAGCAAACAGAACAAAATACAAATCATAAACCATATGATAAAATGTTGACAAAAAGGGATGCCGATGACAAGAATCAGAAGAGACATAAAAGAATAAAAGAAACAAGTTGATTTTAAGAAAAAAAATGATGTTACCACACCTAGTGGATACATTATCTACTGCTGTAAGAAAATACCCTATAAAACACACACACACACACACACACACACACACACACACACACAGAAATAAGCATTTTTTTTCTATTTTCTTTTTAAGGAGGCAGGTGTTTTGAGACAAAGTCTCATGTATCCCCAGGCTGGCTTCAAGCTTGTCTCCTACTTTCTGAGTGCTAAGATTATGCATGCCACTGTGCACACACATGCACACGCATTCACACACACACACACACACACACACACACACACATCTCATCTAAACATTTTTTTCATTGACTTTTTAAATTTTTTTTCATACAATATAGTTTGATCATAGTCTTTTCTCTCCCCCAACTCTTCTTGGTTGTTCCCCAGCTCCCTACTTAGCCAACCTCATCCTCCCTTCCTCCCTCCCTCCCTCTCACTATCTTTCTCTTTCTCTCTCTCTCTGTCTCAAAAAAAAGAAAGAGAAAATCAAACAACCAAAAGGTACCAACATAACAAAAATCACACGTAAAGAAGATGAAGAAGATGAAGAAGAAGAAGAAGAAGAAGAAGAAGAAGAAGAAGAAGAAGAAGAAGAAGAAGAAAGAAGAAAGAAGAAAGAAGGAGGAGGAGGAGGAGGAGGAGGAGGAACATGCAGTCCTTTTTGTGTTGGCCAACTACTCCTGGGCATGGGGCTTGTCCTAGAGTATGGTTGATATACCCAGTGTTAGTCTGTCTTAGGGTTTCTATTGCTGTGGAGACACACCATGACCATGGCAACTCTTACAAAGAAAAAAACATTTAATTAGGCCTGGCTTACAGTTCAGAGGTTTAGTCCATTATCATCATGGTGGAAAGCATGGCAGCATGCAGGATGACATGGTGCTGGAGAAGTAACTGAGAGTCCTACATCTTGAGCCGAAGGCAGCAGAAGGAGACTGTATACTGAGGGAAGCTTGAGCACATATAAGACCTCAAAGTCTGCTCCCACAGTGACATACTTTCTCCAACAAGGCCACCCCCCCATAATGCCACTACCTATGGGCCAAACATTCAAACACGAGTCTATGGGGGCCATACCTATTCAAATCACTACACACTCCATTAAAGAAAACTGATTTTCTCTCCCCATCATTTGCAAATAGCTTCTTGGTAAGAGATGGAACTTTGTACCCACCTCCCCTTCTCTGAACTGGGAGCTTGTCTGGTTTGAACTTGTACAGGTCTTGTGCCTACTATCAGTCTCTGTGAATTGATATGTGAAACAGTTCCATACCATCTAAACATTTCTTATCTCAAAGAATTTCTGTCAGTCAAAAATTCAGAAGCAAATTAGCTGAGTGTCTCTGACTCCGACTTTTGGGGTTTCTCATGAGTTTGCTGTCAAGAAATCAGCTTCAAGCCTTGCTATGGCTGAGGGACTTCCTGAAAGTTGGCTCACTCACATGGCTGACAAATTTATTTCTGTCTACCAGCAAGAAGCCTTAGCTGTTTGCCACACAGACCTCCCCTCAAGCTTGTTCAAGTGTACTTATAACAGGCAGCTGTCTTCCAAGAGAAAGCTAGACAGAAACACACAACATCTTTTCTGACCTAACTTTAGTAATCAGAGACAATTTTGCAACATCTTGCTGGTTTTTCAGGGCAGTTCTAGGCAATGGGCAACACTCAGGGTGAGCAGTGGGGGGCGGGGCATAAGAGGAGGCTGTTCCTTGGGGGTTAATGGGAAAGAATTGATGTTTAAGCACACTATTCAACCTTCTGGAAGTCACAACTTCCAATAGAATGGGATATTGCTGTGGCCTTGCGTGGCTTTGGTTCTGGAACCCTGTCTAGGGATAGTGAGAGAAAGAAAGGGCCAACAATGAATAAAAATAAAATAAAAACAGACAGAGAAGAAATGACAGACACGCACACAGAAAAGATGGGGTTGGGTGACCTGAGCTCTCTGATGAAGCCCAGCATGTTTATTAAATGCAGATGAACAGGGAGGTGAGTTCCGTGCTACACAGCTGAATGGAGGAGGCAGGGTTAGCTAATGGGTAAGAGCAGTCTCTGTAGGGGAACCGTCTTGAGGCCATAAATATCTGGGGGAGAAAGCTACGGTGGATGTTTTGTTCACACACTATCAGTATTGGCCATAAATATCTGGGGGAGAAAGCTACGGTGGATGTTTTGTTCACACACTATCAGTATTGGAACTTGGATCAGAGGAAGACTTTGCTATGTCCCTAAGCCTCGCCTGACAAGGAGGCTTTGTCAAAATTTCCCATGAGTCTAGGCTCTGGCCCTTAACATAGCTGGCTCATGTCAATCACACATGTCCAATGAGGAATTCATATACTCAGGGCTTCCTCCACTCCCTACAGGACATAAGAGTGTGAGGAGTGAGATCTAGGAAGGAGGCATAAAGAAGGAGGAAGCCATCTTTCATAAAGGATACTGACCAGAATAATCTAAAACAGATTCCTCCAGAAGCAGGGAAGCAAAAATACTCTTTAGTGGGTGGTGGCCACATTGAGAACTAAAAATAGACCAGTCAAGTAGTGATGTAATTTTGGAGAGTGGTACTAAGGACAGAGAAGAATGCTTTTATTTCCTGTCAAAACTATATGACATCACTTATCTTTAAGCACATGTATGATTTTGATAATAACTGTCTGTAGAGTTTTGTCTTCAGAATGCAAGTATGCCTCTACACATTGAATATGCTGATTGTAACTCCAGAACATAATTCTGAACTTCAAAACACTCTTAATATGGAGCTGGGGTTCAGTGGAGAAAGTGATTGTTGCATAAACAAGAGGGTTTGAGTTTGGATCCCTAACACTCACATACAAAGCCAAGTATCTGTAACCTTTGTACTGGAAAAGCAGAGAGAAGTGAATCCCTGGAGCTCCCTGACCATCCTGCCTACTCAATCAGTGAGTTCTACGTTCAGTGAGAGACCCTGACTCAAAAGTAAGGTAGAGATGGGGACTGGAGAAATGACTAAGTAGTTAAGAGGACCATCTACTCTTCCAGAGGACCTGTGTTCAATGCCCAGGACACACATGGCAGGTCACAACCATCCATATCTCTGGTTCCAGTGACCCAACCCCCTGTTCTGGCCTCTATGGGCACCAGACATACACATGATGCAGATATATATGCAAATAAAACATTCATAAACATAAAATAAAAGTTTTAGCCAGGTGGTAGTAGTGCATGCTCCCAGTTCTTAGGAGGCAGAGACAGAATGATCTCTGAGTTCCAGGCCATCCTGATCTGTAGAGAGAGCTCCTGGACAGCCAGAGCTACACAGAGAAACCCTGTCTTGAAAAATATATATGGTGGAGAGTAATAGAGGAAGACGCCTGTGCTGGCTCCTTTTATGTCAACATGACACAAGCTAGAATTCTTGGAAAGGGGGGAACCTCAATTGAGAAGATGCCTCCATAAGATCCAGCTATAAGGCATTTTCTCATTTAGTGATTGGTGGGGGAGGGCCCAGCCCATTGTGGCACCATTTCTAGGCTGGTGGTCCTGGGTTCTAAAAGAAAACAAGCTGAGCAAGCAATGGGAAGCAAGCCAGAAAGCAGAACCCCCCGTTGCTGTGGATATGACTCTACATAAATAAAACACTGATGGCCAGTGACCAGGCAGGAAGTATAGGCAGGACAAAGAGAGAGGAGAATTGGGGAAACAGGAAGAAGGGGGCAGAGAGACTGCAGCCACCGCCAGGACAAGCAGCATGTAAAGATGCCAGTAAGCCACCAGCCATGTGGCAAGGTATAGATTTATAGAAATGGGTTAATTTAAGATATAAGAACAGTTAGCAAGAAGCCTGCGGCCATACAGTTTGTATGCAATATAAGTCTCTGTGTTTACTTGGTTGGCCATACAGTTTATATGCAATATAAGTCTCTGTGTTTACTTGGTTGGGTCTGAGCGGCTGTGAGACTGGTGGGTGACAAAGATTTGTTCTGACTGTGGGCAAGGCAGGAAAACTCTAGCTACACTCCGTGGCCTCTGCATCAGCTCCAGCCTCCAGGTCACCACCCTGCATGAGTTCCTATCCTGACTTCCTTTGGTGAAGAGCATTAATGTGGAAGTATAAGCCAAATAAACCCTTTCCTCCTCAACTTGCTTTTAGGTCATGGTGTTTCACAGCAGCAATAGAAACCCTAACTAAGACAACTTGGTACCATGAATAGGGTATTGTTGTGATAGACCTGACCATGTCTTTGGTGGGAGTATTGTGGAATGACTTTGGAACTTTGGGATAGAAAAGCCATCAAGTGTGGAGAGCTCAGTGGGGTGTTTTTGAGGAGCTTGGAAGATAAGAATGTTGAGGGCAGTACAGAAGACGAAAGAAGCCTGGCTTGTGAAGTTTCAGAGGGAAATTTAAAGACTCTATCAGGGCCATTTTCTATTTTGAATTAAGGTTCTGTCATTCTGGTTAGCTGGAGCTGAAGAGTCAGTCACAATTAACAAGAGACCAGCACCATTAAAGTGAAACCTTTGTGTTACTGGGATAATTGATGCTGGTTAGCTGGAGCTAAGAAATTAGCAGTGATTAAGACAAGACCAGCGTTGTTGAGCTGAAATCTTCTGGGAAGTGTTTCCTGAGAACACAGAAAGGCTGTGCCCCAGAAGAGGCCAAGGTTGTACCTTGTATTGACAGCCAGACTTGGTAATGTGTAAGAGTCACCCAGGTTTTACAGGTTTTGAAGGTGTGAAGAGGACATGGAGAGCAGCTGAGGCTTGGCACTGTGAGAAGCCGGGAGAGGTCATTGGGGATGGAGCAGCCTCAGTAGCAGTGAAAATCCAGGACTGAAGGGGTCATGCAGAGAAGTTGAGGCTTGGCACCATGAAGAGAGCCTGTGAGAAGCTATTGGTGAAAGTGCAGCCCAGCAGAAGACCCCAGCATTTTGGAGATGCCAGTACCATGCATGGGATAACCACTAAGAACAGCAGCAACAGTGGAATGGAGCCTGCCAGAGCCTAGAAGACAAGCTGAGTGTGCTGAAGGGCAGAGCTGGAGAAGTAACCCAAGCCCTTTGGAGGATCCCAGATCATGAGTGAATCCCAGCTAACTTGGGATTGAGTTTTTTTTTTTTATTTATTTTATTTTATTTTACAATTCCATTCAGTTCTACATATCAGCCACGGGTTCCCCTATTCTCCCCCCTCCCACCCCCTCTCCTTACCCCCAACCCACCCCCCATTCCCACCTCCTCCAGGGCAAATCCTCCCCTGAGGACTGCAATCAACCTGGTAGACTCAGTCCAGGCAGGTCCAGTCCCTTCCTCCCAGACTGAGCCAAGTGTCCCTGCATAAGCTCCAGGTTTCAAACAGCCAACTCATGCAATGAGCACAGGTCTTGGTCCCACTGCCTAGTTGCCTCCCAAACTGATCAAGCCAATCAACTGTCTCACCTATTCAGAGGGCCTGATCCAGCTGGGGCCCCTCAGCCTTTGGTTCATAGTTCATGTGTTTCCATTCATTTGGCTATTTTTTTTTCAATAATTGAGTAAAACCAAAATTTATTATAAGCCACAGTCATCCTAGGGACCCCCATGCTATATATACAGCCTCCATGGTTCTATGGGTTGTGGTCTAATTGTTCTTTATTTTATATCTAGAGGGATTGAGTTATTTATACTTATTTATACTGTTGGAGTTTGGTCTTGCTTAGTTCAAATTGTGACTGTGCCCTGATTCTTCCATCTTCAAGAAGGTACGTAATTTAATTTTTATTTTTATAGGAGCCCATCTCTGAAAGGTTTTGAACTTTTTTTTTTTTTTTTTTTTTCGGTTTTTCGAGACAGGGTTTCTCTGCGTAGCTTTGCACCTTTCCTGGAGCTCACTTGGTAGCCCAGGCTGGCCTCGAACTCACGGAGATCCGCCTGGCTCTGCCTCCCGAGTGCTGGGATTAAAGGCGTGCGCCACCACCGCCCGGCGGTTTTGAACTTTTAAAAGAGATTTTGGATTTTTAGAGAGATTAGATTTTGTTTTGTTTTGTTTTTTTCAAGACAGGGTTTCTCTGTGTAGCTTTGGAGCCTTTCCTGAAACTCATTCTGTAGACCAGGCTGGCCTCGAACTCAAAGAGATCCACCTGCCTCTGCCTCCCAAGTGCTGGGATTAAAGGCATGTGCCACCACTGCCTGGCTCAAGATTGGATATTTTAAAGAGACTGGAATTTAAACATATTTTAATTTGTAACGACTATGAGATTTTTAAAGTTATTTATGATCTTAATGAAGATCTTGGGGATAAATAAGAAAGGAAGAGTTGTGACTTAATAGTGATGTGTTTGTATACCAAATTGTACTGGTCAATTTTATCTCAACTTGACACACAAAGAGCTATCTGGGGGGAATCTCAGTTGAGCAAATGCCTCCATAAGATCCAGCTGTAAGGCATTTTCTCAGTTAGTGATTAATGGGGGAGGGTCATCCCTGGGCTGCTGGTCCTGGGTTCTATAAGAAAGCAAACTGAGCAAGCTATGAGGAGCAAGCCAGTAAGTAGTATCCTCCATGGCCTCTGCATCAGCTCCTGCCTCCAAACTCCTGCCCTGCTTGAGTTCCTGTCCTGACTTCCTTTGGTGATGAACAGTAATATGAAAGTGTAAGCCAAATAAACCCTTTCTTCTCAAAAAAAAAAAAAGAAGGAAGGAAGGAAGGAAGGAAAGAAGGAAGGAAGGAAGGAAAGAAGGAAGGAAGGAAGGAAAGAAGGAAGGAGAAGGAAAGAAGAAAGCAAGCAGGCAAGTAGTCTAAGCAAGACATGGGAAGCAAGCCAGTAAGCAGCACCCCTCCATGGGCTCTGCATCAGCTCTGGCTTCCAGGTCATACTGCCCTGCATGAATGAGTTCCTATCCTGACTTCCTTTGATGATGAACAGCAATGTGGAAGTGTAAGCCAAATAAACCCTTTCCTCCCTAGCTTGCTTTTTGGTTATGGTGTTTCATTACAGCAACAGGAACTGAAACTAAGACAACACCCAAACCTGAACTCTGGCCTCAATATGTGTGTTCATTCTCTCTCTCTCTCTCTCTCTCTCTCTCTCTCTCTCTCTCTCTCTCTCTCTCTCTCTCTCTCTCTCTCTCACACACACACACACACACACACACACACACACACACACACACACACACAAACTTTTAACATAGAACCCGGTATAGTGGCTCATTCTTGTAATCAAAATAGTTGGTGGTTGAGAATTAACCCCTTATATCATGGGTTCAAGGCCAGCCTTGTGTACATGGTCCTAAAAACCAACCAACAATAAAACCTTACTAATGTAGGGGCTGGAGAGATGATGGCTCAGCATTTTAAATCATGTAATGCTCTTGTCGTGGACCTAAGTGTTGTGACTTCAGCTTGGGGCAAGGGTATCTGACATGTCTGATGTCTTTGGGAACTGGCATTCACACATACATATTTAAAAATAATAAAATGATTTTTAATTTAATTTTAAAAAACAAAAACTTACTAATATGATTTCACTGTTCCATAACTAAATGGTTGCCTGGCATCACTCACATGCTGAACACAGCTGTAGTAGTTTAAACAAATCTTTTAAACAGTAAATTTGTCTGGAGTTTTCTGTGTTCTGGCACATTGCAGCCCTTCCAAGGATTCATTTCAGAAGTTAAGAATTTGCTTACTAAACACAAATTCATAGCCATGTCATTTAAGACTTGTTCTTTTTCAAAATTCATGTTATTGTGAGGGGGTACTTTAAAAATCTATGCTTCATTAAGCTGGAAAATATAAAAGAAATGGATGGATTTCTAGATTCACCCAACCCACTAAAGTTAAACAGACCCTTAACAAATGAGATTGAAACAGTAATAAAAGGCCTTCCAACTATAAAAAGCCCAGGCCCAGGTGGATTCAAAAGACTTTCAAAGATTTACAAGGAACACTTCCTAAACTGAGAAAGAAAGAAAGAAAGAAAGAAAGAAAGAAAGAAAGAAAGAAAGAAAGAAAGAAAGAGAGAGAGAGAGAGAGAGAGAGAGAGAAAGAGAGAGAGAGAGAGAGAGAGAGAGAGAGAGAGAGAAGAGAGAAAGAGAGAAAGAGAGAAAGAGAGAAAGAAAGAAAGAAAGAAAGAAAGAAAGAAAGAAAGAAAGAAAGAAAGAAAGAAAGAAAGAAAGAAAGAAAGAAAGAAGAAGAAACTCTTCCAAACTCCTTCTATGAAACCAGTATTACTCTAATACCAAAACCACGGTAAAACACAACCAAATAAGAAAACTACAGAGCAACATCCCTGGTGAACATAGATTCAAAAATCCTCAATAGAATGCCTGCAAACCAAATACAGATCTACACATACACACACACACACACACACACACACACACACACACACACACACACACACACACAAAGATCATTCACCCTGATCAAGTTAACTTTATTCCAGAGATACAGGGATGGTTCAACAAATGCAAACCAATAAGTGTAATAAACCATATAAACGGACTTAAAGACAAAAATCACATGATAATTTTAGTAGATGAAGAAAGAAACCTTTGACAAAATCCGACATGCCTTTATGAGAAATGTCCTAGAGACATATGGCCAGAACATACCTCAACATAATAAAGGCCATATATGACACACTTGAAATAATCACATTAAAATCAGAACTGAAACAAGGCTGTCCACCATCTCCACTCCTTTTCAATAGCAAACTCCTTTTCTATGTAGAGCTTAAATGAAATTAAGATACTTGGGATGACACTGCTCCAAGGGCCATAGACCATCTAACAATAGTCCCAGAACCAGACATGAGAAACCTCTTTTTTTAATGATGGTTAGGGAAGTCCAAAGGACTTCCAAAACAATACAGGCTGTTTCTGTTGCACTTGGTTGCCTCCCAGAGGTCAAAGTTAAGTCTCTACTGCTGAAGTTGCCATGTACTTTGAACATAGGACTCAGAAAATTCAAGCTGGATCTGCCTGAAAGCCTCCTCGGAGGACTAGCTCTCAGAATACCAGGTGCTGTGCAAGCTACCAAGGTGGGAGTCAGTTAAGAGTCCTACCTAGCAGTAAAGCTGTATGAGCCACAACAAAGACCATCGTGGCAAAATATTCCTAAAGGTATCTTGGCCTGTCTTGGCACCAGTCAACATCTCTCTAATTGGACTTCTGCTCAACAGAAAGAAATCATGCCAGGTACTAGAAACACAGCCAATTACCTGGGGCTAGTAGGTCATGGATCTTCGAGGAGAATCTACTGGTGCCACTTTATGAAATGAATATCATTCCTAGCTGCATTCTAACTACTTTTCCTTGTACCCATGAGTAGACGTAACTTTAACCTCTCATTGAAGAAGCTATTCTTTGTAATCTCACACACACACACACACACACACACACCACACCACACCACACAGCTGGTGACAAACATAGGGAGAAATGACTGAGGTGGTGCCCATCCCCAGTGGCCCAGTGGATATGTCTACAGCACAACTCCTGTGCCTAAGACTCAAGGAGCATTGCAAAGGTGGGGGTGGAGAGATGGTAAGCACTAGAGTACTGGGGATGTGCTATGAGATTGTATTTCCTGAAATAGATAAGGAAGCTACACTCATGATACCTCAGCGACAGGGCTCCCTAAACAAGACCTGAACAGTGACAACACCAACAGACATGCTAATACAGAGGGGGAAATCTCGAGGGACCCCACCCCTAAACAAAGAACTACAGCATCCTAAGGACTGTGGAGAGAGGGAGAAATAGTCTTCCCCAGAGATGAGCCCCCACACACACACAGTTAGTTATACCAAGCAGTTAGCCCTGAAATCATGTACACACAAATAACACTAAATGAGCTCAGTAGATTGTGTTTATATTTATGCATTTATATATGTGGGGGACAATAATAGAAAAAGGGCCAAGAATTTGAGAGAGAGTAAGAGGAGACACAGGGAGGGTTGGAGAGAGAGAAACGGGAAAGGGGATATGATTTAATTCTATTTTAATAAAAAATTAAAAATTATTAAAAGAAAATAATTGCTCTCATTAATGTCTCACAAAATACTCTTTAAAATGAAAGCTTTTAGGAAAAGATTAAGTTCTTTAATTTGTAATGTTCAAAGACACTGGCCATTTCAGAACTCTAAAGAAACAAACAAAAAAAAAAGCAACTAATTTATTGCAGAAAATCAGTAAAAATACAGCCTCCAACTGGCACGTCCTTCCCAAGTGTGCTTTTTGGAGTGTAACTAAAGTTTGAGGTGACTTTGAGTGGGAGTCAAATGGTAGTGTAAGAGAACACCCGTTCTTGTCCCAGAGAGAAGTGCCCACAATGATGTGGGAAGCAGATAGCAGCTCAACAAGAAAACCTGACCGCTGGGATACCTGACAATCAACGAGCTGCCTGCAAAGAGTGAGTCCTGCTCTTTCCTGAAGGGAAACAGAGAAGTATGATCTGGGAGAGAGAGAAGGTGGGGCGGGGAGGGGTAGGAGAAGGGAAAACTACAGTTAGGATAGAATGTATGAGAGAACAGTAAATTTAAAAAAAAAAAAAAATTTAATTGTCAAAATAGAATCCAATGACTCCCAATCCTCTCAGCTCTGAATTTTTTTACAAATAGGATGTTTCACACTTGAGTATGTGTTGGGCCTAAAATGTATGCAGAGAAACTAGACACTTGGGAAACATATCTGACACAGTATTTGACCCATCATGGATGGCTGTGATGAGTAACAAAATGAGTTAACTTAGCAAGTCTTTTAGGGCTCTAGGCTCAATCTGGCCTTAGGTCCCAAACACAGTTACCTATGTAGGGACTGGCTGCTTTCAGTGACGTGTGAATCTGTCACATTTCCTTTGTTCCATGAGTATCATCCACAAACTACACAAAAATTAATTAGTAAAGCAGATCATCACTGCAATTGCAAGACACAGAGTCTGGAATCTGGAAGGTAGTGTCTGCCTTAACACTGGCTAGGTCAGCAACACAGACGGATGAGTGTCTGGTCAGAAGAGAATGTTTGATCAAAGCTGCAACTCTCCTCACCCAGCCAAGAGAAATGCCCTGCAAGACATAACAACGCAGAGCACCCCACCCCACAAGTAATGTTCCAACCACAGATATGAGGAGAGGGACTGAGACAGCCACGGGAACAAGAGCAATTGATTCTGGATTTTGGAAAATTATACAGACAACTCTCAGTGGTAGACATTGAAAGGGGCTTTAAAAATCCCATGTTACTCCCAACTAAAAGACATTTGTGGCAGACACAAAGCATGCAGCGGCCAGTGGTTTCTGGGGTCCTTGATTGCCTCATTGTTCTCTGGACAAATTTTTTTTAAAAAAAAAAGAAAACTTGGCTGGAGATAGCTCAAAGCAAAGGTTAAGAGCACTGGCTGCTCTTGCACAGGATCAAGGTTTGGTTCTCAGCACCCATATGGTAGCTCACAACTGTTAGTAACTCTAGTTCCAAGGGATCTGATACCCTCTTCTGGGCTTCCATAGGCACCGAGCATACATAAAAGCATGCAGATGAAACATAAAATAAATATAAAGAAGAAGCAGGAGGAGGAAGAAGAGGAAAGGGGAAGGAAAGGAAGATGAGAAGGAAGAGGAAGAGGAAGTCATTTGTGGTCAATTCTCTCCACCCATTTCTATGTGAGCTCTGGGGATCAAATTCAGATCAAATGAAGCGTGTACAGTCAGTACCTTTACCTACTGGGCCATCTCACCAGCCTGGTCTTCACTTTTTGAGGAAACCCTTACACCTGTAGTGTTCAGAGGCAGAAATGAAGGCAGAATGTCCACAAGTTCCAATGGCACTAAGCTCTCAGGCCCAGCCTACCTGGGCAGGTTCCAGGTCTACCCTTTCCGCTGGATCTACATGAACTATCACATTCTTCATGGCTAGAAAGCTGGGTGAAAGAGACGTAATGTCATCGAACAATGTTAGTAGACATACATACCTCTTTAGGGAAATATGTGCAAATAAACCTTCTAGTTCCTTAAATTCTGTCTTGGCCTGGATTAGAGCTACAGATACCTTTCCCTTCCCATTTTAAAAAGAGATAACCAAATTAAATGCTTTTTAGTTATTACAGAGATCAGAGAACTTTTTCTGTAAGGTCCTACACAGTAAGTATTTCAATCTTTGTGGGTTACAAATTCCCTTATTTGATTTACAATCCTTAACAGTGTCAACACCATGAGCTGGCCCTGGATCGAGTTATAACAGTTGTTTGGGGGTTTTGATCTCCTGCTGGGTGCTCGATGAAGACTGCCAGGTTGCCATGTCTTCTGATATTGAGCAATTCTGCAGCTAGTTACAAAGTCAGCTATGGAGTCAAGGAGACCATCAGATGCTCACCCCCAGGCACCAAAGCTGTATTCTCGCAAACCTAAGCTCGGGTACCTCTCTGTTCTGTATTCTGCACCACAGCCCTGGCCCCCGCCTCGTCTTCACCCCCACCCACTACACCAGTCTCTAACTGCTGCTCCCTCAGGGAGAAGGGAACTGGCCTGCTCGCTGCTTGCCTCAGTGTTTTCTGCTTGCTCAGAGAGTGCTGGGCTCTTGGCCCTGGCTGCTTGTCCTGGAAAAGAACCCGCTGCATGTGTTCGTGTTATCTCAGCCCATGAAATCAACCCCCCGTGGGATGTGGGATAAGAGAACCAGCACAAATGTGCCGAGGCTCACAGTTTTATGGCCCCATGAGTAATAAAAGCCACTTGTCCCTAACCCTAGAGTCTGACATCTTCTGTCAGCAGATACGAAGTGATTACAGACTGCAAGCAGGGTAAAATCGGACTCTTCGCTCTCCTCGATCCACTCATCTATGGGAACACCCACCACGACGATCCAGGCACCACTCCAGACTTATAGCAGGGATGTGCTGTTTGGAACATGGTATTTGGGGCCATTTGAATCTGTTCCCAGGATATAGTCACTCTTATTTGGCTCAAGAACACACTGTCTCTTGTTCCCTTTGAGTAGTTCCCAGGAGTTGAAGTAAATCAATAAGAATTAAAACCAGGTGATGCCAACAATTGAAAAGAATCATCAGAAGCTGAGGATGTGGCTCCGTGAGGAAGGTGCCTGCTGTGCAAGCACGAGGGCCTAAGTTCAGACCACTAGGACCCACATCACAGCCAGACATGGTGGCACATGTGTATAACCCTGGTGTTGGGGAGGAAGGGTGGGCAGAGACCCACAGATCTGCAGAGCTCGCTGGTCAGCCAGAAGAGCCAATGGCTGTGTTCTAGGCTGTGCGACTGTCAAGTGATTGAGGAAGGCATCCAACATGCATGCCTACACACATGTGTAAACACACACAGACATAGAGACAGACAGACAGACAGACAGACACACACACACACATCCTTTGGCCTGGATGGAAAAGTCTATAAGACTTCCCTCCCACCTACTCAACTGGATTTGGTAAAGAATGAGTCTCCTGTGCACAGAACATGATCCTTGACCAGAAGGAACAAGTGTGAACTGAATATCCAAGGAGAAAAGCCACACCTGTTCTACAAGGCTGACTGACTGCTTCTCACACCCTGGTTGTTGTGTTAGAATGTTGCAGGCCCAAACACAAATTGTCTTTAGGCCACCTTTAACTCCTTAATAGCCAGTTATTGCCCACCTCTGTCTGTTGCATAATACTTTTGTCTGTGTTCTAGCAAATAAAGCTTGCCTGGAGATCAGAGGGCTGAGCTAGCCACTAGTTAACCATAGTGGCCAGGCAGTGGTGGCACACACCTTTAATCCCAGCACTTAGGAGGAGGAAGCAGGAAGATCAGGAGTTCAAGGCCACTCTAGGCTACACAAAATTGATCTAGTCTAAAAGAGAAACAGAGCCGGGTGGTGGTGGTGGTGGTGGTGGTGGTGGTGGTGGTGGTGGTGGTGGTGGTGCATGCCTTTAATCCCAGCACATGGGAGGCTCAAGCCTTTAATCCCAGTACTTAGAAGGATCATGCCTTTGATCTTAAGCACATGGGAGGCTCACTCCTGTAGCTGGAAGCTTTCCTGTGTCCCACCCAGTCACAGCCGCTCAGACCTAAGTAAACACACAAAGGCTTATATTAATTAAAACTGGTTGGCCATTAGCTCAGGCTTTCCACTGATTAGGTCTTGCACTTAAACTCAACCCATTTTTGTTCATCTATATGTCACCATGTGTTCTGTGGCTTTACCTGTGTGTCATTACATGCTGCTCCCTGGATGGTGAGCAGGTATCTCCTGACTCAGTCTTTCTCTTCCCAGAATTCTCCTTATCTGTTTATCCTACCTATACTTCCTGCCTGGCTGCTGGCCAATCAGTGTTTTATTAAACCAGGGTACATTTATTTCTGCTGGTTTGATGGAGTTTATTGATGGTCTCCTGTGGTGATATTTTATCTGTGTCCCCTAAGAAAACTTATCTGAGGATCAGAGGAAAAAGCCAGCCACTGTATTAGACATAGAAGTCAGGCAATGTTAACACATTCCTTTAATCCTATCCTTCAGGAGGCAGGGATCCATCTGGATCTCTGTGATTTCAAGGCCACACTGGGAACAGAGCCAGGCGTGGTGGCACATGCCTTAGATTCGAACACTAGTTAACCATGGAGGTCTGGAGATCTGTGCAGACAGACAGGAAGAGACAGAGCTGGGCAGGAAGAGGAAGTGGTGTAGTGGAACAGGAGAGCAAATGAAATAGCAGAACAGAAAGGCATATAGGTGTGGGTCTCTGGAAGCTGAGTGGTCCGTGAGGTGAGGCTGGCTTATGGCTTTCCTATTCCTCTGACCTCTCAGGGTTTAACCCTGCTCTCTGGCTCCGGGTTTTTTGTGGGGTTTTTTTTATTATTTAATAAGACCATTTGGCAATTCATCTACAGCCTCTGACAGCTATGTCTGTTCCTGGGTTACTGTTACTTGAGCCCAGCTCCTTTGTCACTGAGGACTGCCTCGGGGAGGAGCAATCTGGATTCGTTTGGCCATGAACAGGAATAAATGCTCTCAACTCCTTCTTGACCTGATTATAGAGTTCCTGTTCTTTCAACCTTGAAGTTCCTTCACAAGGAGCCCAAAAGGCCCTGTATCCCACCCACCCACCCCTCAGGTCTGTGAGGACAGTGGAAACTTTGAATGGGATGCACATTCTTCTTTCCAGACGTAACACAGTCCCTTCAAGCTCTGTGGATCCGGGATTCACTTCGCCATCTCTCGTTTTGAGATCCCTAGACAGTAACAGCTGCTAGTGTCTATGTACACACTCTGCCCAGTCCCATGGGAGCTATTCTATGCCCTTTCTAGGTCCTGTAGTTCTACTTTATACACACAACCACAGTCATTAATTCACAGTGTCCATGGCTGCTTTCACAATGCCATAGCAAAACTGAGTACTTTATAGCCTACAAAATCTTTGGGCGTCATTTACAGAAGCATTTATTGATTCCTACCATAGAGCACCTCTGTACCTTAGCCAACCAGGTAATATAACATTGACTGAAGAAGATGGTTAAGGAGTGTAGCACTATAGAGCTACAGATATGACTATGGTTTATTTTATTGATTTTTTTACAATAATCTTGGCTCTTTTTTTTTTTGGTTTTTTCGAGACAGGGTTTCTCTGTGTAGCTTTGTGCCTTTCCTGGGACTCACTTGGTAGCCCAAGCTGGCCTCGAACTCACAGAGATCCGCCTCCCTCTGCCTCCCGAGTGCTGGGATTAAAGGCGTGCGCCACCACCGCCCAGCTTAATCTTGGCTCTTTATTCATTTCCAGTTTCATGTAAACTGTGAAAATATTTGCACAAAATATCAGTGTTTATTCATGTTGCTTTTGATTTCCTTAATGGAAAGATTCATTTTAAAAATCTGCTCTGGAGGACAAACACAGCTCCACCCCAAGTCTCTAGACCCAGGGCAGGAAGAATTCACCCACAAACCTCAGCAGCAGTCAGGCACCATTATGGAGAGAGAGAGGCAGAATGTTTCATGTGCTATGGAGAGAGGCAGATCTGAACAGGCAAGGGTGGTGAAGAATAGGCTGAGGTAGATGTTCTGCTTGCCACCCGGGGTCATAGGCAATGTCTGGACCTGGGCTGCAGCCCAGGGCCGACTTGATCCCTGGCCCTAATGCAGCCATGGAAGTCTGTGTCGACATCTGTGGCTCCTGCTACCACCAAGGGCCCTGTGGACACCTGGAGTGTGGGTCACTACCTGAGACCATGTTGATATCCAAGGGATGTTCCCTGACAGGTATAGATGTAACCAACCGTCTTAGTAAATAAGAAACACAGAAACAATGTAAAAGAGAAAGCCGAGAGGTCAGAGCTCAGAGCTAAAATCTCACCCTTCCGCCTGCGGTGTCCCAGCTTCCCGAAAGAGAGCTATTTCCTGTCTGTTCGTCTATTTATAGTATTTTGTTCTGCCTTCTCATTGGTTGTAAACCCAAACACGTGACTGCCTCGTCACTGTCTGAATGTACAGCCCCCTAGGTCTTAAAGGTATATGTCTCCAATGCTGGCTGTATCCCTGAACACACAGAGATCTATGGGATTAAAGGCGTGTGCCACCACCGCCACACTCTTGCTATGGCTCTAATAGCTCTGATCCCCGGACAACTTTATTTATTAACATACAATTAAAATCACATTTCAGTACAATTAGATTACCACCACATTTCCCCTTTTCTATTTTAATAAAAAGAAAAAAAGCAAAAGGTTATAACTAACAAAAGAAAAACTATATACAAAAGTACAATAGCTATATACAATATATACAAGTAATAAATACCTAAACAGGTATTTGACAAATCAGAGAAAATAATTCCATTATCTATCCTATTTTGGTAATTCCAAGATGTATCTAATGTACTTTCTATCCTAATTAATTTTCAACTATAACTAACTAATCTTCAACTCCCTCAGAGACCCAAGAAGGGAATAATATTAGCTAACAAAAATAAAAACAGGAAGTGCATGCAAGCAACTTCCAAAAAATTTGTGAGTTGACAGAAACAGCCAGCTGCCTGGGCAGTCACCTGAGGTTTCTCCGCAGTGTTGGGGCATCATCTTCAGCCTATAGGCTTAGTGTATCTGACAGACTCATTTGTGATGTAAGGATGTACACAAGGTCAACAGTTCAACCTCACATTGGGTGAGAGCAGTCCACGTACCAGAAACACCTGAATTCCACTAGTGTCCTGTCATGATTCAGGATTTTAAATTCTGGAAATTGTTGACAGTTTTTAAATTCAGCTGTCCATTCTTCTTGGCTGTGTATATATGGCTTCATCTCAGCATCCCCTTCTTCTCCACATCCCTCTATTAAATGCCAGTCTACTTTCGAGAGGCATGAGCTTTCAGCTGCTGTTCCATTGTACAACAGAATCCATCAGCCCTCTGCCTGTTAAGCTGCCTTTAAAGAAAAGGGCACCGTACCTTTTCCGGATGCGAAGGCCACTTCAGGGATGGGGCCATATTGTCCTGGCCTCAGAAGATGCCTCTTGATAAAGCCATAACCACACTTGTTTTGGCAAGAATCAGTAGTCCCTTGTTTCGTGTTCTGTCTGTCCATTTTGTCCTGTTGATTCGAGGATACTTTGTTGTCCAGTGGCTAACTTTTGCCACAATGAAAGTTGACTCCATATGCAGTTTCTTCAATGCCCATATTTTCTCTGAAGTAGATTAGTACTGCCAGGAGCCGACATGTCTCAAAAAAGAAAAATTTCTAAGTTATTAAAACATTTTAAATGCCATATTCGGTAGATCTCTGAAGGGTTTGAAGATGACCTGTCTAAAACATCTCTGCTCAATTTTTAAAACATATCTAATATGACTACAAGTTCTATTGTAATGTCTAACTACTAACTTTCATTTCTTTATATCCTAGTAGTTGGTAATAATAACATTCAAGGATCAGAAATTTGCATTACATTGTTAAATGAATGGTATAAATACAATTAGAAATATACATATAGCATTTTCTAACAATATCAGTTTCAAATGTGTATACAATATAAAACAATCCAATCCAATGTAAAGTATTTAAAACTAGTAATTGTCTTTTTCTTTTCTTTCTTTCTTTTCCTTCCTTTTTTTTTAACTAAGAACCTTAAATCTAATCTCCTTTGCTTAGCCTTTTTCCTAACCCTTGACAACAACTTGTAACCAACCCCCCTAAATACTGAAAATTATCCCAGACCCAAAACCCATTAAAAAGACCAAAAAACCACCTGCCCCACACCACCTCTTTGGGAATGTGGGCGTCGTATTCTTAAAATTGCTTCCTGCTGGGTATGGGCGAAGTTTTCTTTATCCTGAAAGAAAAATTTTAGGTTAATTGTCAAATTCTAGGAGAGGTAACTATATCCTTCATTATCCAGTCTGTGTATAATACCAAAGTTCAGGGTTTATCTCAAGTCCTTATTCAAGTAGTCTTTGAGACTGGATCATCTCAGCTAGCCATCTCAAAATTGCTCTGAGCACCTTGTAGTTCAAAGCTGATCTGTGGATGATGTTTGTCAGCTTAATGATATTATTATTGTCCACGTGGAATTGTTGTTGTTGTGGGGCCCCATCTTCTTTCTGGAGACTTCAGTTGATGTTAGGCCTGGCCATGATTTCCTGCAGAAAACTGATAAGAGACTCGAACACAAAAACATATATATGCAGCTAGCCTTTTTTCTAGAATTAGTTAGTACTCTATATGACCATTCATATCTTAACAAAGTTTAAAATGTGTATATATATATATATATATATATATATATATATATATATTAATCTTGTAAATTTTGATATAAAATTTATACTTTGAGAAAAGTTTAAAGAATCAGAATAGAATCAAAGAGTTGAGATTAGTAATGCAATAGTCCCTTAATTAATTTTGCTTTTGTCCTGTATCATAGCAGAAGATGGCTCTTTTATTCTGGCATGATACAGGGAGTTTGCATTTTCCTTTTAACAACATGCTTGATTTTAAAGAAGGAGAGAGCCATTCTCCAACTCCAAAGTCAGCTTTAAATTTTAATTGAACTGGGACTATTAGAAAACCAATAGTGTTAAATCTTTAGAGAAAAGCAGAAACAAACATTTAGGAAGACATAAAATTTTTTAGATAATATATACCCATACACCGTTTCATTCTGTTTCTTGGGATAGATGATTTGTCCCTTTTCTTCAGTTGTATCATTTGTCCAGTGTTCTTCAGATTTCTTAACCTTCATTCTCCTAAAAGACAAAAACAAAAACCTCTCCCCAAGACTAATTTTGGGGATGTTCCTTTTTGGCAAGTTATTATCTGATTAAATGAAAAGGCATGCGTTACTGGTACAAGCTAGTTTAAATTGGATGTTCATGCTGGTTGATGAACTATCACCTCCTCAATTAAGAGGTCTCTCTTGTTCAAATCGAACCTTTATCAATTTTGATGGTACCCACAGCTTATCTTCTCCTGTAGAAACAAAAGCAAAACCTCGTCCCCAATGTAATACATACCCTGGTTTCCATTCTGAGGTCAGCACATCCTTAAAGTATATAGGCTGATTTAATTCTGTAGTTTTTTCTATTATCCAATGTCTCTCTGCAGCTGTTGTTCCTTTCTTTTTGTCTAAAATTAAAAAAGCTTATAACTAATACAAGAAAAACTATCTTCAATAAGTATATGCAATATACAGTCAAGATTACATTAACAATGTCTAGTCCATTAACATTTGACAGATCCAGACAAAAAACTCCATTATATATATTAACAATGTCTAGTCCAGTAACATCTGATAAACTCAGACCAAAACATTTTCATTGCTTATCTTATTTAAAACAAGTAGTTCCTTTTTAAAAGTAGATTCCATAATCTCCCTCTTTATCTTATCATATCCATATTTTCTCTTTTTTCTTTTCATAGTAGATTCAGTAGTCTACCTTTTGTCATTTTTATATCTTCCCCTTTTTCTTCAGTGTAGATTCAATGATCCACCTATTTATCCTATTATTTCTTTATCTTTTTTCTCAGAGTAGATTCGATGATCTATCTCATATCTATATTCTCTTTTTCTTTTTGCTTTCTAAGGGTGAAGATATCTTTAGGGAATCTTGAAAAGAAAATTTTTGGGTTAATCGTCAAGTCCTGTATCACAGGGGCCATGTCCATTCAGTATTCCTGCATTGCCACCCAGTAACATGGTGGCATCCAGCCCTGACTGCTAACAGGCTGTGTCTGGGTCCATGGCCCTGCTGTGGCCGGGCTCTGAGTTGACATCTGTGTGGCTCTGGTTGCCATCAAGGGCCATGCACAGGTCCGTAGTCCATGCCAACACCTGAGGCCATGTTGATCTTGGGAGTCAAGCTGCCACTGGGGCCATATAGACCTTGGTGGCCCATGCTGCCACCTGGAACCATATTGTTGTCCAGTCCCAAACTGTAACCATGGGCCATGTCTGGGTCCATGGCCCTACCACCGCCAGGGGCTCTGTCAATGTCCATGGCTCCTGCTGCCATCTAAGGCTGAGTGGATGCCTAAGGTCTGGGGTCCCACTTAGGGACATGTTGGCATTTGAGGGCCATGCTGCCACTGGGGACTGCTTATCTGAGCGATCTGCAATGTCAACTAGGGACACAATGACATCTAGGCCCAGGCTCTTGCCAAGGACTATGTCTGGGTCCATGGTCCTACTACAGCCTGAGTCTGTGCTGATCTCCATGGCCCATGTTGCCACCAAAGGCACACTGATGCCCAGGATCTGGGCCTCCACCTGCAGCCTTCTTGATGCCCAAGAACTATGCTGCTGCTGGACCCATAGACCTGAGTGACATGCACTGCCACCCTGGGCCAAGGCATCATATAGGCCTGAGCTACGCCAAGGCCATGTCTGGGTCCATGGCCCTGCCACAGTCAGGGTTTGCCCTGATGTCTGAGGCTCCTGTTCCCATTGAAGGCTGTGTAGATGCCCAGGATCTGGACCCATACCTGGGGCCCTGTGGAGGTTTGAGGGCCACACTGCCACTGGGTCCATGACGACCTAAGTGACCTGCACTGCCAACCAGGGCCGTGGTAACATCTGGGCACAGGCTGCTGCCAAGGACCATGTCTAGGTCCATGGTCCAACCACAGGTGGAGTCTGTATTAATGCCCATGGCTCCTGTGATCCCCAAAAGCAGTGAGGACAGGGCTAAACAGAGTTGGCCCTGCCCCTCACTGACTACGCACTAGGGAGAACTGGCCCAGCACCCAGGACAGTGGGTCTTGCACCTCACCTGGGCAGCACAGTAGAGCTGTCCCTCTTGGCAGGGGGTAGGTGAGCTGGCCCTGAAGGTAGAAGAGTGGGTGAGCTAGCTCCACTGTCTGTCACATGGTAGTGAGGGTGAGGGAGAGATACCCCCTTGGCCCTCGGCCCCCCTCACCTCTCACCCCTTGCCCCTAGCCCCTCACCACCTACTGCAGGCAGGAAAAACTGGTCCCAGGGTCATAAGAGCAGAAGAGCTGACCCTGCCCCTCACTGGCTGCAGCACTCTGGAGAGTGGGCCCTGCACCTTGCCTGGGATAAACATTATAACTGGCCCTGGTGGTGTGAGTGTGGATGAGCCAGACCCAAGAGCAGGAGAACTGGCCCTGCTCCTTGCTGTCTGTTACATTGGGTGAGCAAGCTGGGGCAGTGCTGAAAATCTTGTGTGTGTGGGGGGGGGGTGACTCTGAGGCAAAGCTGGTGGGCTGGCCAACCCAGCTACCACCTAGGCCCAGAACCAGGACTACAAGGTAGCCCATCGGAGCATCCACCTTATCTATGAACTGTTGGAGCATGTGAAGGGGCCAGACCTGCAGATCCAATGCTACAGATCTCCATGACACAGGTCAACAACAGAACATCCAAGAGGAGTTCCAGTGAGGACCCAGTATCGATAGTGCAGCAAAAGCCAGAGGCCTGGAACCAGACCAATGCTCATTGCAATGAACTCTTACAAGCTAAGATGTATGGACTAAAATATAAACTGTGTGACTCACTGAGCCACACTACAGCTTTCACACTGAGTTTTTTTTTTTTAATTTGATTGTTTTGTTTTGTTTTGGTTTGGTTTGGTTTGGTTTGGGGTTTTACTTTTCAATTTTGATTTGTGGGGGAGGTTGCAAGAGCAAAGGGCAGAAGCAAGAAGATGGGGAGAGTAATGGGATCAGGATACATAATTTGAAATCCACAAAGGATCAATAAAAGGTTAAAAATTTTTTCAAAAAAATCTGGAAAGATTAATAAAAAAATCTAGTTATACCTTGAAAGATAAAAGATTGCTGCAATTATCTATGCTTTCTAGTAACAAAGGAAAATGGTAAGTCTAGAGTACTTCTTACAATGGAGTTGCATTTCATAGTTATATACTTAAGGAAAAAACTTCACAGAATCCAAATTATGCATGGAAATGTAAGTCACCTTTAAAATACAGTCTATAACGTTTGCAGACTACGTTATCTGCAGAGCTTCAATATGTCCAACACAGCCAGTTTTTCTTTCACTGTTCAAACAGATGGCCATTCTTTGGTTGAGCACCAGATGAAGTTGTTGGCTTGCATTTAAGGCCATCTTGTACCAAAAAAAAAAAAAAAAGAATTCTCTTTAAACACTGGAGTCACACTCTGCAGCCAGCAGCTCCCACCGCCCAGCACAAGGAGATCATAATCAACGGGGAGGGCAGATCAATGCCACCTTTAACTTAGCAACTACTCTGGGGAATAACTGGGCAGGCAGAAGTGACTTAAGTTCTCAGCTTCTTTCTCTCTAGCCCAGCATATACAAAAACTTAAGCTGCTTCTGATGGGACTCTGTGCCTATCATGAAAGTGTCAATAATCAATAAAGTTCTTCAAATAGAGCTGGGCATATTGGCACATGTCTTTAATCCCAGCACTCAGAGGCAGGAAGATCTCTAAGTTCCAGCCTTGTCTGCAGAGTGAGTTCCAGGACAGGCTACACAGAGCAACCCTGTCTTGGAAAAAAAAAAAATTCAAACAACTCAAATCTGACTCCGGGTACCTGTTTCTATTATTGCAATACTCAGATTACAAGAGAAAATCATGGATAAATTTATAAGCATAGGGGTATTTTTAAAGCAATATCAGCATCATTCCCAATACTAATAGTTTCAATAGTTTAACATTGTGTGTCTACACTGGAGATATTTAGATCTAGACAATCCATGCTGAAGTTGCTAACAGATTGCAAGCACCAACTACCATCTCTGAAGGATTGTGGTCCTCAATATAATCAGCAACATAAACAAAACAAACAAACAAACAAACAGACAGACAGACAGACAAAGCTGCCTTTGGCGGCTTTACTAGGACAACAACTTAGCAAACACGCTATCATTTCATCTTCATTTATATAAATAATAAATAGCCAGCCCTTCCAAATGATAATAAACATTGTTTTGAATCGTATTTATTCTTCCCAGTAATTTTACAATGAAATTATGTTTGGAAGGTCATATATGGCTAAATTACTAAGCATACTTTTAAGTAGGAACGGTAACATGGCTTAGTTGGTAGAGTTCCTGTCTAGCATGAGTGAAGCCCTGGACCTGGTCCCCAGCACCATATAATCCAAGCATGGTAGTGAATGCCTGTAACCCCAGAACTCAGAAGATAAGGCAGAAGAATCAGCAGTGCAAGCTCATCTCTTAGCAGCTACATCAAGTACTTAGTGTGTGATAAGCTTGAGGCCAGCCTAGGCTACCTAAAAAGTTTTATTATGGATTAATATTTTGTTTTTTTCTTTGCTTGCTGATGTCTACTGTGTTGACAGTGTTACCTGCTCACTAATCTTCAGCATTTGGGACTATCCTGAGCACTGGCAGACATGGAGCATCTTTTGTTCAGCACACTAAGCACACACGGTTCCTTCCAGTTACTCCAGCTCTAGAGTGTCTAGGCACAATCATGACTCCGAGTCCAGATAGTTCCAGACTTCTTCCTGCCCTTATCCCCTTCATGTATCCCTGTGATTGACATTATGGCAGAACTGCGAAACTTTGGCAAGGATAGCTAGTTTCTTGGATTTTTTTTTCAATTATTTTGTTATATTTGTTTGTTTTGTGAATATGGAAGGTGAGGGCACACATGCCACAGTGTGCAAGTGGAGGCCAGAGGATAACTCGAGGGAGTTGTTTCTCTCCTCCCACGATGTGGGTCCCAGACATGGAATTCCAATCATTAGGCTTGGTTATAAGTGCCATTACCCACTGAGCTCTCTTGCTGAGCCCTTGGACCATTGTTTGGGAGAATAGACAGACTCCGTGTATTACCTTCCCATAATAATCCACAACATACCTGCTGGCTTCATTATTGAGTTGGTTTTTAATTTTTGAGCAATATATCCGTGTGATACTGACTGAGAATACTCAACATTAGGCATTTAAGTTAAAGACAGGATTAAGTAAAAATTCTATAAACTCAGGAGTAATACTTCTGTGTCCACCCTGTCCCTCACCTCTAACTCCAGCTACTACACAAAAACTTGGCTTCCTTTGAGCTTGAAAGAGTAAAACATAGCTGAAAATAAGTGCATTTCTACTTCTAAATTATTCCATATCATGAAAGATTTTTATAAAGAACTTCAGGTTCATCTATATTGTATATTTTACAGAGTAAATTTCTATGCCATTTCTATATTAGTTGAATTCACTATAGAAAGTTTTACAATGTGCACACACACACACACACACACACACACACACACACACACACACACACATCTCAAGCAATATTACAGTGGTAAGCCCCTACACAAATGCATGTAGGGGCTGGAGAGATGGCTCAGGAGTGAGAAGCACTGTTTGCTCTTCCAGGGGATCCATGTTCATTCTCAGCACCCACACTGTGGCTCACTGCTGTAGGTAACTCCAGTTCCAGGAGATCTGATACCCCCTTCTGGCTTTTGTGGGCCTGGCAGGCCTAGGATGTACAGACATGCATGCAGGCAAAACACACATACACATAAAATAAAAAACAAAGGAAGAAAACATTTTTCTAAAATTCATGTAAGTCTGATTTCTAAAAAGTAAGTGTAGCCAGGTGTGGTGGAGCATCCCTTACAGTTATTCCCAGTACCAGTACCAGGAGGCAGAAGTAGGTGGATCTCTGTGCATACCAACAGAGTTAGGGGTACATAATGAGACCCTGCTTAAAAAATTTAAAATGTGGGTGCAAAATCAATGTTTACTTATTTTTCTTCAAATAGTTTGTCTGTTGTATTTTTTAAAGGTAGAACTTCATAAATAACTTTACAGTCTCCATTTGAAATTGAAACTATTTCTTGAAGAATTCATTAGAACAAACTCTTTCTTTTATATATGCTTGTATTGAAAATAATCTAAAATGGTCTCTGCACTCATGTATTAGGTAGTTAAATGAATATACACCATAGATACTTGCATCTACAGATGCACACAACCTGACTTTATTGACTTTAATGATGAGAAGGCTTTTGTATAGTAAATGACAGAGTAAAGAAGGTTCAACTATTTTGAATGGTTATGGGACCGTTTGAATAGAAATGGCCTCCATAGGCTCACAAAAAGCTTAGTCCCCATGGTGGCACTACTTCTGAGGGATTAGGAGGTGTGGCCTTGTTGGAGGAAGTGTGTGTCACTGGGGTGGGCTTTGAGGGTTCGAGGGCCCAAGCTAGGCCCATGGCTCTCTCTTTTCCTACTGCCTGAAGATCTGGATATAGAACTCTCAACTTCTCCAGCACCAAGTCTGCCTGCATGCCACCATGCTCCCCACCATGACGACGATGGACTGACCTCTAAAACTGTAAGCCAGCCCCAATGAAATGCTTTCCTTATAAAAGTTGCTATGGCCAAGCTGTCCCTTCACAGTAATAGAACACTAAGACAGTTTTCTATCTCTATTTTATAGTCAGTTCTATGTCATGTTTTGCAAATGTAGACCTCTCTAGCCATCAAATCTACAGTAACCACTAATAATTACATTATACATGAACAAAAAGCACTTGTAAATACTCATATGCATTCCTTTGAAATAAGAGAAAAAGCAACTGTAACCTGCTGAACAGCCATGTAAATAATTGTCTTTCTACTGATAACATTTTTGCTCCAAGCATTTCAGTATAGTAGTTTTCATCTGGGACAAACATGTGATACTCACTAGTCAACATTTATAACCCAACATAATTCTGTTTATATAATAAAAACTATAATTTATGATGGCAAATAATAATGTAAACCTATCATAACTATTTATGTTTGTGTGTGGTGTGTTTCCTACAGGTTGGGTGTGGTAGGGGAGCACATGCGAGTGTGTGTGTGTGTGTGTGTGTGCGCGCGCTGGCAATTAACACTGAGTATCTTCTTCCTTTGCCCTACACATTAATTTTGAGGCAGGGTTTCTCTCTGAACTTGGAGCTCACAATTGGCTGACTGACCCAAAAGTCCAGGGATCCACCTGTCTCCACCCTATCCCCTCAAAAGCTAGAATGCAGGGTCTCGAGGTTACAGGATCGCAGTGATGCTCGGCTTTTACATAGGTGCTTGGCAACCTCATATTTGCATGCACGGTAGGCACTTTCCCAACTGAGCCATCTTCCCAGTCCCTTGTTACAACTACTGATGCTTTTTTGTCCTAAAACACTTCTGCTTCTTTTAAGTTTTATTACTATTGTTCTGTGGCATGCATACCCCAGCCCACACAAAGTCAGAGAGAAACTTGGTGGAACTGGTTCCTTCCTTCCACCTTTGTGTGGGTTCTCGAAACGGAACTCAGGTCATCGGTCTTGTGTGGCAAATACTTTACCCACTGAGCCTTTTTCCTGGTCCCTGTGCTTCTTGAGTGGTCACTAGCAATAAATATTTATTTCCATCCTGTTAAGTGTTCATTTGAGCAAATTTAGGTGTTTTGTGCAACAAAACCTTGAAGGAAATCTATATTTTTGCCTTTTATGTGGTGTGTGTCTGTATGGTATGTGTGTGGTATGGTATGTGTGTGGTGTGGTGTGTGCAGGTGCCCCAGAGGCCAGAGGAGAGCATCAGATCTCCCTGGAGCCAGAGTTGCAAGGGGGCGGGGTTGTAAGCCACATAACATGGATGCTGTGAGCCTAACATGGGTCCTCTGCAAGAACTGTAAGGGTTCTTAACCACTGAGTCACCTTTTAAACCCCCTTCTATTAATTTTCCTTTTTCTTTTTCTGTCATGGAAATTACTGAGTCCATGCCAATGTAAGAAATAATCACAACAAAATAATTAAAAAGTAAGAATGTGCTAAAGAAATTCAATATCAAATTTGCAAACTCCAGAAATGGGCGGGAGAGTTGACTCAGCAGTTAAGAGCACTTGCTGCTCTTACAGAGGACCTGAGTTTGGTTTTCGGCACTCACATGTTGGCTCACAAGCATCTGTAACTACAATTCTAGGAGATCTGATACCTTTTTTTTTCTTTTGCCTCCAAGGGCACCTGCGGGCATGTGGTACACAAGTTCATGCAGTCTCTCACATACACAGAAAGAAAATAATTTTTAAAAACTAGGAAACTTCATAGCAGGTCAAGCCAGCAAGTTATCCTTCTGCTCTAGTGAAGGACCCAACAGAATTCATCTACCACAGGCCAGTCCTTCCACTTTACTTTGGATTCCTTTTGCTTTTGAACCTTTTTAACCAATGAATAAAAAAAAAAAAAAAAAAAAAAAAAAAGAACAGCTTCCAAAGAAATACAAATACTCAGTAAATTTGAGGGAGAAAATGTTCAACACATTTAGTTATTAAAACAATAAAAACCAAAACATTGAGGTTCCACTATATCCCTGTCAGGATCCTATCATTAATAAGCACATACAGGGAAAAGAACACATTCTTCTTTTGAATATAAATAAGAGCAACCACTACTGAAATCATGTAATTGGTTTTTTGTTTTGTTTTGTTTTGTTTTACTCTTTGGGGGCCACCACCCAGCTCCCAAATAAATACACAGTGACTTATTCTTACTTATGAATGCCTGGCCTTAGCTTGGCTTGTTTCTAGCCAGCTTTTCTAACTTAAATTATCCCATTTCTCTTTAACTATGTTTTGCCTCTGGACTTTTTACCTTTCTTTATTCACTGTGTCTTTCTTTCCTTCTTACTCCCTGGCTAGCTGTATGACTAGGTAGTTGGCCCCTCGTATCCTCCTCTCCTCCTTTTCTTGCTCCTAGAGCTTAGATTTCTCCTCCTATTTATTCCCTCTGCCTGGCAGCCCCACCTATCCCTCTCTCCTGCCTTGCTATTGGACATTCAGATCTTTATTAGACCAATCAGGTGTTTTAGGCAGGCAAAGTAACACAGCTTTATGGAGTTAAACAAATGCAACATAAAAGAATGCAACACATCTTTGTATCATTAAACAATATATTCCACAGCATAAATGAATATAACACATCTTAAACTAATATTCCCCAACAAATCAGAATGGATGTTCCTCAAAACCTAACACTATTACTACAGTGTGACCCAGCTATACCATCCCTATATATACATCCCATGAAAACTAAGGCAGCATTCACGAGATATCTGCTGTCTTAGTTTCTCTTCTGTCGCTGTGAGAAAAGAATCTGGCAAAACCAGCTTGAGGGAGGACAGGTTTGTTGTGGATCACAGTTCAAGGGTCCAGGCCACCCCCACGAGTTGGGCAGAGGAACCTGAAGCAGCTGGCTGCATCACAGTCTCAAACTGGAAGCAGGACTGAGGAATTCCGTTACTCCTTAGCTATCTTTCTCCACAGACCCGGAGAATGACGTCACTACAAAGGGTGGGCCTTCCACTCCAATTACTACAATCAGGACAACCCCACAGGCATGCCCAGAAGCCTGTCTCCAGGGGACTCTAGATTTTGTCAAGTTGACAATTAACACTAGCCATCACACCTGTGTACACTTTCTTTTTGCACTCTTCACCACTGCCAATATATGAAAGCAATCTGAGTGCCCGGATAAAGGCGGTGCAATCTCAGTCTCTCTCTCTCTCTCTCTCTCTCTCTCTCTCTCTCTCTCTCTCTCTCTCTCTCTCTCTCTCTCTCTCTCTCTCTCTCACACACACACACACACACACACAGAACCCTTGTTTGCTTCTCAGCACCCACATTACTCATAAATCATCTCCAACTCCAGTTCCAGGGGATCCAGTGCTTTCTTGTGGCCTCCGTGGGCTCCCACATGCACACAGTACACTTAAACTCATGAAAGCTCACATACATACACATAAAAAATAAAAAGATATCATCTGCAAGGATATTGAATGGAATAAGAAGTCATATGAAACATACGTCAGACTTAGAAAGTCAGACTTAGAAAGACAAATGCATTTTCCTCATATGCAAATTTTAGATAAAAAGACATGAAAGTAGAGAGTGTAGAGTAACTTATAAGATTCAATTTGAGTGAAAGGATAAGATAAAGGACATGATACAGTCATTTATGGGTGGGGGATTAGGAAAAGGTTGGTCAGTATATGTTTCTGATGGACAATCAAAATATTAATGGCTTTCACTGGTGAGACAATGACTAAGGCTGCAAAAGAGAGCACAGAGACTGTATTCTGGGTAAGACATATTTTGAACATGTTCAAATTGTAGTGTATGCTTCTTACCCAAGCGTGTGCATGCAGGCACACGCAGACACACACACACACACACACACACACACACACACACACACACAAATGAGAATGGACCAAAAGGTAAGAATCTTTACTTACATAGCCTATATTGCAGGATGAAAGTGGCCTGTGCTTTTTTCTTTCTTTCTTTCTTTCTTTCTTTCTTTCTTTCTTTCTTTCTTTCTTTCTTTCTTTCTTTCTTTCTTTCTTTCTTTCTTTCTTTCTTTCTCTTTCTTTCTTCCTTCCTTCCTTCCTTCCTTCTTTCCTTTCTCTTTCTTTCTTTTCTTTCTTTCTTTCTTTTTTTGTTTTTGTTTTGTTTTGTTTTGTTTTTCAAGACAAAGTTTCTCTGTGTAGTTTTGGTGCCTGTCTTGGATCTCGCTTTGTAGACTAGGCTGTCCTTGAACTCACAGAGATCCGCCTGGCTCTGCCTCCTCAGTGCTGGGTTTAAAGGCTTGTGTCATCACCCCCTGGTCCGTGCTTTTTCTTAAGCATTCTGTAGTAATAGTTTATTTCCATATTATTTTAAAGAAGAAAGAGGAGATTACACATAAGAAAGGCTACCAATAAATGATAGAGATGAACTATTAACCCTATGATAGATAGACCTAAATAGACTATTTCTATAACAGTGAGCCTTGCAAAAGTACAAACTAATGCTACGGAATCTGTGAATAACTAGGTTGGAGGCTAAACCCACGGCCAATTTAAAGCTAGACGAGCATCCAGGAATCCTAGCACCTTTCTTGGTAAAGCAGAAAATGATTTTTAAAACTTAATATTAAGATTAGTCTGGTGGACCTGGCATGCTGGCACATACCTTTAATCCCTCCACTTAAGAAGCAAAAGCAAGTGAATCTCTGTGAGTTGAAGGCCAGTTAGTCTACACAGAGTTCTAGAACAGCCAGGGCTACATACAGAAAACTTGTCTCAAAGATAAAACAAGCCAGACAGTGGTGGTGCCCACCTTTAATCCCAGCATTTGGGAGGCAGAAGCAGGTGGATCTCTGTGAGTTCGAGGCCAGCCTGATCTACAGAGCAAGTTCCAGGACAGGCTCCAAAGCTACACAGAAAAACCATGTCTTGAAAATATAAAAAAGAAGAAGAAGAAGAAGAAGAAGAAGAAGAAGAAGAAGAAGAAGAAGAAGAAGAAGAAGAAGAAGAAGAAGAAGAAGAAGAAGAAAAATAAATAAAAGAAAAAAAAACTAGTCTGACTGAATCGGATGGGAGCAGTTATGAAAATAAGAGTTGACTCTAGCTGAGAAGGCTTGTGAAACATTTAAAGGGCCTGCAGCTCGAAGACTTAAAATCCAGTTATGCACAGGGAGCATGTGGTCTCTTTCCACACTGACCACCGTTTACTCACATTTCCCCCCTGGACCTCATGTTTCTGGCCTCCAGGCAGTGAGTCTCGTTGCTGACAGATGCCTAAATTAAAGCCCCAGACACATGCCTGTGGTGTGGTGATAGCTTCACTGGAGAGGCGCCGCAGGGCCTAAGGTGCCAGCTGCCTCTGACTGCAGAGGTTCGAGTCCTGGCTTCACTACACAGTCACCTGGCACTGAATCACTACATCTGTCTCATAGTTTCCTGCCTATCAAATGCTAATTTAGTAATGCATACTTACCTTGGTTGTTAAGGACTAGATGAGAAACTGTGTGTAATTTTACCACAGTGCCTGGCACTCAGTTTGTCCCATGCCTCTCCTGAGCACTGTTCTATTGTACATAAAAACTCAGGCGTGCTGGGAAGTGGAATCCCAGCACTCAGGAGGCAGAGGCAGGCAGATTTCTGTGAGTTCAAGGTCAGCCTGGTCTACAGAGCAAGTTCCAGGACAGCCATGACTAACATAGAAACCATGTTCAAAGCCCTGGGTTCAGTCCTCAGCTCTGGAAAATTAAAAAAAAAAAAAAAAAAAAACCAAAAAACAAAAACAACAACAACAAAAAAATGTTCAAACAAACACCCTGGGACTTTACCCTTGGTGGTTACCATAGAGGAAAAGAGAATTGTAGATGACGACAGTGGAGGTTTAGAAATTATCTACACAGAGGTACCTAAGATCCTGATAGGCAGGCACTCTACCACATAAATCCCCATCAGACCTATGGTTATAATTAGAATCAGATCATATATTTTTGGCAAGAGTCTCACAGAAGTGCTGAGTATAAGAGATGCATGCTTGTCTGTGGGAGCCCGTTCTTGGGTTCCTCGTGCCTTTACCCAGCAGGTCCGAATAGAGGATGATCAGGACCACGGGCCTGAGTGCAGGTGTCTGAGATGGTCTGCACTTGGCTGTGCTGGGGGAGGAGGTCTTTTGCTCCACCCCTTGGCGTCTCTATAAAAACCCTGGACCAGAGACAGTCTGGCCCGTTGGAATAGGTTCCAGGCCCTCTCGAGGCTATCCTTTATTTTCTATCTGTTTATCTCCACAAGCTTCTCCGCTATAAATCCTTCTATCTAATATTTCCTGCTGCTCTCACTCAAGAAAACTCTGGGAAGCTGTGGGGGTGGTGGGTAAACGCCCCACAGAATGGCGCCGTGAACAGGGACTAAAGAAAAAAAGGGACTAAAGAAAAAAAGGGACTAAAGAAAAAAAAGGGACTAAAGAAAAAAAAGGGACTAAAGAAAAAGGACTAAAGAAAAAAAAGGGACTAAAGAAAAAAAAGGGACTAAAGAAAAAAAAGGGACTAAAGAAAAAGGACAAAAAAGGGGGGACTAAAGACAAAGTATTAGGGACTAAAGATAAAGGAAAATAATAGTTTTATTACAGAGTTTTTGGTGAAAGTGCTGAGTCAGCCCTGCCAGTGGAAAGGCATGCCGGTGTTATGGAATATATATATTTTTATATATATTTTTTGGTGAGGCAGGGGTTTTATCCTCGAGAGAAAAGGAAAGCGGACTGGAAGGATGTCCAATGCTGCAGCGAAATTCTCTTCTGTCAAAATTTTCTATCTTCTATCCCTTTCTCAATTTCTATCTATGATAAGTATAAGGTATAGGGTAGTAATATAGTTTAGGAAAAACTTAGAAGTGTAAGATTATGTAGGAAAAAATAAGTAAGGCAACTAGACAGAAAAACTCTTCAATTTTCTAACTTTGGGGGCAATGAAAGCAAACTGGGGAAAAAATCTTTCTTTGGGCTTTACGGGTAGTAAAAAAGCTCTTCTTTGAGCTTACAGGGAAGAAAAAGTTTCCTTTGGAAGCTTTTGACCTGGGGACAGCTGAAAGTCCAAGCGGCAGGAGAAAGTAATTTCTCCCTGAGGCAAAAATGAGGGTGTAAGAAGTCAAAGTTTAAAGTTGGGAAGTTTTGGGGAAAGTTGGTCTTTCTCCTGTGGGGAAAAAATCTTTCTCTTAAACTCTAAAGCTTTTCTTGGAAAATTTGGGGGGAAAATCTCTCTAAAAAGCCTTAATCTTTCTCTTAAGAAATTTAAAAACTAAAGCCTCTAACCTTCTCTCAGAAAGACGAGAGTAGAATCACCTGAAGATATTAGTATGGGGACCACCTGTGATTAGCTCTAAGGGAAAACAACAAACTTAAGACAGCAAAACCTCTAAGTTCTCTTTCAAGCTTTAATAATCCTCCCTGCAATGCAGGAGGCAAGGACAAGTTTCTAAAAACACCTTCTAAGCTCTGTCTTTTCAAGCTAGTAAAAGACAGTGTGTCAGAGTACCCTGAGGGAAACGTTTGGGGAGAGCAAGAGTGAAGAGCTACAGAGAGCCCAAAAAGGGCAGGAAACTTTACCTGAGAAAAGCAAAATAGTCAAGCTTCACAGTTACAGCTGAGCTGAGGCAGCAAAGGTTTTGAGGGAGCATTTCAGAATGAAAAGGTGCTCCTAATCCTCCTAATGCAAAAATCCCCTGAAGCAATGCAAACTGTTAGCATTGAATCCTCGCTTCTGACCAAAAACCCAGAGGTGACTGGCCAGCATCTCTGAGTTGGAGTGCATTTCAGGGATACTAGGGTTCCTGCATGGTAAACTTCCTGGAGCACAGAGCTGAGGCAGGAAGGTGCAGGACCCAGGGGAAGATTGCTAATGAACAAACAAAGCTAAAGCCAGTGGGAATGGCATATTGTCCACTTTCCTACAAGTCCCAGTTGATAGGTCCACAGCTGCAAAAAGAAATCTGAGAAAAGCTTTCCTATCAGAGAAAGGACCTTTCTGGGAAAACAGTAAAGCTGAACTGTCTGAAGCAGTTGTGCTGCTGAGTCAGAACGCTGTCTGGGGAAAGAGCCCAGCCAGGGCAGAACAGAACTATCCAGGAGTAAAGCTTTCTTTTCTGTCAGAGAAAGCACCTCTTTGAGAAAAGCTTTCTTTCAACTGACTCCCATGAGATGAGGGAGTGTAGCCCTGAGGGGTGATTGCCTCTGGCATAAGCTCTGTCCTGAGCACCCAGACAAGCAAACACAACCCACTGGGGGACTGGGCCAGGTGAAGGCCTGAAGAGGCAAAGCACCTGTCCTAATGGGAGTTTAGAGATGGCAAAAACCTCCCTTGTTAGATTTTCAGTCTGTACGCAAACCACACAGACCCCGAAAACAAACGGACAAAAAGCCCCTACCTTCAGTAGCAGGGAAAGCCGCTGCTGTAGTGTCGGAAACTGTTTCTGGGGTAGAGGGAATAAACTGAGACCAAACTGGGAACTGTCTGGGAGAAAGACTCTGAAGAAACAGAGAAGGGACAGATTCCTCCCCAGAAAATGCATGACCTGAAAAAGCTGCTAGAATTGGAGGCAGATTCGGGGGAGAGAAAAAAAAGCCCCTACCTCCAAAGGCAGCTAGCAGAGGTACAGAGCCGCAGACAGATAGCTGAAGCTCTGCATCTGGGGCGGGGGGGGGGGGGGCGGGGGGGGGGAAGAACAAGCAAAATGAGATAAATCAGTGGGAGAAAATCTCTGAAGGAGCTATGGAAAAGCTGTTGTAAATGATCTTTTCACTGATTGGCTAAAACAAACACAAGCCCCGAGGAAAGTTGCTATCAGAAATGCCAGCCTCAATGCGTGCTAACGAGGCAGGTGCGGTTCTGATTCGGGGGCCAGTGTCTGATGAAGGAGAGACACCTGTTGAAGCCAGCTGAGAGACCAGAAACCTCCCAATGTCCCATAGCTGAAAATGTAAAATGCTTGTTCAAATCTTCCGTTGCAAAAGCAAAAAACTTTGTTCAAACCTCCCGGGCAAGAATTTGTAAACAAGTATGGTAAAAGAGAACCAGTTGACTCTCAGACCTGAAAAGAACTATGGAAAATGATATAAGGGACTGATATAAGGGACTGATATGGGACTGATATTATTATGGACTGATATAAGGGAAATGCATTCTGGGAAAGGTAGTTTTTCCGCTAAAGATGGCGACATTGCCCTGAAACATTTTTTGTCAGCTCTAAACTTAAAATACAGCTTTTAAAAATAAGGAGGAAAATCGTCTAAGGGTTTAAGTGTCAGTTCCGATGAAAAATTGAAAGGATACGGAACTAGGAGATTCACGGTTTGGGGCTCCATTGGTAAAATGCCTTATTTACCCTAATAGCTGTGCAAAGTTTTTACGGTAGTTGGATGACAACAAGCTACCTTTAAGAGCAAACAAGTCACCTTAAAATCCTTAAAGCAAGGGAAAGCAGTTTATACACTGAACGTTGTCTTAGATATGAAGAAACTTATGTTGAAATTAAAAAAAGTTTTTGCCTTTTGAACAAACTACCTACAATGAGTAATTCCTTTGCAAATCTAATAAGGAGACAAGGAAACAGGCATTCAAAAAAGAAATGACTGCTTTATAGATGGGAAACAAACTTAAAATCTAGCTGTCTTACAAAAGAGTTGCTTTACTTGAAAGTTCCTTACAAGAAATCAATGCTAAATATCACCGCTGCTAATAACATCAGGAGTTAAAGCTAACGAAGTGAAAATACTAAATCCTGAAACTCAAGTGAAATGGAAAGATCCCTGCTTGGGATTATGGAAGGGTCCTGATCCTGTTTTAATATGGGGTCGAGGACATGTTTGTGTTTTTTCGCAAGAGGAGAATGAAGCTCGGTGGTTACCGGAGCGTTTAGTAAGGAGTGTGGAACTAAGGAAAGTCAGCTCCAATGACGTTTCTATAAAGGAACCAGAATGAAAGTGGCTCGATTAATATTTGAGGTTTTGTCACTGGTTAATGCAAACAGTGAGGAAATAGAGTTCGGAGCTGTGCCGCTTTTGGCTTTACTAGCTCCTTTAGAAAAATACCTTATATCACCTAATAGCTGTGCAGTATTGGTGAAGAGCTTTACAGCAGCTAAATATGATAATTTCACCCTCAGCGTAAAGTTTTTCAGTAGAACAAACCAAAAGTAAGGCTGTGATAGAAACGTTTGTTTGAATTGAAGTTCTTAGGGGAGCTATTATGAATTTGGGTGAAGGGACAGCCTCTAGTTAAAAACCGTTTACCGCTGACAGTGCATCTCTGCCTATCGGGAAAGGCTGAGAGAACTGGCAACTTTGGGGTGTGGCTTTGTCCTGAGAATGTTACAATCCCCTAGCAACAAGTATCACAACTCTATAATGACAACACTCACTAAATCCCAGTGCTTTATAACAAAGCTGACTATAAACTGTAAACTTTAGAAATGATGTACGTACTTCCTGTCTAGTTAAGAGAATCTTTATAATAGAGATAGTAATAATAATTAAGAGTAAGAAGTAGAAAGATGAAAATAAGATATGTGAGTTTGTAGAAATTCTGTCTTGTTATATCTGTGTTAAGAAATCTTTAGGTGTTTGCTAAGTTAGATATATGCTAATGGTAGCCTATATAAGTTTGTAAAATAGATCTATAGAGTTCCTTTAAGAATATAAGCTTGTAAGAAGTATCTAAGGTAGTCTCAAGACATGTAGTAATAAGCTTGTAAGATGCTAGTTGTAAATGTAAGTTTAAATAAGAAATAAGATGGAATGAATATAAGTATATGAGAATTAATAAGAAATATATTTGCTAAAGTAGTTCTATCGTTTCCTTAAAGTATAAATAAGTAGATGTTAATATGTGAGTTTGTAAAAATGTGTAAATGTTGAGTGAGTTTATGCTTAAGCACATGTTATGTGGTTTGTAAAGTGTAAATGTTAAGTGTGAGCCTATTAATGTATATGGTGAAAACACCTGAGACACAGGAGATAGTGTCCTAGTAGACTGCAAAGTAGGCAGTCTGAATGGTTTCAAAAGCTCCAGAAGCCGCTAAGAAGCTAAGAATGGCGGACGCCAGAACCAGCACAAGGCATCCGCAGCTGAGATCCGTGGAATATCAACGCAGCACAGAAAAACCTGAGCTAACAGCAAAAACGGTGCGGTTTAAAATATTACTATAACTAAAAAGGTCTGTCTGTGAGAACAAAAGTTGCAGAGACGCTTGTTTGAACAAAAATTATTAACTGCAAAAAGTTTTGGTTGAAAAACGTCTCTTCATATTTGGAAGTGAAAGCCTGATACCAGAATTTATTTCTTATTTGAACTTTTTGAACTTAAAATGAGATAAAATTACAAAAACATTTGGTTATGGATTTCTTCAAATTTGGAAGGCTAGTACCAATATTTATCATTTGAATTTTGGTACTTAAATGAAATGAACAATAGAGATTTCATTGCAAAAGGAAATTTTGAGCTTACTTATAGTAATGACCTAGGAACGGTTTTCTGGAATTGAGTTAAAAATGGAACTGTTTAAATGAAGAAATGTATTTCTACTTAGAATCAAGATGCAATTTTGTGTATGCATATATGCTTTATTAACTGGAGATTTATGAACTGTTTTGTGGAACTGTTTATGTAAAAATGGAATTACTTATGGAACTGGTTTTGTGTTACAAATGGAGCTTTAAACAGAAAAGTTTGGGTTTTCTAACTAGGCTTGAGATTTTGCTTAAAAATTATAAAGAAAAGGAGGAGTTATGAGATTGAATTATGTTCGCAGAAACCTATTGATATTAATGCACCCTGGTTTTGTGGAGTTGAGGAAATGTTTAAGTTGATGTGAATACATCGAAGTTTTTCCTATGTTCTGTTAACAAGAAAATTCAAATGACTGAGTTAAAGTTGTAAGACGGAGAAAATTGTTAACTATATATAGCACCATATATGCTAATTCAAATGGTTCTGTTAAGAGTTTGCTTTGAGTTGTAAGATTGAGAGAATTGTGACTATGTATAGCAATATTTATGTTAACCTGTTAATGGTAATGATGAAGCTAAAGGATTCTTTAAGTTTGTAGTCGCCTTAAGAGTTTTGGTTTAGAAAGGGCTTGAGGCAGCTAAGACTGCTGTGGTCACCTTGGACCTAATTCAAAAGAGAAATGCCATTTATATCATCCTCTACTCCCATACTGGGAGGTGTAACAGCTATGGAGATTGCTGTAAGCCATTAATAGTTATTTTTTTTATATATTAAGAAGGGGGGACCTGTGGGAGCCCGTTCTTGGGTTCCTCGTGCCTTTACCCAGCAGGTCCGAATAGAGGATGATCAGGACCACGGGCCTGAGTGCAGGTGTCTGAGATGGTCTGCACTTGGCTGTGCTGGGGGAGGAGGTCTTTTGCTCCACCCCTTGGCGTCTCTATAAAAACCCTGGACCAGAGACAGTCCGGCCCGTTGGAATAGGTTCCAGGCCCTCTCGAGGCTATCCTTTATTTTCTATCTGTTTATCTCCACAAGCTTCTCCACTATAAATCCTTCTATCTAATATTTCCTGCTGCTCGCACTCAAGAAAACTCTGGGAAGCTGTGGGGGTGGTGGGTAAACGCCTCACACTTGTCACCTCAGCTTTCAGGGGGACCAGGAATTATTTGAGGCCAGCTTGTGCTACATGAAACCTGGCCTTTAAGAAAGAAGAAAAAAAGAAAAGACATCACAAAAGTGATTGTACGACTGTTCTCTGCCATTCTTTCACTGTACTCACTGTCTGGTGAGTTAGTTATTCATCAGACTTGCCCTTTTTCTGTGTGTATTGTGGCTTCTTTTGATCAGTGGGTATAATTTGTCAGTTCCTATAAATTTGCCTTTAGAAGTACAGTTTTGGGCCATGTCTGGGTCCGTGGTCCTATATAGCCAGGGTCTATGTGCATGCTTCTTGATATCATCGAAGGCCAAGCTGATGCCAGGGGTCTGGACAGTCACCTGGGGCCATGTTGGTGTCTAAGGGTCTACCTACTACCATGGGGGCCGTGCCCATCTGGGTGGCCTGCACTGCCACCTGGGGCCATGGTGACATCCACGAGCCCAGGCTGCTGCCAAAGACCATGTCTGAGTCCGTGGTCCTACCACGGCTTGGGTCTGTATTGATTTCCGTGGCCCTATTGCCACCGAGGGACATGGAGATGCTTAGGATCTGATCAGCCACCTGAGAGCATTTTGGTGTCCAGGGGAATGCTGCCACCAGGGCCATACTGACTGGGTAGCCTGTGCTGCCATTGGGGCCATGGTGATGTCGGGGCCATGGTGATGTCTGGGCCTGAGCTATTGCCAAGAGCCATGTCTGGGTCCACGGTCCTGCTGCAGCTGGGGTCTGTGATGATGTCCATGGTCCTTGTTACCACAGGAAGTCATAGGAACCACGTGTGTTGAAATCCGAGGGATGTGTTGAGCTGGCCCTTCTCGATGAACACTGCAGCAGGAGAGCTGGCTTCTACACCCGGGAGAAATGGCCACACCTCTCACAACTGTACAGAGCTGGCCCGATGGCATGGACCTAGAAGAGCTGGCTCCACACCTCACCTGACGAGGGAGGTCCCAGCAGCCCAGCCTGACCAGCTCAGCTACCATCCAGACCCACATCCTGGGCCTTAGGTTGGCCCACCCTAACATCTACCCCATCTGTGACCTGCTGGAGCATGTGAAGGGACTGGTCCTGCTGACGGACAACTGCAGGATCTTCATGACTGGGGGCAACAACAGGACATCTGAGAGGAGTTTCAGTGAGGGTCCAGGGATGATGGTGTGCCAGAGGCCTTGAACCAATGACTCACTGCAGTGAACATTTGCAGGTGGGGCTGATCAGACAAAAGGGTATAATATGTTAACAACCACAGCTCCAATGTCACTAGGATGAATGAAAAGGTGTTGGGGAGAAGAGAAAGATGGAGGAGCAAGTGACTTTGTTTTGTTTTTAATTAATTGGGGGGGGGCGTTATTTGGGGGAGATGCTGCAGTTGTGAGGGGCAGATATGGAGGCACAGGGAGGTGAGCAGGATTGGGGTGCATGATATGAAATTTCCAAAGAATCAATAAAGAATTGTTATAAAAAAATTTTTAAAAAATAGTTTTGCCAGTTTGAGATTTACAGAAACCTTACGTGAATAGTACAAAAGCTCTTGCATGCTAGTCTTTAAATGTTAACAATTTCTTACATTTACTTTATCACTTCTCTCCCTTTTCACAAATTTCAGCATCTAAAAAAGGAAGGAAAAAAAAGAAAAAGAAAAAAGAAATCCTGACAACAGATAAATGAATTCAAGGGGAAATTTTAGGTTAAAAACCACAGATGACCAAGCCTCAGAAACCAAACAAAAAACTCTTAGCAGATGTAGATAGATAAGTCAAAGCTAGTATGATGTTCTCTTTCAGATTCAGGAGGCTGATGAGACGGCTCATGGGGGAAAGGTCAGTGCCTGCCAAGCCACGCCTGACCACCTCAGTTCAATCCTGGAACTTACATGATGGAGGAGAGGCGGCTCCCAGGAGCTGTCCTGACTTTACACGTGTGCCGTGGCCGATGTGCACATAGGGTGAGTGCGTATCAAGGAGGCATTGTGTTACATGGCCAGTAGCAACTAATCCACTGGATACCAGTAAATATTTTTTTATACAACATCATGATCTCATTGAATCCTACTAATGATCCTGTGAACTATCCTGTGAAGGAATTTACCTTCATTTTGCTATACAGTTCAGGGATTAAGCTACTGTCTAGTCTTACATAGCTAACAAGCTACAAAATAAGCAATTTTTATTCTACTGTAACAATTCTTTAAAATAAGGGTCGATCTGAAGCTAGAACACAAGCCTCTACAAGAAGCTCTGGGAAATCAAATCCAAAAGTATGACAGGAGAGCAAGTGAACTGATTCTAGGTCTCGTTTCTCCAGCTCAGGGGTCCGTCCATAGATACAGAGCAAGTAAACTGAGTCTAGGTCTGGTTTCTCCAGCTCAGGGGTCCGTCCATAGATACAGAGCAACTGACCAGGCAATGTGCCTGTAGAACCGAGACTGTGTTCCACAGTGTGTGTGCAAAGTGCTGAAGAGCCAGGCATGACAGTGCACACCTGTAACCCTGGCATTCGGGACGTAAGCAAGAGAAGTTAGAGTTCAAGGTTAATGTAGGCCACACACAAGGTTCAGGTCAGCTTGGACTAGACGGCAAGAACCTGTCTCAAAATAAACAAACAAAATACAAACATGCTTAAATAGAATCTTGAGTCCCTGGTTGAATGCCCAGCACCACAATAAAAAATAAATTAAGAATCAACAATCTTTATACTACCATATCCCAGGGTTGGACAAATAGCTCAGTGGTTAAAAACATGTATTGTTCTTGCAGAGGACTGAACTCAACTCCCAGCACCCACATCAGACAGCTCACAACTGGCTCTAACTCCAGCTCCAGGGACCACATACCCTTCTGACCTCAGGATGTGCACAGAGACAGACATATGTACAATAAATAAATAAATATTTTGAAAATACAATATCCACTCAATTTTCATTGTTATTTTATTATTTTACAATATATTCCAAAAACTGCCATTATAGTTGCCTTGACTCCTCTGAGAGTCCTGGAATAAAGGAACACCTAGATACACACAAATATCAGTTCAAAATATCAACTGTCCTGAACCATCACTACAAAGGGCTATAGTTTTTAAATAAATGTGTGACGATGCAAAATAAAATAAAAATGTGTTAAAATAGAAAGTAAACTTTGCTTTAATGGCTATAGAAAGGAGGTGGTTTTGTTGTTTTGTTTTCAACACATCTGATTCTGGCAGCAAGTAGTATTAAGTGTTAGCAGTGTGCCCTGAAAAATCTCAGCTTTCTGTTTGTGCGTATCACTTGAATCAGAGACCAGACATGTGGGAAAATGCTCTAAATACCTTCAACACCCTCACTCCAGAAAGCCACAATGTGAATGAACTCAAAAGCTCTCATGGGTCATAGTATTTTACAATTATTTTTCCCCAGTAACACTGGGTGATTTCAATCTTCTCTAGAAGAGAAACAATAAGAATGCCAGGAAACCCTCCAGGGTCCGATTTCACGTCACATTCTCCTAGTAGCGCAACAGCAGCTCTACATGGTGATGAAGATGCATTTCAGTTTCCTCCTGTTAGTTTTCAATGTTGCTGACACGAAAATAAATCTAGCTGGATTTCTAAAAAGAAAGTATTAGTTGCCAAATATTTTAAAATCTTAAGAAAGCATCACATACATATAATTCAGTCTTTAAAAAAAGTGTGTCTGTATTCATGTATCTTATCTTCACTGAAGTCATTTTTTTTTTTCCTGGTTAGACATGAAAAATAAGACTAAGATCAGTGCTGACTTTCTTTCTCTATAAACAATAATTTGGGTCCTGTTTTATTCAATTTGACTGCAGTATTTGCTTAAAAACCACAAAAGGGCAATAAAAAGAAGCATCTCTGGAATGGGCATGTGCCAGGCAGTTTATGTCTGAAGTCTGACTGACCAAGCGGCACTGCGACATTCGAGGCATCCAGCTTTGTTTTCAAGTCTGTCAGTTCTTAAAACTATTAACTATTTATTACTCTTCTTGCTGGGCTGTGGTGGTGCACATCTTAAATCCCAGCACTCAGGAGGCAGAAGCAAGTGAACCTCTGAGTTCCAAGACAGCCAGGGCTACACAGAGAAACCCTGTCCTGAAAAGCCAAACAAAACAAAACAAAAAAAATCTATTACTTTTCTCTAGCAGGACACAGTGTCATCACAGGGTAAGGCTGCTCACAAGATCATAGTGGACTTCATTCTCAAGAATCACTATAGCCTAAGTGAGCAGGAGTCAACAGAGCCATGCTTGGTCACATCCAAATTCTCCCAAATGCACTCTGCTGCTGTTCATGCCCCCGTTGTCTTAACCAGCTTACAGTAACCTTATTAAAATTATAGCAAGTAAGATTGTACAGTTTTTTGTAGAGTTTCTTTTTAAGGTACTGCTATGTTCAAATGAATATAATTCCATTTGCAAAATGCCATTAATAATGTCCTTTCTATAAACATGGTTGGCAAAATAAAAAAGGCACAGAAGGGGGCTAACTAGGTATGTTTTCAACTTTCAGAGAAGGGTACCAAAGCACATGTCATGTATCGTTCATGAAGAAAAGCTGCTAAAAATACTCGGTAATTCATGCACAACTTGAGCTATGCAAAACTTCTCTTCAGAAAGCCCCTGAGGCTTGAGGAGAAAACGAGTTTTTCCTAGTCACATGCTTCATGTAAAACAGAATGTAAAGCTGCACATACATTTGGTTTTAACAGTGGACCCATGTTTTTCAAAAAATAGTGAGGCAATTAAGCAAAGGAAAACAATACCAAAATACCTTCATAAACAAATTCCACCTACAGCCTCTGTCCTGTTTACCATTCGGTGGGGAAAATGTCCAATAAAATGTAAAATGCAGCATATGCAGTCATGTAATCTAGAAACTTTCCATGATAATCTACTGCAAATTGCACTTGACAGTTCACCACAACAATGGAAAGCTGGCCCCTGGTGGTTTGCACAGTCCTTGAGCCCCAGACTGAAGCTGAAGTCACCAGTAAAATGACCTGGATAAAAAGTTTGCAGCTGTGCTCAACCAGCTGGCCCCACCCTCGGGATGTGAGCCAACGCGGGACACTGCCTTGTCCTGTTCCTTTGTGGGACTCTCATCCTCAGGCAGGTAGTCAGGCAGCTCCGTGTTCTCTTCCACTTCCACAGGGGCATCTTGGAATGGGACCAGCATCTGACACAGAGAAGCATGAAGAGCCATTACAAAGCCAACTGAGCGTGGCACCATACATGCCCCAAGTCACAGCCTCATCCTAAGCATCATCCTCGTTCCTGAGCCTCAGGAGGGCTTGTGTCTCCTAACTTTCTTCTTGCATGACAGTCTAAGAAGTGAGCCCTCTGCAAGCACACAAAAGGAGAGCACCTGTCTCTAGAAGTGGGTTAAACATGGGCAGGGCCACTCTGAACCCCTGGAGTGCCACAAAGCTGCTCATCTGTGGGAAGCCAAAGGAGCCCACAGCTCCCTCCTCACCACAGACCTAAAGCTCACCATGTTTACCTGTTCAAAGAGTGTACTTTATTGTCTTGGATTCACAAAACTAGTTCAAGTTAGAAAGTACTGAAAGTCAATGTAAAGAAACTGTCCTTTACTTACATATACAATCTGCATCACATCTCCACCAAGTTCAGAGCTTTCTTTAGAACATTCTGAATGTCACAAAAGATCTCACTATGCTACTAAGACAGTAATTAACTAGTAGTCAAGATACACCACACATCCTTGTAGTTTATCACTGTTCCTCTAGGAATGTTATAAACCACCAGGAGCCCCGTCCGCAGGTCTTACCTCTTCCCCACTTTCACTTTTCACGACTTGCTGAGCTTTCATGACCTTGGTGGATGCTATTGCTGACGCCAAAGCCTAGACAAAAGGACAAAAGGAACATCCTGATAAGTGATTTGCTTATTGATTACTGCCAGCATATTCAGTCACTGAAAGTACTAACCTCTGCTTTCAAATCCGAACGGATTCGCACCACGCATCTTTGAACAGCCATTTGAAAAGTAAAGCTTATAACACCTTTAATTTTTAACAAAGCCTCTTCACACAGATTTCTTCGAGACTGAAAAAGTAAAAGCAAACTTATTTAAACAACAGAGGAAATAAATCAACTTAGCCACACTGAACCACTCGCGCATGCTGACTCTGTCACTGTGGAAACACCACCAAACAAGTTACACAAACCTCCCTGGCAAAGTGGACTCCACACAGGCGGGAAGGCAGAGCCCTCACACTGAGCCTCCACAGCAGCGGCTCCTGTACTGGACACTGCAGGGAACTGAATACTGCGGGTACTTGCTTGTCTACCTAAGCACATCTAACCCAGTACCAGCAGTGTCATAATCTTACGGAGCCACAGTGACATGTGTGGTCTACCTACCGCTGACAGAGCACGAAACACTCTAAGCGTTATCTGGTACAGGACTAGGTTTGGATAGGAAGGGAGGCAAAGTTACAACAACAGTAGTTCCTGGTAGATTTCCAACTTCAATATTAGTATGTAGTTTTAATAACTGTCACCCAACGCTAACTCATAAAATAAAAAGAACAAGTGAACAACAGAACAAAGAACTCAACAACAAAAAGAGGTTCCTCGAGGTGAAGGGTGAGCAAACTGCAGTCTGTCAGCTGTTTCTGTGACGTTCTACTGAGACAGCCACATTCATTTACTTACACAGCGTCTGATTTCAGCTTCCTGCTAAGACAGAGTTGGCAGCTATAACAGAGAACTTATGGTGTGCCTAAAACATCCACTCCCTAGGCCTCTATTCTAATTTAAAAATCTCTAGGCTTACGTTAGGATTAAAAGTATTCAGTGCTGGAGTCACTGTCCCTTACACATATTATTTCATCCTTCATTCAAGGCATTCCCAGTGGCTTCCACTGCAATATCCAGCATTATCAATACTCTTTTTGGCTTTCATTTTCCTCTGCTGGTATTCACATCACCTGATACTTTAAAGCAGGGTCCTAGTCATCCCGTTTCTCACTCTAGCACACCTTACTCTGTCTGTGTCCACTCATCCCCACTGTCCAGCGCCTGTAATGAAGAGACTGCTTTGTGCTTCCCCCTCAAGAGACTACCCGCATCACTTCAGCTATATTTCAGCCCGTTTCAGATTTTAGCAAGCACAATTTTAATCTTCCTGCATACTGAGCTCTAGTTTTGTAAGCAGTGAGGTTTGAGTGTGTGGTTTATATGGGAGGGCAGGGTGTACAGGCATGTATGTGTTTGTGTGGTACACCCAGGCATGCGTGGAAGACACAGGGACAGAGGTGTCCTGCTTTATCACTCTCTCCCTCATTCCTTTGAGACAGGGTGACAAGCAGAAACCTGCAGCAATCCTCTTGTCTCCGGCCCCGAGAGCTGGCGTTCAGACACACCTGCACCCATGCCTGGCTTTGGACATGGGTTCTGGGGATTTCAAGGCAGGTCCTCAAGACTACACACCAAGTCTTCTTATTTACTGAGCTACCTCCCTAGCCTCGTTTGGATTTTTGTGTTAGCTTTTAAAAAGTAACTTATTCATATTCAACAAAATTAATAAGATATGCTAGAGATATTTTATTTACATTAAGGTATTCCATTTAATCATTTCACGTATCACAAATTTTCTAGAAATTTTTTTGGCTTTTGTGGCTCAGTTTCGGCAAGTTAGTTAACTTGATCCTGTCACAGGTAAGAAGAATGTAGAAGTGTCTTCCCCCAACACACACACACACACACACACACACACACACACTTGTTGCTAGAGTTTTCCTGCCTTGCCCACAGTCAGGACAAATCTTTGTCACCCGCCAATCCCACAGCCGCTCAGACCCAACCAAGTAAACACTGAGACTTACACTGCTTACAAACTGTATGGCCGTGGCAGGCTTCTTGCTGACTGTTCTTATATCTTAAATTAATCCATTTCCATAAATCTATACCTTGCCACATGGCTTGTGGCTTACCGGCATCTTCACATGCTGTTTGTCCTGGAGGCGGCTGGCAGTGACTCCTCCTGCCTTCCTGTTCTTTCTTTTCTCCTCTCTGTTAGTCCCGCCTATACTTCCTGCCTGCCTCTGGCCAATCAGTGTTTTATTTATTGACCAATCAGAGCAACACATTTGCCATACATAACATCCCACAGCACACACCCCTACTGAACCTTAAAACCTTAGCTTTAAGCCCCTAAATAAAACATTAGAAAAGGTTGTGGTTATCCTTAGAAAATCTACCTAGCATAGGTAAAGAGATAAGTGGTGAATTACCAGTTTAAGTGTCTACCCCTGAATATGTAATATATAATTTATCCTTGGTCGAGATAATTTTAAGAGAACGAACTCTAGTCAAGATGAAGTCACATATACTAGATTAGGATTAAACAATTAAAAATACAGACAAATTATTATTTTTAAAAAGTGATGCTTTGATATTGGAAAAGTAACATCTCTGAAGGAAGAAAAAATGAGATGAACTCCCTATCACTTAGAAGGTTTTTAAGGCCTAGCACAGCACACTGAAACTGATATTAATCTTCGCTATCAGCCTGACTGGACTGAGAAGTGCCCCAGAGATTAGGAAAGTACACCTTGGGACTAGAGAAATAGCTCAAAGGTTAAGTAGGAGCATTGGCTACTCTTCCAGAGGACCCGGGTTCAAGTCCCAGAATCCACATGGCAGCTTACAACCATCTGTATGTAAATCCAATTTCAGAAGATCCAGCACGCTTCCAGCTTCTGTGGACACTGCACAGACATACATACAGGCAAAACACTCACAGTACGGTATATCTCTAGTATGCTATCGGTGAGAGCATTTGCAGAGAATTCTCCAAAGGGAGTGCGACCCTCTGAACACAGATGCACCATCCCATATGCTGCGGTCCCAGACAGAGTAAGCATGGAAAAGAGGAAAGCCCCGCCAGACATCTCCTGATTCTGGGTGACCAGCCTCCTCTACCACTCCATCTGTGGCACAGCGTGTGTTTCAGGCCCAGAGTCTCAGGGGTCAGGAACTATGAACTAAAAGCTGTAAACCAAAATAAGCAACTCCTTCCTTGAGTTATTTCTGTTAAGTATTTTGACACAGCAACAAAAGGTCTAACAGAAAGCAACCGGAACTCAGCAGCCTCCCTGAGCTGAAGACACAGTTAAGAACACAGAAAGCTTAAAGGCACTCTAGTTCTCAGGGCAAAGCAAATGAAGACTGAAGGAGGACACAGAGGAGGGCCACCCAGAGACAGTGTAAAGTGTCCTCCTTTTGGGCTGATTGATAAGCAATGTGTGTCTGTTAGGAAGCAACCTGAAGCTGAGCAAAGATCCACCAGGGAAGAACAGAAAGAACAATTCTGTGGGCTCACAATGGATTAACGTTTCCATGAGCTATTCTAGAGATAATGGGAAATACACAGGGTAGGCAGAGATCATACTGTTGCAAGGGTACGACCTCAATAGTGTAGTCAAGTTATCCAGGTCGAAAGGTATGGTCCTACATAACACAACTATAAAGCAAGGCTCAAGAGGCAACTACTAACAAGGAACTGTGATCCAGAATAAAGCTGAGCAGGGCGTAGTGGCACACAGCTTAATTCTAGTTCTTAGGAGCCAGCCTGGTCTACAGAGAGTTCCAGGAACAGCCAGGGCTACTCAGAGGAAATCCTGTTTTAGAAGACAAAACAAAACAGAATAAGGTGAAGAATATGTAAATGCTTTGCATACCAATGCATGCTGTGCTCCACAATACACAAAATATGTGGCATCTAATAAAAAATTACCAGACGTTCAAAAGAAGCACAAAAACACTAAATTAGAAAAACAAATCAAAAGCAACCTATTCAGAAATAATACAGGTGGTAGAGTTAGCATACAAGAACATTAAACAATATTCTTGATCACTTTTCTATGTTCAAAAAGATACAGCATATGCCAGGTGGTGGTGCACGCCTTTAATCCCAGCACTTGGGAGACAGAGGCAAGTGGATCTCTGTGAGTTCGAGGCCAGCCTGGTCTACAGAGAGAGTTCCAGGATAGGCTCCAAAACTACACAGAGAAACCCTGTCTCGAAAAAAAACAAAACAAACAAACAAACAAACAAAAAAGATACAGCATAAACATGCTATAGAAACATCATAAAAGATCTAAGTCTGCCTGGCGGTGGTGGCACACACCTTTAATCCCAGCACTCGGGAGGCAGAGGCAGGCGGGTCTCTGCGAGTTCGAGGCCAGCCTAGGCTACAGAGTGAGTTCCAAGAAAAGCGCAAAGCTACACAGAGAAACCCTGTCTCGGGGGGAAAAAAGAAAAGATCTAAGTCAAATTTCAAAATATGCCATAAAGCAATGTTCATAATGACAACCACACTGGAAGAGATTATCAGCAACTGAACACTCACAAAAGAAAATTAGTGAATACAGAAACCGTCCTAAAAGAAAAACAAATGAACAGGACACCAGTGAACTGCGTAGAAATCTAAAGTGGTAGACAACAGAGAATTAAGAGTCCCTGAAAGACCCAGGGAAAGGGGGGAAATTCAGTTTTAAAAAGTCAATCCAAATTTGCCACAAATTTAAATCCACAAAGCCAAGAAATTGAATAAAACTGAAACAAAATTGAAAGCTTGCGCTCTGGCTAGATCGTGAGCTTCAAACTGGAGCTCCTGGGAACAGCCCTGTCCCTCAGGAAGCTGTGTACCCTAGAGCTAGCCTGAGAAAGACCCTTAGCTCACTCTCCTCAGCCTCCGAATATGAAAGGGGAAGCCCACATCAATCAAACAGTGACAAAGGAGAACATCCTCCGGAAGGAAGCAGGCAGTGGGGAGGAGGACAGGAGAACAGCAGAAATGAGAGCAGAGTTCTCAATATAAGGAAATCCAAACACAAGACAGTGTGCTGCTATCTTCAAGTGCAGCGGAGGAAAGTCACCGAGAAGTCCACGTCCATCAGAAACAAAAGCATTTCTAAACAAACATAAAACGAGGCCTTTTGGACATGTGAAAATGAGAGCTGGAAATGAAGTTGCACTAATGAGGAGTTAGTTTTGGCGAGCTGAGATCCTGTTGTGTGTGGGAGGGGTAGAGAAAGGAGGGAGAAAATGAAAAGGAGAAAAGGAACAGTTTCTCTGAAGCAACTAAGGAGTAACAGATTGAAAACATGAAACAAATCCGTAGATGAGAGAAGAAACCCTTATCAAAAAGTGGTTCTTAGCAATCAAAGATCAAAAACACTGAAGACAGCTTATGCTGGAGATAATGTGGAGCAAGGGGAACACTCCTCCACTGCTGGTGGGAATGCAAGCTTGTACAACCACTTTGGAAATCAATATGGCGTTTTCTTAGAAAATTGGGAATCAATCTCCCCCAAGACCCAGCTATACCACTCTTGGGCATATACCCAAGGAATGCTCAATCATACCACAAGGGCACTTGCTCAGCTATGTTCATATCAGCATTGCTTGTAATAGCCAGAACCTGGAAACAATCTAGATGCCCTTCAACTGAAGAATGGATAAATAAAATGTGGTACATATACACAATGGAGTACTACTCAGCAGAGAAAAACAATGAAATCATGAGGTTTACAGGCAATGGATGACTCTAGAAAAAAATCATCCTGAGTGAGGAAACCCAGACTCAGAAAGACAAACATGGTATGTACTCACTCATAGGAGGATACTAGATGTGGAACAAGGATGACTGGACTGCTACTCACAACACCAAGGAGGCTAAGAAAACAGGACCCTAAGAAAGACACAGGGATTGCCCAATGACAGAGAAATAGATGAGATCTACATGAACAACCTGGACATGAGTGGGGGTAATGAAGGGCAAGGTTCGAGGGAAAAAGAGCTTAGGGAAGCGGGAGATCCCAGCTGAATCAAGAACAGAGAGGGAGAACAAGGAATAAGAGACCATGATAAATGAAGACCACATGGGAATAGGAAGAAACAAAGTGCTAGAGAGATCCACGGAAATCCATATTGATACCTCCACAATAGACTACTGGCAATGGTCGAGAGAAAGCCCAAACTGACCTACTCTGGTGATAGGATGGCCAAACACCCTAATTGTCTTGCTAGAAATTTCATCCAGTGACTGAGGGAAGTGGATGCAAAGATCCATGGCCAGGCCCCAGGTGGAGCTCCAGGAGTCCAATTGGCGAGAAAGAGGAGGGATTATATGAGAGAGAATTGTTGAGACCAAGATTAGAAAAAGCACAGGGACAAATAGCCAAACTAATGGAAACACATGAACTATGAACCAATAGCTGAGGAGCCCCCAAACTGGATCAGGCCCTCTGGATAAGTGAGACAATTGACTAGCTTGAACTGTTTGGGAGGCGCCCAGGCAGTGGGACCAGGACCTGTCCTTAGTGCATGAGTTGGCTGTTTGGAACCTGGGGCTTATGCAGGGTCGCTTGGCTTGGCCTGGGAGGAGGGGACTGGACCTGCCTGGACTGAATCTACCACGATGAACTGAATCCCCAGGGGAGTCTTTGCCCTGGAGGAGATGGGAATGGGGGGAGGACAGGGGAATCAGTGGCTGATATGTAAAATTAAATTATTAAAAAAGGAGGGGGGGTTCTTAGCAACCCATTTTTGTTGCTAGAGTTTTCCTGCCTTGCCCACAGTCAGGACAAATCTTTGTCACCCGTCAGTCCCACAGCCGCTCAGACCCAAACAAGTAAACACAGAGACTTATATTGCTTACAAACTGTATGGCCGTGGCAGGCTTCTTGCTAACTGTTCTTATTGCTTAAATTAGTCCATTTCTATAAATCTATACCTTGCCACGTGGCTGGTGGCTTACCGGCATCTTCACATGCTGCTGGTCATGGCGGCGGCTGCAGTGTCTCTCCGCCTCAGCCTTCCGCTTCCCAGAATTCTCCTCTCTCCTTGTCCCACCTACTTCCTGCCTGGCCACTGGCCAATCAGTGTTTTATTTATTGACCAATCAGAGCAACAGATTTGACATACAGACCGTCCCACAGCACATTTTGGGACTACTCCCTGCTGCCGAGAACTGTTCCTCTACTCTGCAATAAAAACTTGTTGCCCTTAAAAAAAGTTGGTTCTTAGTCCCAGCACAGCAGCACTCCTGAGGCTGAGGTGAAAGTCCTGAGTTCAAGGTCAGCCTAGGCTACAAAGTGAGACCAAATTTCAAAACAAACAAAATCCAAGCCCACAGAACTGGTGAAATGTCACAGGGTAAGAGTGCCTGTTATCAAGTCTAACAACCTGAGTTTGCTCCTGAGGACCCCCATGGTGCAAGGAGAGAACTGACTCTGTAATTAGTTCTCTGGCCTTAACATGTGCACTTCACCCCCAAAAAGAAAGAAAGAAAGAAAAAAGAACATCTGATTCTTTGAACAGATCAATGAAGTTGACAAACTTTTAACTTCCAAGAAAAAGCCAATTAAACTCAGGAATAAAGAAGGAAATATTACTGCCAACCTTACAGAAATAAAGTTATTAAAGGCCAACTATCCTTTACCTGGTCTTGGGATCAAAAGGGTTTCAGATCTGGGAGTTTTCCCCAGATTTTACAATTTTTGTGTAAACTTCACTAGCTGAACAAATTAAAAAATTATTAACTCTTGGGGCTGGAGAGATGGCTCCACAGACTCGAGCAACCACTCCTCTTGTGGGAGACCAAGGCTCTATTCCCCCAGCATCTACATGGTAGTTTACTACCTTTCCAACTCCAGTGCCAGGGCATCCAGTGCCAGCCTTTGGTGTACACACACACACACACACACACACACACACGTAGGCAAAACATTCACACACATGAAATCTAAAAATCTAAAGTAAAATTTTAATTAAAAAAATTTCTCGCTGGGCGGTGGTGGCGCACGCCTTTAATCCCAGCACTTGGGAGGCAGAGGCAGGCGGATCTCTGTGAGTTCGAGGCCAGCCTGGGCTACCAAGTGAGTCCCAGGAAAGGCGCAAAGCTACACAGAGAAACCCTGTCTCGGGGGGAAAAAAAAATTTCTCCAAACTCTAAACCTTTCTGAGTATCATACTGATATTTAAAAAAAAAGTTTTGGATTTTAAAGCATTTCAAAATTTGCATTTTTGGATCAAGGACACAGCTTGTACAAACAAATATTATGAATAACTATATCATGCCCTCAACAAAATGTACACAATACTACAAAAACATAAACCACTAAAGCTTACTTTAAAAAGGGGGGAGGGGTAGAGAAAAAGATGAATAGACCTAAAACAAGTAAAGAGATTCAATTAACGGTCAAAACACTGCCCACAAAGCAAAGCCCAGGGCCAAATGACTTCATTGATGGCTTTAACAAAATGTATAAAAAGGGGGCAGGAGAGATGGCTCAGTGGTTAAAAGTGGATCTGCTCTTACAGAGGACTCACATTCAATTCCAAGCACTGACAGCATTCAGAGAACTCAGCGATAAAAGACCATTTAAAACAGAAGAAATGAACATTTCCCTCAAATATAAATCTGAAATAACTTAAAATACATACACAATAAACCCCACTTCAACCACTTCAAAAAAAAAAAAAAAACCGACTAATACATTTCTAAAATGTTGCTCACCATCATTAGTTATCAGGAAACAGTAAATCAAAACCATGTAAGCAACACTTCAAATCTACCAGGAGAGATGGAAAATGGCAAGTGCTCATAAGACATGGAGAAACTAGGCCCCTCATACAATGCTGGCTGAAATGTAGAATTGTGCAGCCACAGTGCACAATCTGAGAGTTCATTAAAAATTAATAATTACCATATGCCTGAGCAATATCACTAGGTATATGCCCGAGAGGCTATTAACATGTGCTTAAAAACAACAACAAATGTATAAACACATGCTCCTAGCAGGTTTCTAAGAACCAAGATATAGAAACAACTCACCTGTCCATCAGTTGATAAATGGATAAGCAAAGTACCGCATATCCACTCGATAGGATATATACAAAGTGATGCACAGATACATGCTGCAATACAGATGAGCCCTCAAAAGTTAATGCTAACCAGAGATGCTTTCAATGCCTACAGGACCTAATGGTGTCTGTCCTCTCTCATTGCTGACATTAGTAAGTTACACCTCATCTATATAAATCATGCACAGCTCTAATTAGACCCCTCTGCTTCTTGTATGTCTGTCAGCTCAGCTGTTATACTGCATTTTCTGTAAGCCCTGGCATTAAGAGCATGTACATTCAAAACTGCTATGTAGGCTGATTAGCCAATATTTTTAACAAGGATGTCCCTTTTGTCAAGAGTATAAAATACTAATAGTGCAACTTTTTCTTAGAGAACAAGTGACTTAGCCAAGTGACTGTAAAGAAAGTGGTGATACAATTTCCCTTGCCATCTTATGAAGCACATCTACAAGTCTTACCGTATCATCGAGACCGTCTATCTGCAAAACTACTGTTTTGGCACGTTTGTTTGTAGTTCCCAGAAAAAACTGAGCTTTCCTTCGACGTGAATTCATTTCATTAAAACTATCACCATCAGCCATGTTGGAGGACTGAAGGATGTCATAGATTTCAGAGGCCAGAAGCTTTGTTTCTCCTGGAGTTGTAGTCCTAGAAAAGAAACGCATAAAGTCACTTTCGCTGATTCTGTAATTTCTCCACTTTGGTGAGTTTTGTTTCATCTTGAAACCTTGTTCAATGAAAAAGCAACACCAATGAGTCTAAGAATAATCAATAGTGGGAACTGGGGATGCAGTTCAGATGGCAGAGTGCTTGCCTAACATGCACGGAGCCCTACGTTTCCAGCATCACATAAACAAGGTGCAGTAACATTGTACTGTAATAACAGCACTCAAGGAGTAGAGGCAAGAGGATCAGAAGTTCAAGATCCTCCTTGGTCACATAAACTTGGTCACAGTCTACAATCCAAGACTCTAAAGAATGGGAAGGAATAAGAATCATCAATAATACAGGGAAAGCATCTAGTCTGTATGATCGCCCCTCAACTTTGTACACAGTCCAGGCTAACTTTCTCTACCACACTGTGATGGTTTGAATGAAAACGGTCCCCACTGGCTCCCAGGGAGTGGCACAACCAGGTGTGTTGGAAGAAGTGTGTCACTGGGGGTGGGCTCTGCGGTTTCCAGTGCTCAAGCCAGGCCCAATGTCCCTCTCCCTTCCTACTGCCCGCAGACCAAGATGCTCCTTCTCCAGCAGCATGTCTGCCTGCACACCACCATGCTTCCACCATGACAATCATGGACTGAACCTCTGAACTGTAAGCCAGCCCCAGCTTTTCTTTAAGAGTTGTCCTGGTCAGGTGACCTGAGCTAGTGGGAGCTCATGGACTCTGGACTGACAGCTGGAGAACCTGCATGGGACCGAACTAAGCCCTCTGAATGTGGGTGACAGTTGTGTGGCTTGATCTGTTTGTGGGGTCTCTGGCAGTGGGACCAGGATTTATCCCTGGTGCATGAACTGGCTTTTTGGAGCCCATTCCCTGTGGTGGGACACCTCGCTCAGCCTTGATGCAGGGTATCAAGGTCCTGCTTCAATTTGGTTGACTTCCCAAGGGAGGCCTTATCCTGTCTACGGAGTGGTGGGAGGGGTGGAGAGGAGGGTTGGGGGAGCGGGAGAAGGGGAGGGAGGGGGAACTGTGGTTGGTTTGGAAAAAAAAGGGTTGTCCTGGTCATGGTGTCTCTTCACATCAATAGAAACCCTAACTAAGACACTCATAATGAGCCATCATGCATGGCTATGCTGTAATAATCTCCTAATTTCATTTAAAACATGATTCACTGAGATTCAGAATCTATCCTAGCATGGTACAAAAGTACATATAATTAAAATCATTAAACAGGAAATCAACTAACAAGATCAGGTTACCAAATTTCTCTGTTTCACAATTTTTGCTCAAACCATCTCTTTTCTATCGATTCAGGTAGCTTAAGTTATTTTTAAAGGTGAACTGTAGAGACACAGAGCTGCAATGCAGAAAATTTTCAATGTTTGAAAAAAAAATCCAATAAGATAGAAATTGCTGGCAAGCACATTAATAATGCCATTTAAAGAACTATTAACAGAGCCAGGAAGACAGCTCAACAGGGAGAGCACGTGCATGCCAGAGTGAGAAACGGAGTTTAGATCTCTGCACCCACGGAAATGCCAGGAAGCATGACAGTCTGCCTGTAATTCTAACGCTCTGCAGGCAGCGGTAACCAGGATGACTAGGCTGACTAGACCAGCTATGTTAACACAGCATTCAAATACAGATGCTTCTAATGCTTGTTCTGGTGAACAGAAATAACTTTCCACAGGCTTGAAAGAGGAGCTAGGAAAAAAAATCAACACATAAGAAGCTTGAAAGGGAACCTTCAAATATTGAGATCTCCAGATGCCAAATGAAGTGCAATGTCTGTCTGTCTTATCTATTTATCAATCACTGTATCTCCACTACTAAAAAGGCTGTGGGACCAAATCAGAATGGGTATGATATAATAAATGTTTTGTTATTAGTGGAACAAGCAGTCACCATACTGTCCTACAAATGTATACTTTATTTAAAGAAAAAATAAGTCATTTTTCAGAAGTTGCTTGGATCCCCCTCAAAAAAAAAAAAAAAAAAAAGGCTTTAATGACAAAGACGGCAGGAAGATCTGACCCACCAACACAGATTGATCACAGACTGATCTAGTGGATGTCTATGGGTCCAATTCACCTTCAAGTCTCTGAGTATGATGGTCTGAACAGACAGATGCGTGTGCTTGTGCAAGCACATGAACACGAGAACACACACACACACACACACACACACACACACACACACACACACACACACACACGCACGCACAGTCCCACAGCCAATGAGATAGCTCAGCAGTTAAAGGTGCTTACTCACGCTGTCCTCTGACCTCTGCTGCCAGGCACACACCCATGTAAAATAAATCTAAAAAGTAAACTTAGATAAATTAAATAAAGGACCGTTCTTCTGCTATAGTCATAGCAGTGAGCACAGCAGCTTTGGACGCATCACAAATCCAAGGGTAGGCGACGTTCTTCCCAAGCAGCCCCTAGTGAGTGTAGGACTGATCTAGAAGGCACTCTTTGCTTGTATGCAGCTGCCCACTGGGATGGCTGTCAGGTCTATACTGTAATCACACTGCCTATCTGTTCCTTTCTTATCCAAAGTGTCCTAGCATCTGGAGACTTTCTCTGCCCAATGCTGTTCCAGCCTTCTTTATGTCTAAGACATTAATCCGCATTTCTAACTTTATCTTAGATCTCCTTCCCTGGTGACCTGCCAAGATAATGTCTTCAATTTCTCTTAGTAACTTCATAGTAGTCTCCCTACTTTGTCCATGTACCTTTTCCACATACACACACTTTACCACATCCTTGAGCCAACAAGATTAAGAAATTACTTTATCAGTTAAGTGTATGTTACCTGAGCTAACTCTAAAATTTTAAAGTTCAAATGTAAACCATATTTTAATTTCCAACATTATTTGGGGTTATTTTTAACATTTTACTATTTTATGTGTATGGATGTTTTGTCTGTATGTATGTCTATGCACTACGTGCATGCGGTCACCACAGAGGCCAGAAGTGGGGCTCAGATCCCCTAAAACTGGCATTTCAGATAGTTGTGAGTGACCATGGGGATGGTCCTCAAGAAGAACAGCACTCTGAACCATTGAGCCATCTCTTGTTGCTTTTAGAAGCAGTCTCCAGAGTTGACTCTAGCTCCTGGCAATCCTTCTGCCTGACTTCTGGGTGCTAGAGTCTTAGGTATGAGTAATAACACCTGGCTCTCCACATTGTTTTGTTTTGTTTGGTTTTTTCTTGAGACAGGGTTTCTCTGTGTGGCCCTGGCTGGCCTGGAACTCATTCTGTAGACCAGGCTGCTCTCAAACTCAAAGACCCACCTACCTCTCTGCCTCTGGAGTAATGAGATTAAAGGCATGTGCCACCACCTCCCAGCTTTAATACTATGTTTAAATCTAATTTTCCTTATCTCTCTTGTACCACTTACTTTTGACTTCAATAACTATGCCTATTTAAGAAACACACGTGCCACTGATTTGTTGAGATACATACATACATATATACAAACACAAACACACACACACACACACACACACACACACACACACACACACAGCTGAGAATGTGGCTCGGTTGATAGAGGGTTTCACTGGCATGGATGAAGCCCTGAGTTCTATCCGCTCTAGGTATGGTGGCATACACCTGCAATACCAGCACTCTGGAAGGCACGAAGAGCTGTAGTTCAAGGTCATCCTTGACTACAGAGTAAGTTTGAGGCCAGCCTGAGCTATGTGAAGACTGTCTGAAAAAATAAAATAAACACACATATATACTATTCTTTCATTTTGAGGCAATGGCCTTGAGTAAGTGACTTCTTGATATCCTTTCTTAGCCAACAGGCAATATCTGGATTTTGAATCTTCACAGCATAAATGCACAAGCAGTTAATGGATTAGAAAACACGGTGGGAGGGAAATGCTTGACAGACACTAAGAGCCATGGATATTTAGCTGTTGTGAAATTTGCACAAAAACCTCTGCTGCCCTGTTTCTGCCATATCAGTTGCAAATGTCCTAGGATTATCACTATAATACAAGAGAGAGAAGCTAATTATCAAATACTTATTAATATCCCCCAAATGACAGGACAGATGTCAACATTTTAAATAAAATACAAACATATTTATAAGGAAATAGCCATGTTTATCATTATTAACAGCCAGGCACGGTGGCACACACTTTTAATCCCAGCACTCAGGAGGCAGAAGCAGGTGGATCTCGGAGTTCAAGACCAGCCTGGTCTACAGAGCTAGTTCCAGGACAGCCTACACAGAAAACTAATATTCACTAGCAAAATATTTTTGGACATAAAACTTACAGAAGTCTATGTGGTTTTTTTTTTTGTTTGTTTTTTTGTTTTGTTTTGTTTTTTGGGTTTTTTTTTGTTTGTTTTTTGTTTTGTTTTGTTTTTTGTTTTTGTTTTTGTTTTTGTTTTTTTCGAGACAGGGTTTCTCTGTGTAGCTTTGCGCCTTTCCTGGAGCTCACTTGGTAGCCCAGGCTGGCCTCAAACTCACAGAGATCCGCCTGGCTCTGCCTCCCGAGTGCTGGGATTAAAGGCGTGCACCACCATCGCCCGGCCAGAAGTCTATGTTTTGTTAGTTAAAATTTCTAAATAATATTTGAAACTTAAAAAAGGAAATAAAATTTCAGTAAATTTGAGTCATCATCAGCTTACACAGACCCATTTTCCTTCTGCCTCGGAGGACACTGCCTGTCGTACTTACTTCTGGATGACATTCTGTAAGCTTAACATCATCCCCAGCTCTCCCTTCATCTTCTCTCTGTTTGCACGACACTCAGCCAAGTACCGGAGAGCCTGCAGCAGAAACAAGAGTCAATTTACACATCTAGACCGTGCGAAACTAAGGTCACTTATAACTTACTGGAAGAGGACAAAGAAAATAAGTGTTTTCATTTTCAGCATCAACTGATTTTAAATTCTCATTCAAATGTAACATTCAAAATAATCTACTAGGGGCTGTGGTAACTGAATGTGAAACGAACATTCCAACCTAGCTGCAAGGTCAAAATCAGGCTGTTCTACATTTCATCTTTGCAAGGCTACAAGGAACTATATTCCATTTATTAATCTCAAAAAGTAATTCAAATGGCCATCATTTCCCTGGATGCTTTTTACACATTAATTAAAATAAACAGCTGGGGGACAAAGCATACAGTGAACTTTATAAAATTAACTGACTCCAGTTTTACTACACTACACCTTTCAAATGTATTTTAAATTGGATCCGGGGAGTGGTGGCGCACTAGCTCCAGGACAGGCACCAAAACTACACAGAGGAACCCTGTCTCAAAATAAATAATAAATAAATAATCAATTAATTTTAAAAAGTATTTTAAACTGGAAAAACAAACAAACAAACAAAAACAGGCATAGTTGCTCAGGCCTACAATTTCACCAGGAAGGAGACTGGGCGGGAGGATTTGCTGTGAGTCAGAGGCTAGCCTTGACTACATAGGAAGTTTCAGGATAATCTGGGCTACAGGAGACCCTATCTCAAAACATCAAAATAAATAAGATGAAAATTAAAGATGAACTAATGGTCACAGTTCTGTATTTATGAGGTAAGCTAAGTTTTCCAGCACTTTCTCTCTTACCATCAGCACGTTTTTGCCACTATTTCCCTCACATGCTGCTTCTTTGGAGCTGTTGGGCGGTTTGCCTTTACACCCAAACACTGGTATCCTCTACAGACTTCATCATCACTCAAAGCCATCCCAGTCTACTTATCTTTCAACTTCTACTGGGCCTTTTGCCCTTCAAGTAAAATTGCCAGGTCTTTATTAAAAATGTGTCGGCTATAAAGGCCACAAACTCAACCACCTGTTTTTCTTCCTGCAATTGCTACAGCTGTGACTTCTGCTTCACCTAATAAAGACTTACCTGACTGCAAACTGCCCTTGCCTGCAGAAACTTATCTCAATGCCTGTTCCAGACACTGGTCAAGAGGCAGCATAGAGCTGATTCCGTAGGAGAAAAGGGGTGAGGTAAGCCCTAGAATGGGCCCTTTCCTTCACTGCAAACATGGCCGCAGTCTAGACGGTAGCATTTCAAGATGGTAGCACTAGAGGGGAACTCAAATGGGGTTGGTGGTTTGTGAGTTTGTGAGGCAGACATCAGACTGAAGAAGTCACAGCAGTCATATTTGCAAAGAAAGTGGCACACAGTAGGGTCCCAAACAGCAAGAATTCCAAAGATCGACAGAGGGGCCAGAGAGTCTGTGTCTGAGTATCAACCTGTACACGCAAAGCATAAAAGGCCACATAGTGAGGGAATACCACCACCAGAGAGAGTAAATCAAACAAGCCCGGAGCTCAGGATGAGGTGGGACTAGTTTGGAATGACATCTGCCAGAGGAACAAGACCTGAGCACACATGAGGCATCAGGGTGAACGCTTAGATTTGTTTCACCTTAGCAATGGAGGTATCAGACTGCACATGCCCCGACAAAGCCAAGGCTCTGTCTTGAAAGATCAAACTGGCCCCAAGCAACACTGGAAAAAGTTCAACAGTATTTATAGGAATATTTTAAACTATTCTTTTGTTTGTTTGTTTGTTTGTTGTTTGTTTTTAGAGACAGGGTTTCTCTGTGTAGCTTTGCGCCTTTCCTGGATCTCGCTCTGTAGACCAGGCTGGCCTCGAACTCACAAAGATCCGCCTGCCTCTGCCTCCCAAGTACTGGGATTAAAGGTGTGCGCCACCACCACCCGGCTTTTTTTAAGTTTTGAGACAGGGTTTCTCTGTGTAGCCCTGGCTGTCCTGGAACTCACTCTGTAGACCAGGCTGTCCTTGAACTTAGAATCACCTGCCTCAGCCTCCTGAGTGCAGGAATTAAAGGTGTTTGCCACCATACTCAGCTTAAAACAATTTTCAAAAATCAACACATTAAACGATTTTTATATCTGGCATAAGGAGAAAATCGCCAGATTAGAAAAGAAGCAGGTAAATGTAACTTATATCCAGAATAGTGAGGCAAAAGGTAACCCTAAGACACAAATCAAGGCAAAATAGAGATTATGATTTAGAAAAACAAGAAAAAAGGCTATTAATCTATGCTCTCTATTTTGAGGGTGGGATGGAAACTGAAGATGGGAGGAGAGGAGTGGAAGCCATTAAGAAGGCAAACAGCTTCTATAGGACTAAACAGATCTGAAACAAACACAGTTTACATATTACAGAATAAAGAGCAGTGGACTCTAAAAGGTAGCCACAGAAACCAGCCAAAATAAAGTGCACAAAGGAGGAAACAGATTGAATGAAGGGGCATAAAGGCGCGTGCAGCAGTGTCCACAGGACAACATATGCTAATGTTACGTGGACCTGAAAAGTGGAAGGGGGGAGACTTCCAGTAAACATTAAAAACAAAAACCTATGAAAAAATAATGGATGAAAATTTCCTAAATCTCAGAAGAGTTAAACCTACAGACCCAAGAAATTCAACAAATTCCAAGTAAAATAACAATTAAAAAAACACACACACACACACAAAATCCTTAATACACCCATCAACCATTTCCTGAAAAGCAGTAATATAGTTCACAGATGAAGTCATAAAAGCCATTATCAGGGTAGCAAGATGGCTCAGCAAAAAACAAAAAACAAAAAAAAAACAAAAACAAAAAAAAAAAAAGGGCACAAGCCAAGGAAGACAGATGACCAGAGTTCAATTCCTAGCCTGAGGTCAGTCCCAGAGTATACGGTAGAAGGAGAAAACCCACTCTTGAAAATTATCTGACCTCCACAAGTGAGCCATGACACACATGTACATACACATACACACACACACACACACACACACACACACACACACACACACACACACGTACAGACATAAAAAGTATTCAAAGGAAGTACAGCACTTGTCTTATTAGAAGTCATAGGAGCTGGCAGCCTGATGTACTGGCTCACTCCTGTACCTCCAGCACTCCAGAGGCTGAGGCAGGCAGACCGACATGAGCTCCAGGAAAGCCTGATTTACACAGCAAGTTCCAAGCCAGCCTGGACTACAAGAGTGAGACCTTATAGGGGGGAAAAAAGAAGAAGAGAGAACATATAAGCCAGGAGACAAATAACAGCAATAATTTTTAAGTATAGGAAAAGAATAGCAAACCTGTACTGCAAATGTTTAAAAAAAAAAGATCCTCAGGCAGGAAAGAAAAGAATGCTAGTACAAATCCCAAATTCTGGTGTTTAGAACACCAGAAACGGTAAAGATGAGAATAAATAGAAAAGACGTTTGAAACTGAATGTGTCGGCACATACCTTCAATTATAGCTTTGAGAAAGGTGAACGGTGAATAAGGGGGGTTAACAGTCGAAAGCAATACCAGGCATGGGAGCACATGCCTTTAATCCCAGCACTTTGAAAGTAGAGGAAGGCAGATCTCTGTGAGTTCAAGGCCAGCCTGGTCTACAAAGTAAAGTCCAAGCCAGCCAGGGCTACATGAAACCCTGACTCAAAACAAAATCAGAGTTGGAGACAAGCCTGAACTACAGTGCAACAGCCCTCCAAAAAAATCCTCCAAACTTTCAAGTGACTTAATATTTGAAACTAGGTGTGGCAGCACAAGCCTATAATCTCAAGATTTGAGAGGCAGAGGCAGGTAGGACTCTTGGGAGCTCAAAACCAGCCTGATCTAATACAGTGAGTCCCAACAGCCAAGGCTATCTAGTGAGACCCTGTCACAGACAAAATCAAACTGAATTTTAAAAATGTAATATATTTTAAAACTGAGTACTAGGGAGTTAGCTAGGTGCTTGCTTAGCAGGTGTGAGGTTCTAGTCCAATCCTGAGTATCCCTCGCACAAAGACTGAAAGGACACTCACTGTTTAAAGCAAATGTAAGGATGTACACATATAGCAGAAACGCGTAGAAGTATATAATGAAAATAAAACAAAGATGGGAGAAGAGAAGGACATATTGTTGTATGATCTCACATCATACATAAAGCATCTGATAAAAGTGGACAAATAAATTCAAAATGCAGCTTACCAAACAGAGTGACCACTGAACTCAAGTTCTGAAGCTGTATTATGAAAGAGGAACTATTAAAATGCAGGCCTGCTGTCATCCTTATTAGAACCTCAACCCTCGGGCCTCCAGGTTTTCATTAGTTCTAGCTTCTATTTCAGCTCCCTCACTGCTCAGGCTGGCACCTATAACCTCACCATTTTTAACCACTCTTGCCATGACCCTAGTCTAACTACCTTGCAGTCATCCTGTCCCACTTACCTGCCCAAGTATCAACCCTGGACAAATCCAGCTAGTAGGCTCTCAGAGCCTATAGCAGGCCTGAAGTGGGAAGAAAAGTAGTTTAAGAATCTGGTCACAGGATCCTATCAAACCAACACTACTGCACTAAGCAGTTCTCAGCAGTGCTGAGCAATTTTACCCTCCCTCTTTCCTAGTTTCTATACTTAGGAAATCCTCCTCAAAAATTACCTACTCACAGCCAGATGTGATGGTGCCATACCTGTAACCCCAAACTAAGGGAGATGAGACAGGGCAGGCTACATATAGTAGAGATTCTGTTTCCAAAACAAAACAAAACAAACAAAAATTACTGATGTGGTTTGATTCTGGAATGTCCCCCAGCAAAGGGCCATGTTTTGAAGAGCTGATCCAGTTTGTAGCACTATTGAAGGCTGTGGCTCCTTTAAGAAGGTCTGGCTAGATCACTGCAGGGGGTGGGGAGCTTTTGAAGGTTATACCAATCCTGGCTGCCATTCAACTTGACAGTCACTAGGACGTTAGGATGTAAGGAGTCAGAGTCAGTCTCTCTCTCTCTCTCTCTCTCTCTCTCTCTCTCTCTCTCTCACACACACACACACACACACACACACACACACACACACACACACACGCTCACCACCATAAATGCATGAACTGAGCTGCTCTGCCATGCCTTCCCCATCATGAAGTAAATCCCTCTGAAAACCTGAGACAAAAGAAACTTCCCCCTTCTGCTGTTTCTGCCAGTTATTTGATTAAAGCGACATCTCATGTGATACAGGCTGACCTTTAACTCCTCATCCTCCTGCTTCCAGCTCGTCTCTCTTAAACTGTTACAGAAATATTGGGGTACATACATAAAGAAAATGTGTGGTGACCCCTATGTACCCATCATTCAGCTTTAATAAGCACCAGTCACTCGACAATCTGGTTCTACCCCTCTCTCTGGTCCACAGTCATCTGAACCTTAGAGAACATCTCATCTGTAGATATTTCACTATCTCTAAGAATTAGTTTGATGTTTCTGTCTGTTGTTGTTCTGGGTTTTCAGACAGGGTCTCACTGTGTATACCTGGCCAGCTTGGAACTCATTATGTAGACTATGCTGGCCTTGAACTCAGAGATTCACCTGCCTCTGCCTCCAAAGTGCTGGGATCAAAGGTGTGACACCATACCCAGGAAGAAATTAGTTTTAAATTTTCTTTAAATTTCTGTAAATTAAATCCTACACAAATGACCTTTTTTAAAAAAGTAACAACCTTTTCTTCAAGTCTTAACACATTTTCACCGTCTAGCTAATAACACTCCAACAGCAGCTTTGACAGAGCCTCACTACACAGTGCTAACCGGCCTGGAACGCACTCTCTAGACCATGCTGGTCTCAAACTCACAGATATGCCTGCCTTGGCCTTTCAGGTGCCAGGGTTAGTGTGTGCCACCACACTTGACAGCATTAGACACCACGCACAAAAGCATTACATTTTTCATTTAATTTTTACATTACTTATTTTGTGTGTGCATGCTCCTGCACCACAACACAATGCCTGGAAGTCACCAGACAACTTGCCGAAGTTGGTTCTCTCCTCCCAAGATGTGAGTTCCAGGCGTGGATTCAGGCCATCCGGCTTGGCGGCAAACACTTTCACCTGCCACCAAGCCATCTTACGGGCAATCGTGATTCTGCAATTTTTTATGTTTTATTTTACGTATCTAGGTATTTTGCTTATACGCATGCCTACGTACCACACACTACAGTACTGTGCAGGAGCAGCCTGAGCTCCTAAGTGCCAAGTCATCCGACCAGCCTTCATAATGACTGTTTAGTGTCATCACTGTATACTGTACACTCACTTCCAGCCACTTCAAAATTGCTTATGATCAATTTGTTAAATCAGGATATAAGTCAGGTCTACAAATAACACCCAACTGACACATCCCTTAAAATGTGTAATGGTTACTTCCATCACACCTCTCTCCTCCACGCCAGCTGCCTTTCTTTTCTGTATTAAGGACTACTGAAGGGATCAGATTCTACCTGTCACTCAATTCCTCTATTCTGGATCTGTCTGATGGTCTTGCTTCCCATGTCTCTAGGCTCCACATTTCTCATAATTCCTTTTGAATTATTAGCTTTGAGCCTGTATATTTTCTCTGTCCTTATCTGTCCTCCTTACCGTAGATTAAAATGAGTGGCATGTCCGTCAACTAGTGAATGAATAAACAAAATGGTGTATGTCCATACAATAGAATGTTATCCAGACATAGAAAGAAATGAAGCACTGAAACTTGTTGAGGTATATCTGTCCCAACATAACACAAATGAAAGAAAAGTCACATAGCATATCATTGTATCTACATGAAAACTCTATAGGCATTTTTGCAGAGTAGCAAATATGTAGTCCAGTGCTGCTTAAGCAATGGGGATGGTACTAGAGAGTAGGAGGTGATCAGAACAGTACTCTCTCTGGGGTGATAGAAAGGTTCTAAAGAAAGATGTGGTAACGCTCTTCTAAATCCCAACACTTGAGAGGCTGAATCAACAGAACCTCAAGTTCCAGGTAGTCCTGAATACATAATAAGACTATGCCTCAAAACAATATAACAAAATTAAAATGTTCTAAAATTGACTACAAGGATGGCTATACCATTCTGTAAATAAAAGCCACTCAAGTGTACACTTTGAACACATGAACTTTATGATGGCACATGAGTTACATCTTTAAAGTCTATTATGAACCAGATGGGGTTGTAAACAACTGTAATCCCAGTACTTGGAAGGCTGGGCCAGGATAAATGAGTTCTAGGTTAGCCTGCGATACAAAGTAAGATCCTATCTCCATCTACTTCCCCAACAACAGAAAAAAATCTGTTATGTAATTTTAAAAAAAGTATCTTTTGAGTGATGGCTGTAGTTCTGTACAGGATGTACTTAATGCCAATTTCAATCCCCTGTACTAAAAAGTACCTTTCTGAACTCACGAGTTCTCTTAACTGCTGGGCTAAGGAACACAGATCAGTAATAGAAGCTTGCCTAATATGCATAACGCCCCGGGTTTAGCCCCAGCTATACATACAATGGGGGGGGGGGGGAGGAGAGAGGGCAAAGACAGTAATGATCTGGGTGTGGTGGTATATGTCTGCACTCAACGGATGACCTGAGCCCAAGAACTGGAAGAACAGCCTGGTCAACACAGCAATATCCCATGTCAAAAAGAAAACAAAAATAATAGATCAACATGTTAACTGAAAATACCAAGTACCAGGGCATTTTATTATAGGTGTTACATAGTTACCATTTACATTAAAGAACCAAACCAACATGTGGCCATTTGTGTTAAAGAACTACACATGTCATCGTTTCCATATTTTTATATGCCAAAATACAGACTGCATGATCTAACAATGTCCTTTAGTCTTTTACCATGTTATCAAAGGACTTTGAAAATTCTTACTTGCAAAATTAAAACATCAAGACTGAAAATATTAAAAGCAACTCACAAGCAAAGCTGAGTGAACAACAGGGGGGTTGGGATGGTCCATAAATAAAATAAGGCCAGGCAGACATCCCTGATCCTGGACGATGGCTCTTCTATTTAATGGATCTGCTGCTAAATCCCGTAGCTGGTTAACTACAGACAGAGCATCAGGCTCTTCATTCACAGTAGAAGAGGATGAATTCATCTTCTATGACATGCACATGAATACAATCTTCTTAAATTCTGTAAAAAGAAAAGTAAGGTTGACAAAATTAGTTATAGTCTGCCAAGGTAGACTAGGATCCCATCTGTTTATTTATTTACTTACTGAGACAGGGTCTCACATAGTCCAGACTGGCCTCAGACAACCTACGTTGCTGAGACTGTCCTTCAACTCCTGATCCTCCTGCCTCTACTTCTCAAAAGCCAGGGTTATAAAGCATGCGCCAACTATGCCCAGCTATGGTGCTTTTAAAGTAACTGCATTATAGTATCTTTAGAAGGAAGCAGATGAATCTAAATCACACACACAAAAATAAGAACTGGCAATTCCAGAGCTTGTGAGAAATAAAATGAACATAAGCTGAAGGAAGAAATCAGGTTATTTATATATGCAAAAGAGCATATGTCATCTTCAATATTCCAATAAATCCCATTTTAGCAACACATATTTTAGCACTATGGTTCCAATAAACAAGGTCTTTATGTACAAGCTCGTAACCTTTGCTCTCCTTTCAGACTGTACCACTGCCAGGACTGTTCCTCTCCTAAAACATTTCTAGGCCTACAGCAAGTGCCTCAAGGAAAAGTAGGGAGCTGACAGCTTGGGTTTTCATTGCTCATCTGTGGGGAGGGACTGGGGAGACACATGGAACTATCTACAAAAGACACAGTCTCCTCGGGAAAAGGAGAGCACCAAAGGAGGCCTTTCCAGAGACTGTGGCACACCTGTGATCCACACTACTGAGACTGAGGCAGAAAGAACTCGAGCTCAGGACCACCTGGGCGACTAAGACCCTGTGTCAAAACAAAAATTTTCTTCAAGGAACTAGGGGTATAGCTAAATGGCAGAACACTGCCTAGTATACCTTACTTAGTTCCCGAGTTCAATCCCAAGGGCAGGGAAGAAAAAGAAAAAAGAAAAAGGACTTCTCTGGAAGAAGTCAAGAGCCCATTTTGTACGTCTCATCTATGCCTCGACGGAGCAGCCTGGATGCTGGCAATGAAACTGGACTCATCTCTGTCATCTCCTAATGCCTAACAGAAAAGCAATGAGAAGAGGGGACAGGAGATGAGGCAATTCATTTCACAGTGAAACGTCCCAGGCAAGTTGAATATTTGTCCCAGGTTGTCAGGTCACTAAGTATGGAGCTGGGGAGCTCTTGTTTCCTAGTGTGTTCTGTTCCTCAGCAGTCTTTCTACTTTCTAACCCCTCCTTGTAAATCTAGTATATCTTCCCTCCATGTAAGCAACCGGCGTATCTGGGTTCGGTAGGTCACATCTATAATCTCAACACACAGGCTTCAGTAAGACAAGAGGATCACGGGTTCCTGAGTTCAAGGCATAGGTTACAAGTAAGTCTCTGCCTTAAAAAACAGAGCATTATAGGACATGTAAAAACCAAAGAAACAAACATGAAGAAATAATTTTTGTAAATGCAGAAATTTAAAAACCAGTAACTTCAACTAATCAGACTTTGTATTAAATTCCTTATTCTGAAGAACATACAGATGTTAATAGGCATAAACGGATAAAGTCTTAAAACTCCAGCAAAGACTATTCAAGTATTTGGTGGGAAAAGGTAACAAAGTAGAACAGGACTCAGCACACACAGAGGTGTAAAAGATAAAGAGTAAAGCAGAGGTAGTAGTGGAGGAAGGGACAGAATGAGTATTTCCTAGCCAGGAGCACACACATGCCTGGGAGCCCAGGCCTCTAGGGGCTGAAGCAAGAGCTCAGTCAGCCTGACTACAGCATGACCCTGACTCACAAAAAGTACGTCCTAACACCAGCACTAGGTGTGTGGGCCAGCATTAGAACCCTGACCTGGGTTCTATCCTCCGCACTGCAAAAGATACACCCCCGCCCCCAGGTTCTTTATGCATTCAAGAAGTCTTCCAGTCACACCAGACTGAGGTTTGGTCACTTAGAAACTGTGCTTTAAGAGACTGGAGAGATGGCCCAGCAGCTAGGAGTGCTTCCTGCTCTTCAAGAAGACCTGAGTTCCCAGCACCCACACCAGGAGGTTCACAACAGCAAGGGACCTCAGCTCCAGGGCAGCCAACTCCTCCTCTGGCCTCTGAAGGCACCCACACGTGGCTGCATACACGTACACACACACACTCTCACACACGCACGCACGCACGCACGCACGCACGCACATCAATAAAATCTTTTCTGAAAAGCTATAATTTCTGGGAAACCTCTTACACTCTGTATCAATGTCCACATCTGTAAAATGAGGTTGACAACACAAGCTACAAAAACATCACACCTTATCAATGAAATGATAATACATACAAAGAGCTTTGTCTATGCCTTCCACATAGTAAATGTTCAATAAAAGGTAGTTTTCAGTTACATGACAAAAAAAGAAATTCAAAATAGTGTTAGAGTAACTTACTTAGCAATGTTAAAACCAGTATTGGTCTTTAACTCATACCATACCAAGAAAAAATACATTAATAATTTTAATCTCCAAGCAAATACAAAGAACTCAAGGAAAAGAAGGTAACAACATAATCTTTATCAGGTAATTATCTTAGAATCAAAATATTAGTTATTTTTGCCATTCTAAAGTCAGGATAGAAGACACTGCACTGAACACATGGATGAGACTACCAGGTTTAGGATTTGTGGTTCCTTAGGTTCTCCCATGAGCATCTGAATACCCCTGCTTAGAAATTAAGCTTACCCACAGGTTTTGTACTGTCCATGGCACACATCTCAACCAACCTGTAAGAAGACCTAATACTCAGCCATGCATGGTGGTGCATGCCTGCAACCCCTGTACTTGAGAGAGTTGAGAGGCAGGAGGGAGCAGTTCACATCATCCTCAGATAACACAAGTTTGAGGTCAGCCTTTGCTACAAGAGATACTGTGTCAAAAGACAGAAACAAGACCACACATCAGTGAGATGGCTCAGCAGGCAAAGGCACTTGCTGCCAAACCTGCTAACTATGTTCCATCTCTGGAACCCAAACAGTGGAACAAAAGAACCCACTCCCACATCTTGTCCACCCTTGGCACACTGTGACATGTGTGCCAATACACACACACACCAACACCAACACAACCAAACCCTACAAACAGTGGCTTTTTCACAGAACCCAGGCCTTCCTTGAGACTATACAGTTCTGTTTTTAATTTGCCATCCTTGGATAACTACCCAATGGAGATTATCCCTTAAATGTTATACATAATCTTCCTGATCCGTTGGAATGGCCTGAAAATATCTTCAAACTTCCAATCTTCAAACCCTACTGAGAAGGGCTCAAGCTAGGGTCTATCTAGGACAAGTCAGGACTGGCAGGCAGCGACAGAAACCAACTGCAACAAGCAGAGCTGTGGTCAAGGGCATGGACCACAGCTTTCAAATGAGACAAGCCAAGCAGGCTGAGCTCCGGTCTGCCCTTCAAATTACAGGCTTGATGTAAAACTCCAGGGCAGAGCTACTCAATGTCAAAAGTTCATTTTATTTTAATATCTGATGGCATCAGGTTACACACACCCCTTTCTAACTATGTGGCCTGAATCTTTTTAAATAATCAATGTTTCTGTAGACTGCTGAGTTCACATAAGCAATTTTTATTTTATCTTAATTTTATTTCTAAGAGAAGGTCTCATTGAACAGCCCCAGCTAGGCTCTAACTTGTAGGAACCCTCTTCGAAAGCCCTGAGTGCTGACATGACCTGAGTGCACAACTGTGCCTGTCAAATTCGATGATTTGTAAGAGTTATGCTGGGGTTAGGAAGACGGAAACAAGCCTGGGGTAAAAGAGCACTTTCCTAGTAGTGCCACATACACATACAAAGAAAGGAAGCAGGAAGAGGAGGGGAGGAGGAGGAGGGAGAGAAGGAGGAGGAGGAAAAAGACAGTCTCCCCTCTCTGATTCTGGAGTAATAGGATTACACTTGTCTGCCATGGCCTGGCTTCAAAGTTAGAACTTGTGGGGAAGAGATGGCTGAGAGGTTAAGAGTGCATACTGCCCTTGCAGAGGACCCATGTTCAGCTCCAAATATACATGCTTGGTAGCTCACAACCACCTGTAACTCCAGGTTCAGGGCATCTAATACCCTCTTCTGTCCTCCATGGGCATTTGCACTCATGTGCACTTACCCACACATATAATCAAAAAATAAATCTTTTTTGTTAAATTAGAAATTTACGCCTGACTTATTTACTAAATATACTTTGTAGGTTTTTTGGTAACTATCAAGTTAAATTGTTTGATGGAGATATTTGCCTTCATAAACTGGAAGAATGGTTATACGTGATTAGTGCATAATTCACTCCAAACTTCTATTCCAAATTTAACAGACCTCAAAATAAACAAGGGAAGGGAATGAATAAGAGCAACATATAATGACATATGAAGATGCCATCATGAAATTCATTACTTTATATGCTAACGTAAAAAAATTCAATTCATTGTGGCACACTAAAAATAACTTTAGGGCTAGAGAGATGGTTCAGTTGATAAAGTGCAAGCATGAAAACTGAGCTTGCATTTCCAACCCCAATGTAGAAGCAGGGTGAAGTGGTGCATGTATGTAATCCTAGCTGTAGAGGTGGAGACAGGTGGATCCCTGGAGGGTCAGTGACAGACCCTGTCACAAAGAGTAAAGTGGAGGGAGACTGACAAAGACACCGATACCAATCTCTGGCATCCACATATGCGCACAGACACGCACATGCACCCTATGCACACACCCACTTGAGAACACACACACACATTGTTGGGGAGATGGCTCAGTGGGTAAAGGATGAGCTGAATGAGCAAGCACAAGGACCTGCACTTGGACCCCGAGAACCCGTGTAAAACAAAACAAACAAAAAACAAAACAAACAAAAAAACCAAGCACAGTGGCATACATCTAGTAATTCCAGTGCTGGGGCTGCAGAGAGCCCTGGAACTCACGGGTCAGCCAATTAGCCAAATCAGTGAGCCTCCAGGTTCAGCAAAAGACCCTGCTTCAAAACTAAGGTGTTAAGAGATGAAGGAAGATGCTCAAGGTTAACCTCCAACCTCCACAGGCATATATATATATACATACATACATACATACACACACACACACACAAGTACACAGCACCAACAAAGAGGGATACTAATTTAAAATAACCTGAAATGCTGATCTGAGCCAATGTATACGAGATAATGAACTACAATGAAGATTAAAACAAACAAAATCCTTCCCTTACTTTCTATAATGAACACCACATTAGGCTCAAACATAAATACATTTGTTCATTTGTTTGCTAGATGTGTTTCACCCAAAGTACTAAGGTCAAGAAGCATGAACCTGGGCAGCCTCAATCAATACAACTTCCTCGGGCCTATCAAAAACACCAGTAGGTATTTTTGAAGGCAAGACCCAAGATCAAGCACATCAAATGATTTCTGATGCAAACAGGAGCCTAAAACTTTTTTCGGGTACATAAATGAACACCTCTGAACAAAGCACTGAAGTGGGGCTTAAGAGATGGCTCAGCAGTTAGAAACACTGGCTGGTCTTCCAGAAGTCCCGGTTCAATTCCCAGCACCCAGATAGCAGCTTACTATCCAGAACTAGAGAATCCAGTTCTGGAGTATCCAATGCCCTCTTCTGGCACCAGGCATGCACATGGTGCACAGACATATATGCAGGCAAAACACTCAATCACAGGAAAAAAAAAAAAATATATATATATATATATATATATATATTTAAAAAAAACACTGAGAACTAAAACTCTCCGAGACACTATCTTTAATTATTGAGCAATGGGATATTGTGAATCTGGCAGCTTGTTTCAGTTTAATTATCAAATTACCAAATGAATAAACTGGAAAAACCCCTTCCTTCCAAAGAAACTAATTGGAAGATCTTCATGGCAAATGAAGAAAACTGGGGTGTGGGCCTTACACAGGACAACCAGACTGCAACGAACCGTGTGTGAATAAACGAAAGGTTCTTTTAACCGTCAGCAGTAAATTAACATTCTTTTGTCTTAGTTTGCTCTTTCACCTTTAAAACCAGCACCTGCTGTCTTACAAGACGATTTGAAACACCTTACACACTGAGGTCTATTTTAAGATTTGAAGCTGCTAAGTTAAAACTGTCAAGAGGCACATTTCATTTTTTAAAAATGAAAAATCAAGTCTTACAAATGACAAAACTGAAAAACTCTGTCCTTGCCTTTCTGTATCTCAGTCTTAGAAGGCGTATAATGTATGCCTTTAGCTTTTCTTCTCCTTACTTAGCTTTGGCTGACCTATGTAGATGAAACTGGACTGGAACTAACAAGGATCTGCTTGCCACTACCTCCTCAATGCTGGGATTAAAGGCATACACCACCACGACCCAGCCTTATTTTCTCCTCCTTGGTTCTATGTGAACAAACACAATCCTCCTCAAACGTTAATATGCACTGCGATCACCTCAGGAATCTTGTTAGAAAAGCAAGTTCAAGCTCAGTGGGTGCAGTGGGGTCTGGGAATCTGAGATGTCCGACCAGCTTCCAGATGAGGACTACGCCGCTCTCAGGCAAGCAGTCTTAGGAGCACGCAGCACGTGAGACATCTGTATTTGGGCAGATGTCGGAAAGGTTCTCTTCTTTCAGCCAAGGATCACCACTTAATTCATAGAAGTACTTAGCTCTCACGTGCTAACAGCTGCAGCCTAAGTCCTTATGAGTTAAGTGGGGGTGAGGAGCAACCACCACCATCAAACACTGAGACTAACTGTAACTCTGGGAACTGAGTTACCTCCTCCAAGCCTCAGTTTCTTCACATAACAGTCTTGAGAGGGCTTCAGGGTGAAAGAAAATAAGAACGCAAGACAGAAAATTTTCAGGCAATCAAGCAAGCACAGAACTGGCCCAAGTGGGGCCTTCTACTGCAAGCGCCGGGCAGATAGTATCACGAAAAGAGCCGCTAACTGCGCAAATGCCCACCACCTGTGGCCACGGGTTTCTCTTGAATGAAGGCCTGCGCGCTGAGACTCGCAAGTGTGCGGGATTTACAGAAAGAGCGCCGAGAGCTGAAGCAAAAGCAAAAGAGGCAGACGACACCCACTACCCGTCAGGCAGGCAGGCTGGCTGGTCAAAGTCGGAGGCGGGGAGAAGAGCAAGCGTCTGGAGGCTGCAGAAACGTCCCGCGGGATGCTGGCAGGGGGCGAGCGCAGCGGCGGGCCCGCGGTGCGGCGGCCGCCTCCCGGCCCCAGCTTGCCCCCGGCTCACGTACCCTCCAGAGCTCCGGGCGTCCGGGGCCAGCCGCAGCATCAGAGCCGCACCCACGACGGCACACGACCGGCGGCGCGGTGAGCCCGAGCCGCGGCCTGACTCAAAGCACCACAGGGTTGAGTCGCTGGCGGAGGAGGTTCTGCAGGATCCGCGGTGACCCTGTCACCTCTGCTGCTTTCATCGTCCCATTGGCTGAGAATGAGTCCAACGTGAGGAAGGCCACCCAATCAGCGAAGGGATATTTTCAAACTAACGCTCTCATTGGTGAACTAGCCGCGACCAATGAGAACTCAGAACACTGAATTGGCCCCAAGGTCTCGCCGTCCAGCGAGTCCTACATAAATTTGAGTCCATCGCTGTTTCGCGACTACAACTCCCAGAGTTCCCCTGGCCTGCCTTCTGCTTCTGTGTTCAGAAATTCAAACCGAATATTCCGTCTACTGCAAGTCTTCCAGGTCTAATAAAACAACCTCGTAATCCTTCATCCGCGTCTGTGAGTCTTTACTCAGAATCTTCAGACGTTTCCTTGTAGTTTTTAACTATGAACGTCGGCTCTCTGGCGTCCTTGGATTTCGTTCATTTCTTGTTAGTGCCGCTTTCTAGCAAAGCAAAGGACGCCAAGAGCAAGGGTTGGCTGAGGTGACTTGACGTCGGAACGAGTTTGTCTTCTTTCTTGTGACTTCTGTCACTTTTTCAAGTTCGTCGTGAAGTTTTGAATACTGCTTTCTATGTATCAAAGTAAAGACATACTTGTTTTATCGATAGTAGTCATTGAGAGGTTGGTTTAGATTTGTGTTTCAGGCTCCAAAGTATTTCCCGAATTGTAATCCAAATCCCGCAGGCCAATCTGAAAATAATGCACCCATCACACTCATTGTGATTTTCTTTTTTACTGTCTGATTCTGACATGTAGTTCATATATTAAAGTTACAGGGATTGGTTGTTGTTACAAGGAATTTGAAGGGGCTTTAATTTGGAAAGTGTGTGGAAGAGTACCAGACTGTACTCTAAGTTCTTATCTCCAATAGTTTGTTAGTGAATTTATAAACCAGACGGCCAAGATGGCGCAGGCCTGTGATCTGAGCACTAAGTAGCCTAAGGCTGAAGGGGAATCATTCCAAAAGTTCAAGGCCAGTTTAGACTAACTAGACCTTCACAGAGACCTTGACTTAATAAACAGAACAACAAAAGAACCCATCTAGTTGAGTTTTTTTATGTTCCCTTGTTCCTGGTTATCGTATTATAATAAACCTAAAATGAAAACAGGAGCAAAGTAATGCTCAGTAGAAAACAATGACAGGTCTCTAATACTATCTGGCCTAGGGCAAAAACAAGTCTGCCTTGCCTTGAGGCGGAATGGTAGTAAGAGAACATTGAGCCTGAATTAAAACTGTGGGTGTAGAAAACGGAAAAGAAGGAAAGGGAAAAAAGTAAATATACTAAGTCCAAAGGGCATAGCCAGTTAAACATAACCTATCTAGTTGAGTAAATAAAAAAATGTCTAATATTCTAATAAAAGATTCAGTTATCCAGAAATATAAATTTACTACTTTTACTAAGGTTAATTTGCATATTAGGAAAAGATATCTTATTCTCTGACTAGTAATTAATGGCAGGGTTTTGACTCTGTTGGGAAAATATGTTTCACAAAGTCTTTATCTATTGGAAGTTCACCATCTGAAATTGAATGTATTCATATTTCTGCCATTAAAGCTCTGGGGAGGCTAGACTTTCTGCAAACTGCCATTACTAAGGAAAGATGGCTGGAACTAAAAAGCAAAGGATGCCTTAAAAAATAATTGGTGCTTCCTAAACTCCAGTGGATTGATTACAAGCCTCAGGGAAGTCTTTAAGTTTTTATGAATTCTCATTCCTGATTTAAAAGTGTCTGAACTTGACACCTATGAAGTTGTGCTACCTACCATTATGAGTCATTGCTTGAGTCTTAGATATCTTGCCACGGGACAGACTGGAATGTAGAGTTTCTCAATCACTGTGTTGCTTAAGAGACTATTCAGACCCTGTCAGTTTTATTTAACAATCGTCTTTTGAATACACACATTGTGCCAGATACAGCCTTAGCTATGGGTCAAAGAGAAGGAAAATCAGCCCTTCAAAGAGCTAAGAGTTTGGGAGCTCAAACAGCCGTGGCTTCTAGTGTTTTCTGATCAGACGATGCTTTTTCATTTTTGAAATTTCTCATCTTGTTTTTCATTTTCTTACAGGTATATATTATATGTTGGGAATAGCACCCTCCCACCCATTTCTACCTTCATTTTAATTACCCTTCCCATTGTCCCCCTTTGTCCCCAAGACAGCTGCACCTCTACTTTCATGACATGTATCATTCATGATTTTATGAGATTATGTAATACCTAGGAACCACAAACAAGAGAAAATATATTCATCTTTCTGAGACTGGCTTATTTCATTTAATATGATTGTTTCCAGTTATGTGTATTTTCCTACAAAAAGAATATATAACTTCATTCTTTGTGGCTGAAAAGACTCCTTTGTTTTTACATGCCACACTTTCTTTATCCAGCTGGCTTGGTTCCATCATTTGGCAATTATGGATAGTGCTGTAGTAAACATGAATGTGCAAATGTCTCATATGTTGTCTTGGTGTCCTTCAGATAAATACACAGGAGTGGTGTAAATTGATTTATAGTTTATTGGGAAACTTCCATACAGAGTTCCACAGATGCCAGATTAGTTTATATTGCCAACGGCAGCAGAGAAGGTTCACTTTCATCCAGATGCTTACCAAGGTTAGTTTCCTAACATCCTGACTGGAGTACAATGGAATCTCAAATGTGTTTTAATTTGCATTTCTCACATGTTGTTGCTCAGGTTACCTGTATTTCATTTTGTAGACTGTTCACTTCCATTAGCCCATTTGCTAATTGTGGGTTATTCTTTTTCAGTTTTGGTTCTTTTTATAGTCTTGATATTATTCCTCTGTCAGATGTATAGCTGGCAAAGATGTTCTCCCATTCCGTAGGCTGTCTTTTTACTCTAGTAAGCATTTCCTTTTCATTATAGGAACCTTTCAGTTTCATGAGGTCGCATTTGTCTGCAATTGAACTTATTTCCTGAGCAACTGTAATCCTATTCAGAAAGTTCTTGCCTGTGCTTATGTCTTGAAGTCTTTTCCTTTTCTTCTAACAGTCTCAAAGTCACAGATCTTACATTAGAGTCTTTGATCTGTTTGGAGTTGATTTCTTAGCAGTGTGAAAGACAAGTATCTAGCTTCATGCTTCTGTATGTGGATATTCAATTTTCCTAGCGCTACTGGTTAAGCAGGCTGAGTTTCCTCCAATGTATATTTTTGGTATCAAAATCAGGTGGCTATAACTGTGTGTGTTTATATCTGGATCAGCTATTCTCAATTAATCTGGATGGCTGTTTTGTTTTTGTTTTTGCCAATTCTAAGCTGTTTCTGTTATGTGGTTCTGTACTATAACACAGAATCAGGTCTGATGTTACTTCTGACATTGGTTTTGCTCAGGATTGCTTTGGTTCTATGGAGTCTTTTATGCTTCCAAATAAATTATAAATTATTTTTCTATTTCTGTGACAAATGGCTTTGTGTGTGTGTGTGTGTGTGTGTGTGTGTGTGTGTGTGTGTGTGTGGTATGTGGCATGGGCATGCCATGGTCTACAAGTGGAGGTAAGAGGACAATTTTGTAGAGTCAGTTCCAGCCTTCCACCTTGATATAAGTTGCAGGTATCAAGTCAAGTGTATAGTCTTCACAGCAAGCACGTTTTCCCCATGGAGCCTTCTCTGCTGGCCTGCTTTGTAATTTTGATGGGGGTTATTACATTGAATTTGTAGGTTGCTTTTTGTAAAATAGCCATTTCACAGTGTTAATTTTTCCAATCCATAAGCATGGTGATGGATGGGTCTTTCTGTCTTCTAGTGTCTTCTTCAATTTCTTTTTTGAGTATTTTAAAGTTTAATTTTTTTTCAATCTATAGGTTTGGTTTTTTGCTTCCGTAGATTTATTTCAAAGTGACTTTTTGTTTATTTGCTTGCCTTTTGAAGCAGTTATGCCTTGGGTTGCTTCCCTGATTTATTTCTCAGCATGTCAAACAACTTTTGAGTTTCCTAGCACTTGATAAGTTGAGTCAAGAGGATCAGAAGTTCAAGGCCATCCTTGGCTATGTGGTAGGCTAGAGGTCAACATGGGGTACAGTAGACCCTGTCTCCAAAAAAGGAAAAAAATGAGCACATAGTTCTGAAATATATATTTATTCATAAGTTCTAATCATACATTCTATATATTATCAAATACATATATTTTAAAGCATATGAATTATGGAAAAAAAAGGCTAAATAGAAGCTCCAAACTGGCCATCTAGATGAAAATAAATTTGAATATATACATCCTTTTCCAAAAAAAATTCCAGGTGAATTAAAACTCAGATCATAAAGATGAATATCTTTATTTTCATCAAATAACATTGAGGTGGCTCAGGCTGGCTTCAAACTTGTGATCCTCATGCCACAGCCTCCCAAGTGCTGAGAATATAGGCATGTTTCACCACACCTGTCCCTTAAGGACTACAACATACATCCTAGGTATGCAGTGCAAGGATAGGGTAACAAAATGGGAAGCAAAACAGAACAAAATAACCTTTTGCATTTGGGAGGGAGAGGCAAGTGGATTTCTAAGATCGTGGCCAGCCTGGTCTACAGAGCAACTTTCAGGACAGCCGGGGCTACACAGAGAAACCTTGTCCCAAAAAAATAACTACAAAGACAAATATTTTTGCTGGTCCAGAGACAAAAATATTGGGAGACATCCTTGACTATTAGTGAGTTTTAGGCCAGCCTGGGCTAAATAAGACTATGTCTCAAAGAACCAACAACTAGACCAGCAAGATGGCTCAGCAGATAAAGGCACTTGCCCACTGATGATGCAAGCCTGTGCTGAATTTGATCCCTGGAATGTGTATTAGTTACTTTTCTGTTGCTGTGATAAAATTCCATGACAAGAAGAAACTTAGAGGAGAATAGGGTTTATTTTAGTTCAAGTCACAGAGGAGTACAGTCAATCAAGTTAGGTTAGACATGGCAGCAAGAGCCTTCAACCCACCTGGCAGTCAGGAAGCAGAGAGATCAGATTCTGTCTACTTTGTGTATAATTAGGATTTCTATTGCTGCGATAAAACACCAGGACAAAAAGTGATTTGGAGAGGAAAATGTTCATTTCAGCTTACAATTCTTCACCACAGTTCACCACCAAAGGAACTAAAGGCAAGAACCTCAAGACAGGAACTGAATCAGAGGCCATGGAGGAACACTGCTTACTGGCTTGCTCATCATGGCTTGCTTAACCTACTTTCTTACACGCCCCAGGACCACCTCCCCCAAGGAAGCACCACCCATGGTGGGGTAGACCCTCCTACATCAATCATCAATCAAGAAATTGCCTAACAGACTTGCTACTGGTCAATTTTATGGAGGCATTTTTCTCAATTGAGAGCCCTTCTTCCCAAGTAACATTAGCTTATGTCAAGTTGACAAAAAAAAAATTTAAAAACCACCCAACCAGGACAATAAACCCCTTTTTAAAAGTTGTAATGTTTTATATTGTGATATTGATACATATTAGTCTTTAAATTTTCACTTTAAAAATAACAGACTCTCTTTGAAATGTTCAAAATCTCTCTAAAAATCCAAAGTCTCTAAAACTCCAAATGGTTTCTCTGAAAAATCCAAGCTTCATAACTATGGGTTCCTGTAAAATCAAAATAAGTTAAATACTTCCATATTCCAAGAGAGAGAACAGACCCAAATATTCTGCCCAAGGCCGACCCAGGGCCCAACTGCCGATCCTGTGAATCCCAACAACTTGGAGGCGTTGGTGAGATTGCCCTACCTGTTAGCTGAGATCCATTCGGGAGAGGATTCAGAAGCCCACAGTCTGCAGTCTGAGGAAACAAGATCAGCTGAGGAGTTCGCGAGTGAGCAAAACACAACCCAAGAATGCAAGAGAAGAAGCCATCCAGCCACTGAACCAGATCACCAGTATTATAAGCCTACACCGACTGGGAACAAGTGAGGCCCCATCTCCGGACCAGCAGACCAGGTCTCTACCCCCTAGGCCCCAGCCATCGGAGCCCCAGGGACCAGACAGCTACCTTTCCCTGCTCCCTCACCATATTCCAAGAGAGAATGACAAGGGGACAGTCAGAATCAAATCTAAGCAGAACCAAAGTTCAACAATGTAAACTCACTTCTGGAACCCGCTGAGAATCCCTCTGGGCTCCATAGGGCTGAGGCAGTTCCACTTCTCCAGATCTGCTACACACAGTCCACACAGATTATCTCATAGGTCCAGGCCAGCTCGACTCTACAGCTGCTGCTCTCCTAGGTGGTCATCTCATTAAGCTGACTTCTGGATCTCTACTGCAACTGGGATGCACATTTTCCAGTAGCTTCTCCTGGGCTCTCTTCAGGGACTCTGACCCTGCCTCATAGTGCCACAGTTCAACTCCTCTCCATTACCCCTTCAACACAGAGGCTTTTACTGCAACTGAGGCTGCACCTTCACTAATGGCCTCTCCTAAACTCTCTCTAGGGATGCCAGGCCTGTTACACAGTGACAAGCCTCATCCTCTCTCCAAGACTCCTTCAAGTGTTGTGAAATATAATTTTAAGGTATGTTACTTTTGTTTATGTTGCATTTGTTTAATTCTGTGAAGCTGTGTTACTTTGCCTGTCTAAAACACCTGATGGTCTAATAAAAAGATGACCAGCCAATAGCAAGGCAGGAGAAAGGTTAGGCAGGGATGGCAGGAGAGAGAATATATAGGACAAACCTGGGAGGAAGAAAGAATAAAGAGCAAGAGAACAAGGAGAGGAGGACTTCAGGGGCCAGCCACACAGCCAGACACGGAGTAAGAAGGAAAGAAAAGGTATACAGAAATAGAGAAATGTAAAAGCCCAGAGGCAAAATGTAGATGGGATAATAAGCGTTAAGAAAAGCTGGACAGCAACAAGCCAAGCTAAAGCCGAGTATTTATAATTAAGAATAAGCCACCATGTGTGATTTATTTGGGAGCTGGGTGGTGGACCCCCAAAGAGTCAAAAAAGTAAAAAAGCTAAGAGCAAAAACACACAACATACAAGAGTCACTTGGGTGACTCTTACACATTACCAAGTTTCCTGCCAGCATGAGATTCAACTTTGATCCCCTGTGTACCACAACTTCTGTGTGCTTGCCCTCAGGAAGTTTTCGCCACAATGATGCTGTCTATCTCCCTGTCTCTGTGCTCGCTCTTGCTCTCTCTCTCTCACCATTTGTTTTTTACTTTTTAAAATAAATGTTAAATAAATACACTGTATACTGTGGAGCCAGAATGACCATCAGAGTGTGGATGATGGTCTGGCTGAGAGCTGCTGAATATACTCCTTGGTGTGGTCAACTGCTGTCTTGGGTATTTCTGGTGGGGGTCTTTCTACCAGCTTCACAAAATAGTGATAATAGATTTTCTCTATGATGCTAAGGCAACCTCAACCATGGTAACAGAGGTGCTTCAGGCCCTGGCTGAGGGAGACTCAGCTACATGTAAATTGAATCTGAATTCCACGTTATTATATCTCACTGTCATGTCTTGTGCTTCTAAGAGAACCTCTTTAATTATTTGATCCTCCTTCTTATCATTGAGCTCCAATTGAGCCAAAGCCTGATAGATGGACATGAGCTCTGAGCACTCAATGGCTTTTCTAGTCCAAAGTTCCAAAGTCCTTCCACATTCCTCCCAAAATCACATGCTCAGGTTTGTCTCAGTAATACTTCATGCCCAGTACCAAATTCTGTCTTAGATATTCTTTTGCTGTGCTTAAAAAAAAAAAAATGACGCTGGGCAGTATGGTAGCACACAACTTAATCCAAGCCCTCAGGAAGCAGAAGCAGGAGGATCTCTGTGAGTTCAAAGCCAGCCTGGTCTACAGAGCTAGTTTCAAAATAGCAAGAGCTACACAGAGAAACTCTGTCTTGAAAAACCAAAACCAAACAAACAAAATGAGCAAAAGCAGCTTGAGGAGGAAAAGGTTTATTTCAGCTTACAGTTCCATACCACAGTCCAACATCACAGGAAACAGGAACTGAAGCAGAGGCCATGGTGGACTGCTTTACTTATACAACCTGCTTTCTTATACAACCCAGGATCAACTGCACAGAGAAGGCACTGCCCATACTGGGCTGGGCCCTCCCACATCAATCATTAATCAAGAAAATGCCCAAGAGACTTGCCTATAGGCCAATCTGATGGAAGCATTTTCTTCATTGAGAATCCTCCTTCCCAAATGACTCTAGCTTGTGTCAAGCTGACAAAAAACACCAAACAAACCAGGACACACAGAAGATGGGTGGGGAGTGGGGGTGGGGAGGTGGAAGGGTAGCTCTAGAATATCAAAAGCCTTTCTCCAGTAATATATTTCCTCCAATACATCTCTGTCCCCTAAAAGTTCCACAACATTCCACTGCCCCATTTGGTGTCACCAACCCAGGACCAAATGTTCAAATCTACGAAGCTATGGTGGAGATTTCTCATTCAAAACCATTGGAATTCCTGGCACTCCCCCAGCTACAAGACTGCATAAGTGCTGTCCAGTAGCCAAGCAAGAGGCTTAGTCATCCCCGGGCCTTATGTCCTATGTAATCTGTGCCCTGCATGGTCATGTAATTTGTGCACAGCATGATCAGGTCATCTATGCGCATGTGTGGCATAGCTACTTAAGCCCAAATGCACATACTGGGGGGATCTATAAAAAGCGGGTCACAGACTCCCCCCCCCTTCTTCCTCTCTCTCCCTGCACAATCTTCGGTAGGCTTAAGCACATTCCCCTCTGTTCCTTCTCTTAATAAAGTCTTATAGTGGTTTTTGTCATGCCTTATGGCTTTCCTCACATGGTAAAAGCACCGCTTAATGAATAACATAGTGTCGCATAATAATAACTAACAAAAACACCTCACCACATAAAGGAGGAGGGAGAGAGCGGATGCCATAATCGTTCTCTGACACAACACACACCGTAGCAGGTGCGTCTCCCCTCAGCATCACATATAGACAGTGATTAAAAAAAATGTTTAAGAACAACTTTGCTAGGTGTGGCAGTGCACACCTGTAATCCCAGAAGTCAGGAGATGGAAGCAGGAAGATCAGGAGTTCAACCAGCCCGTCTCACAAAAAAGGGTGAGGGCACTTCATCCAAGACATCAGTGACCTGAGTTCAGTTCCTGGAAACCACATGGCAGAAGGACAGTACAGACTCCTGCAAACTGTCTTCTCATCTCCACACACATGCCTTAGCATATGCACACCTCTTTTACATAATACATATATAAAGCAAATTTAGGTGCTAGAGTGCAGCCCAGTGCTCAAGCACTTCCCTAGCATATGTGAGTCCCGTCTCAGCAGTACAACAAAAAACCCATATTTTAATCCCATTTGTTCATTTCATGCACACATGTGCTCAATGTAGCATGTCACAGAATGTGTATGGAAGTCAGAGGACAACTTGCAGGAGTTGGTTCTCTCATGTGGGTCCCAGGGATCAAATCCACATCATTAGGTGTGGTGGTATTGTGTTCCCCGAAATATTGTGCATGCTAATAAATTTATCTGGGTTCAGAGAACAGAACAGCCACAATATTAAACATAGAGGACAGGCAGTGGTGGCACACACCTTTAATCCTAGCATTCCAGAGGCAAAGATCTACCTGGATCTCTGTGTGTTCAAGGATACAGCCAAGCATGGAGATTCACACCTTTAATCCCAGAAAGCGAGCCTTTAATCCCAGGGAGTGATAGCAAAAAGCAGAAAGGTATATAAGGTGTGAAGACCAGGAACTAGAAGCTTTTAGCTTATTAAGCTTTCAGGCTTTGGAGCAGCAGTTCAGCTGAGATTCATTCTGGATGAGGACTCAGAAGCTTCCAGTCTGAGGAAACAGGATCAAATGAGGAACTGGCAAGGTAGGAAGCTGTGGCTTGCTCTGCTTCTCTGATCTTCCAGCATTCACCCCAATAACTGGCCTCAGGTTTGATTTTATTAATAAGACTCTTTAAAATTCATGCTATAATTAGGCTTGGCAGCAAGCACCTTACCTATTGAACTAACTCACCGTGCTCCAAAATCAAAATGTTTGAAAAGTGTCTAAGTGGGGAGAGACTCATGGGCCCCACTCCTTTCTAAAGATCCATAGGCAGTTAATCATTGCTGGGTGAGGGAAAGATGTTTTTCACAGCCACCGCAAGTTGCCTGTGCTCATAGAAGTAGCCCAGTTAAACTCAGTGGTTCACAGGGAGGGAGAGAGGGAGGGGGAGGGAGGACAGAGAGAGAGGGAGGGGAGGAAGAGGGAGTAGGAGGGGGAAGGGGGGAAGGGGGGAAGGGAGGAAGGGAGGAAGGGAGGAAGGGAGGGAGGAAGGAAAAAGTTGGGAAAAGAAAGGTGTAGATGTAACCAACCGTCTTATTAAATAAGAAACACAGAAACAATGTAAAAGAGAAAGCCAAGAAGTCAGAGCTCAGAGCTAAAATCTCACCCTTCCTCCTGCTGTCCCAGCTTCGCGAAAAGGGACCTACTTCCTCTCGGTTCGTATTTTTAAAGTATGTTGTTCTGCCTTCTCATTGGTTGTAAACCCAAACACATGACTGCCTCGTCACTGTCTGAATGTACAGCCCCCTAGGTCTTAAAGGCATATGTCTCCAATGCTGGCTGTATCCCTGAACACACAGAGATCTTATGGGATTAAAGGCGTGTGCCACCACCGCCACACTCTTGCTATGGCTCTAATAGCTCTGACCCTGAACACACAGATATCTATGGGATTAAAGGCGTGTGCCACCACCGCCACACTCTTGCTATGGCTCTAATAGCTCTGACCCCCAGACAACTTTATTTATTAACATACAATCAAATTAATATTTCAGTACAAATCAAAATAATATTTCAATACAATTAGATTACCACCACATTTCCCCTTTTCTATTTTAATAAAAAGAAAAAAAGCAAAAGGTTATGACTAACAAAAGAAAAACTATATACAAAAGTACAATAACTATATACAATATATACAAGTAATAAATACCTAAACAGGTATTTGACGAATCAGAGAAAATAATTCCATTATCTATCCTATTTTGATAATTCCAAGATGTATCTAATGTACTTTCTATCCTAATTAATTTTCAACTATAACTAACTAATCTTCAACCATAACTAACTAATCTTCAACTCCCTCAGAGACCCAAGAAGGGAATAATATTAGCTAACAAAAATAAAAACAGGAAGTGCATGCAAGCAACTTCCAAAAAATTTTGTGAGTTGACAGAAACAGCCAGCTGCCTGGGCAGTCACCTGAGGTTTCTCCGCAGTGTTGGGGCATCATCTTCAGCCTATAGGCTTAGTGTATCTGACAGACTCATTTGTGAAGTAGGATGTACACAAGGTCAACAGTTCAACCTCACATTGGGTGAGAGCAGTCCACGTACCAGAAACACCTGAATTCCACTAGTGTTCTGTCATGATTCAGGATTTTAAATTCTGGAAATTGTTGACAGTTTTTTAATTCAGCTGTCCATTCTTCTTGGCTGTGTATATATGGCTTCATCTCAGCATCCCCTTCTTCTCCACATCCCTCTATTAAATGCCAGTCTACTTTTGAGAGGCATGAGCTTTCAGCTGCTGTTCCATTGTACAACAGAATCCATCGGCCCTCTGCCTGTTAAGCTGCCTTCGAAGAAAAGGGCACCGTACCTTTTCCGGATGCGAAGGCCACTTCAGGGATGGGGCCATATTGTCCTGGCCTCAGAAGATGCCTTTTGATAAAGCTATAACCACACTTGTTTTGGCAAGAATCAGTAGTCCCTTGTTTCGTGATCTGTCTGTCCATTTTGTCCTGTTGATTCGAGGATACTTTGTTGTCCAGTGGCTAACTTTTGCCAGAATGAAAGTTGACTCCATATGCAGTTTCTTCAATGCCCATATTTTCTCTAAAGTAGATTGGTACTGCCAGGAGCCGACATGTCTCAAAAAAGAAAAATTTTCTAAGTTATTAAAACATTTTAAATGCCATATTCTGTAGATCTCTGAAGGGTTTGAAGATGACCTGTCTAAAACATCTCTGCTCAATTTTTAAAACATATCCAGTATGACTACAAGTTCTATGATAATGTCTAACTACTAGCTTTCATTTCTTTATATCCTAATAGTTGATAATAATAACATTCAAGGATCAGAAATTTGCATTACTTTGTTAAATGGATGGAATAAATACAATTAGAAATATACATATAGCATTTTCTAACAATATCAGTTTCAAATTTGTGTACAATATAAAACAATTCAATCCAATGTAAAGTATTTAAAACTAGTAATTGTCTTTTTCTTTTCTTTCTTTCTCTTTTTTTTTTTTAAACAAGAACCTTAAATCTAATCTCCTTTGCTTAGCCTTTTTCCTAACCCTTGACAATAACTTGTAACCAACCCCCCTAAATACTGAAAATTATCCCAGACCCAGAACCCATTAAAAAGACCAAAAAACCACCTGCCCCACACCACCTCTTTGGGAATGTGGGCGTCGTATTCTTAAAATTGCTTCCTGCTGGGTATGGGCGAAGTTTTCTTTATCCTGAAAGAAAAATTTTAGGTTAATTGTCAAATTCTAAGAGAGGTAACTATATCCTTCACTATCCAGTCTGTGTATAATGCCAAAGTTCAGGGTTTATCTCAAGTCCTTATTCAAGTAGTCTTTGAGACTGGATCATCTCAGCTAGTCATCTCAAAATTGCTCTGAGCACCTTGTAGTTCAAAGCTGATCTGTGGATGATGTTTGTCAGCTTAATGATATTATTATTGTCCACGTGGAATTGTTGTTGTTGTGGGGCCCCATCTTCTTTCTGGAGACTTCAGTTGATGTTAGGCCAGGCCGTGATTTCCTGCAGAAAACTGATAAGAGACTCGAACACAAAAACATATATATGCAGCTAGCCTTTTTTCTAGAATTAGTTAGTACTCTATGTGACCATTCATATCTTAACAAAGTTTAAAATGTATATATATATATTAATCTTGTAAATTTTGATATAAAATTTATACTTTGAGAAAAGTTTAAAGAATCAGAATAGAATCAAAGAGTTGAGATTAGTAATAGAATAGTCCCTTAATTAATTTTGCTTTTGTCCTGTACCATAGCAGAAGATGGCTCTTATTCTGGCATGATACAGGGAGTTTGCATTTTCCTTTTAACAACATGCTTGATTTTAAAGAAGGAGAGAGCCATTCTCCAACTCCAAAGTCAGCTTTAAATTTTAATTGAACTGGGACTGTTAGAAGACCAATAGTGTTAAATCTTTAGAGAAAAGCAGAAACAAACATTTAGGAAGACATAAAATTTTTTTTTTAGATAATATATACCCATACACCGTTTCACTCTGTTTCTTGGGATAGATGATTTGTCCCTTTTCTTCAGTTGTCTCATTTGTCCAGTGTTCTTCAGATTCCTTAACCTTCATTCTCCTAAAAGACAAAAACAAAAACCTTTCCCCAAGACTAATTTTGGGGATGTTTCCTTTTGACAAGTTATTATCTGATTAAATGAAAAGGCATGTGTTATTGATACAAGTTAGTTTAAATTGGATGTTCATGCTGGTTGATGAACTATCACCTCCTCTAATTAAGAGGTCTCTCTTGTTCAAATCGAACCTTTATCAATTTTGATGGTACCCACAGCTTATCTTCTCCTGTAGAAACAAAAGCAAAACCACGTCCCCAATGTAATACATACCCTGGTTTCCATTCTGAGGTCAGCACATCCTTAAAGTATATAGGCTGATTTAATTCTGTAGTTTTTTCTATTATCCAATGTCTCTCTGCAGCTGTTGTTCCTTTCTCATTGGCATTCAGAAAATTCAAAGTTAGAAGAGCATTATGCAGTCTATTTCTGGGGGTTTTTGTTACCCATTTCTGTTTATTTAGCATATCCTTTAGAGTTCTGTTTGATCTTTCTATAACTGCTTGACCTGTAGGATTATGTGGTATGCCTGTAATATGCTTTATATTGTAATAAGCAAAAAACTGTTTCATTTTAACAGAGACATATGATGGAGCATTGTCAGTTTTGATTTGTGCAGGTATACCCATGATGGCCATAACTTCTAGCAAATGAGTGATTACAGAATCAGCTTTTTCAGAACTCAAAGCAGTTGCCCATTGAAATCCTGAATAAGTATCGATAGTGTGGTGTACATATTTCAATTTTCCAAATTCTGCAAAGTGAAACACGTCCATCTGCCAGATTTCATTTCTCTGAGTACCCTTTGGGTTACATCCTGCTGGTAATGGCGTCTGATTGTAGAAGGAACAAGTAGGACATTTCTTTATTATTTCTTTGGCTTGTTGCCAGGTTATGGAAAAATCCTTTTTTAAACCTTTACTATTAACGTGATGTTTTTTATGAAATTCTGAGGCCTCCAGCACATTTCCTATCAATAATTTATCAATCTCTTCATTGCCTTGTGCTAGAGGGCCTGGCAGACCAGTATGGGATCGAATGTGAGTTATATATAAAGGATGATTCCTTTTCCTGATTGTATCTTGTAATTGAATAAATAGTGAAGTTAATTCTGAAGCATCAGGGATAAATTCTGCAGTCTCAATATGTAACACCACTCTTTCAGCATACTGAGAGTCAGTTACTATGTTGAGAGGTTCTGAAAAATCCATTAATACCAACAGAATAGCATACAATTCTGATTTTTGCACTGAATTATACGGACTTTGAACCACTTTACTTAAATTTTCTGATTTGTAACCTGCCTTTCCTTCTTTGTTGGCATCTGTATAAAATGTACGAACTCCAGATATGGGTTTTTGCCGTACAATTCGAGGCAAGATCCATTCAGCTCTCTTTATAAGATCAATTCTATTGCTTTTGGGATATTTGCTGTTAATTTCTCCCAAAAAATTACTGCAAGCTCTTTGCCAAGGTTCACTTTCTGTCCATAATTTTTCAATGTCCTCCTTAGTTAATGGTACGACAATTTCTGCTGGGTCTATGCCTGCTAATTGACGAAGTCTCAATTTTCCTTTGTAAATCAAGTCAGAGATTTTTTCCACATAAGTTTTTAATTTTTTATTTGGTTTATTTGGTAAAAATATCCATTCCAATATAATATCTTCCCTCTGCATTAATATTCCAGTAGGAGAACGCCTAGAAGGTAAGATAACCAAAATGCAATCCAGCTTTGGATCAATACGATCCACGTGTCCTTCATGCACTTTCTTTTCTACCAATGCTAATTCTTTCTCAGCTTCAGGTGATAATTCTCTTGGACTATTTAAGTCCTTGTCACCTTCTAAGGTTTTGAACAAATTAGTCAGTTCATCATTTTTTACCCCAACAATAGTTCGTAGATGAGAAATATCTCCAAATAATCTTTGAAAGTCATTAAGAGTCTGTAGTCTATCTCTCCGAATTTGCACCTTTTGGGGTCTAATTTTTTGTAGCTCTATTTTATATCCTAAATAATTAATAGAATCTCCTCTTTGTATCTTTTCAGGAGCAATTTGTAATCCCCAGCGAGGCAAAATTTTCTTTACTTCTTCAAACATTATTTCTAAAGTATCTGCATTTGAGTCAGCTAGTAAAATATCGTCCATATAATGATAAATTATAGATTTAGGAAATTTTTTACGTATCACTTCCAATGGCTGTTGTACAAAATATTGGCACAGAGTTGGGCTATTCAACATTCCCTGTGGGAGGACCCTCCATTGAAATCTTTTTTTTTTTTTTTTGGTTTTTCGAGACAGGGTTTCTCTGTGTAGCTTTGCGCCTTTCCTGGAGCTCACTTGGTAGCCCAGGCTGGCCTCGAACTCACAGAGATCCGCCTGGCTCTGCCTCCCGAGTGCTGGGATTAAAGGCGTGCGCCACCAACGCCCGGCTCCATTGAAATCTTTTAACCGGTTGAGAATTATTATAAGTAGGCACTGTAAAAGCAAATCTTTCTCTGTCTTTTTCTTGTAAGGGTATTGAAAAGAAACAGTCTTTTAAATCAATAACTATGAGAGGCCATCCTTTTGGTAACAGAGTAGGCAAAGGCATCCCAGATTGTAGAGAACCCATTGGCTGAATTACTTTGTTAATTGCCCTAAGGTCTGTTACCATTCTCCATTTACCAGATTTCTTTTTAATAACAAATACAGGAGAATTCCAAGGGCTGGTTGATTCTTCAATATGCTGAGCATTTAACTGTTCTTCTACCAGCTCTTCTAAAGCCTGGAGTTTCTCTGTTGTTAAAGGCCATTGCTGGACCCATACAGGCTTGTCTGTTAACCATTTTAAAGGTAGAGCTGTTGGTGTCTTTGGAAGATCATCAGTTATTGTGCCCTGTTCTTGTATAATATGGATGGCTGGTGACCACTCATTAGAACAATATCTTCTAATATTTCTCTCAGTAACATGTGCTAGTTTATGATTTGTTTCTGAGATTGGAGGGATGTTAATCTGAGTATTCCATTGTTGCAACAAGTCTCGACCCCACAGGTTCATAGTTATGTTAGCCACATATGGTTTTAATTTTCCTCTCTGTCCTTCTGGACCTATACATTCGAGCCATCTTGCACTCTGTTTCACCTGAGATAATGTCCCAATTCCTAACAGTTGAACGTTTACCTCCTGAAGAGGCCAAGTTGGATGCCAAAATTCTGGTGCAATTATGGTAACGTCCGCACCTGTGTCTACCAGACCAGACAACAAAACACCATTTATTTTTATCGTTAATTTTGGTCTTTGTTCATTAATAGAAGTTTGCCAAAAAATTTTCTTTATGTTTTCTCCTGAATTTTCTATTCTCTCTGTTTCATCATTCTGACCAGCATGATTTATTCCAATAGGCATTTGGTTATTTAATCGCTCTCCAGAGCAGGCATTTCCTCTATGGCTGCCGGAAAGGTTTGAACTGGATTTGCACTGGGGGCCTGCCTGAGGCCCCTCTGGGAGTTTCCCGAAGACTGAGGCAAAGGATTACCCTGTCTGTCCTTTGTTGATCTACATTCGTTGGTCCAGTGTTTTCCCTTACCACACCTTCTGCATACTCCAGAAGGAAGGGGCATTCTGTTGCCATTGTTCCTTGAAGAAACATTGTTTCTGGAAATGACCTGTCTACAGTCCCTTTTCAAATGTCCTTGCTTTCCACATCCAAAACATCTAACACTCCTCAAACCTTTTGAAATTACTTCTCCTACCCATGTATCATCATGCTCATCAGCTTCAACATTAATTGTTTCTCTAATCCAATCTTCCATAGGTGCAGATCTTGCCCTTAATGGCCTGATTATTCTTTTGCATGCTGCATTCGCATTCTCAAAGGCCAAAGATTCAATTATTGCCTTACCAGCTTCTGAATCCGAGACCGTTCTCTTTACTGCTGAAGCCAGTCTTTGTAAAAAATCTGTAAAAGACTCTTTTGGGCCTTGCTTCACCTTTGTAAATGACTCAGATTTTTTTCCTGGTTCCTCAACTTTGTCCCATGCATTCAAGGCTGCCGTTCGACATAAAATTAGGGTTTGGACATCATATAAACATTGTGCTTGTGCTGAAGCATATTGGCCTTCGCCCATAAGCTGATCCTGGCAAACTTGTACTCCTTTATCCCTCCATTGTTTTTCTATGTTTTTAGCCTCCTCCTTAAACCAAGTCAGAAATTGAAGTCTCTGGCTGGGTTCCAGAACACCTTGTGCGAGGTCCCGCCAGTCCTGTGGTACTATCCTATTATATGTTGACCAAGTGTTTAACATTTGCTTTACATATGGGGAATGCATGCCATAAGATACTATTGCCTCCTTAAACCTTTTTAAATCCAACATTTCAATTGGAGCCCAAGTATTTTGTGTAGCCATTTGATCAGGCATCTGCTGTACTGTTACAGGATAAATTAAGGGTGACTGTGTGAAAACAGGCTTTCTTTCTGCAACCTTATGATCCCGACTTGAAACAACTTCACTGTTAATTTCTTCTGTCTGAATTTTTACAGGTTTAACAAGTTCTTCTAACGCTGTTATCCTGGCACTTAAATTGACTATCTTTTTAAATATTAAAATGTGGATTATTATAGTGATGAGGTGCATAATTCCACCAATACTAATATTATATAGTTGTTCCATTGCCAGACTGCCTAAAATTTCGAACAAAAACCAATTTTCTTCCAATGTGCACATAAAACCCATTTGTTTTTTAATGTGGAAAAAAATTCTCTTTTAGATAGTTTCCTTTAAAATATCTGATATATTATGACTTACCAAATCTGCGTAGAACAGTAGAAATCCGAGGGGATTTTCAAAGCAGCCACCTAGTGTCCCAGGTGTAAATCCAGAGAGAGAGAGAGAGAGAGAGAGAGAGAGAGAGAGAGAGAGAGAGAGGAAAGAGAGAACGCACAAGAAAGCGTAGCCGGCTAAAGCTTAAATGCAGCCACGTGTTCCCTCTTGTGCCGAGTCAAGGCTTGGGTCTGGCTTCCTTAAGCTCCGACCACGTGTGTTGGCTTTACAGGCAGGGCCCTGTTCGGCAGGGCAGGTCTGAGTTGTTTGTAGCACCGGCTTTAGGCAAGCTGCTCACAGACCTAGGCCCGGGCTAGAAGTTGCTACCCGGACTAGGACGCCAGCAGCTCGGACTAAGAAGCCGATCGCCCGCCGCCGCCGCCGCCGCCGCCGCCGCCGCCGCCGCCGCGGGCCGCCTGCCGCCCTTGCGGGAAAGCGGACCTGCCGCCAAGCCAAGCAGTTTTTAATGGATTCTTGTCACGTTGGGCGCCAGATGTAGATGTAACCAACCGTCTTATTAAATAAGAAACACAGAAACAATGTAAAAGAGAAAGCCAAGAAGTCAGAGCTCAGAGCTAAAATCTCACCCTTCCTCCTGCTGTCCCAGCTTCGCGAAAAGGGACCTACTTCCTCTCGGTTCGTATTTTTAAAGTATGTTGTTCTGCCTTCTCATTGGTTGTAAACCCAAACACATGACTGCCTCGTCACTGTCTGAATGTACAGCCCCCTAGGTCTTAAAGGCATATGTCTCCAATGCTGGCTGTATCCCTGAACACACAGAGATCTTATGGGATTAAAGGCGTGTGCCACCACCGCCACACTCTTGCTATGGCTCTAATAGCTCTGACCCTGAACACACAGATATCTATGGGATTAAAGGCGTGTGCCACCACCGCCACACTCTTGCTATGGCTCTAATAGCTCTGACCCCCAGACAACTTTATTTATTAACATACAATCAAATTAATATTTCAGTACAAATCAAAATAATATTTCAATACAATTAGATTACCACCACAGAAAGGAGATCAGCGGAAGTAGGAGGAGAGCAAGAGGGGGTGATGAAGGATGAATATGTCAAATACTATATATACATGATGAAAATTTAGTGCAATCCATTACTGTGTATAATTAATATACGCTAATAAAATGTTTTAAAATGCACAAACCTTCTGGTGGCAGCCCACATACAAGGCTATGGAAGAAAAACACTTTTCTTTTTGTCCATGTTTCCTCACTCCTACTAGCAAGTGCATCTACCCTACTGGTGCAGCAGTGTTAAAGCCAACTGCCTCAGGATCCCAACTCAGAATGAAGACAGCAGCTGTTCAGGAATCCTTCAGGACTCCAGGGCCAGAGTGGGACTCTGTCGGGCTGAACAACGTAGATCCTCAGCCTTTCCATCATGAGATAGCCTTTGTTAGACTACTCAGACCACATCCAGGAAGTCAGTCTATAAATCTCCTTTTAATGTATAGGCTCATTCTATAAGTTCTGTCCCTTTAGAAAATCCCACCTAATACAAAAGGCTAGACAGAAGGACCGTGAGTTCTCAGCCATCCTGGGCTATGTAGGAAGCTCAAGAGAGAGCAAGAACTCTCAGCAGAGGGCATGGCTCAGGGGTAGAATGCTTTCCTTGCAAGCATGAAGGGGAGGGGGAAGTTCCCATCTGAGAAGCACAAAAAATCAATAAAATTACAATAATAAAGTAATAAAGAACTAGTGGAATGTTTGAGTGAATCATGATAATTCTACAGGCTTTGGACCATTGTATAACCACTGATAAACACAGATCAGAACTGGGATAGTAGTGCAAATTTATAATCCCAGGATGTGGGAAACAGGCAGGAAGAGTGATTTTGAGGGTGGTCTCAGCTACAGAGCAAGATCCTGCCTCAAAAACAAGTAAGGAGTCAGGCAGTGGTGGCACACACCTTTAATCCCAGGCAGAGGCAGGCAGATCTCTGAGTATGAAGCCAGCCTGGTCTACAAAGTGAGCTCCAGAACAGCCAAGGCTACACAGAGAAACCCTGTCTCAAAAAAGAAAAACAAACAAACATAAAAAAACAGGAGCCAGGGAGATGGCTCAGTGATTGAGAAGCACTATTCCAGGGGACCCAGGTTCAATTCCCACCACCTATACCACAGCTTCACTAGATACAGCCATGAAGAAAAGGCCTCCCTCTTCTCCAGCACCCATTACCCACCAATAACCCCCTTTGGGTCGCTCCTTGTCCAAGATGGATCTCAGCTTCAGGTGATCCATTGCCATCTTCTGAACTCTGCAAGCACCAGTCATGAAGAGAATACAGACATGCATGCAGGCAAAACATCTATACACATTAAATAAATAAGTAAGTAAGTAAATCTAAAAATTAAAATAAAATGAATGAATATAAAAATAAAACAATAAAAAATTTAATTTCATGTTGTTGTTGGAGGCTTTTTCTCTTTTTTGTGGGGCTGCCACCCAGCTCCCAAATAAATCACACATGGAGGCTTATTCTTAATTACCTTAATTATCAATGCCTGGCCTTAGCTTGGATTAGTTTCTAGCCAGCTTTCCTCAACTTATCCCTTCTACCTTTTGCGTCTGAGCTTTTCCTGTTCTCTTACTTCTGTATTTTACAATTACTCCATGGCTTGCTGTGTGGCTGGGTGGCTGGCCCCTGGAGTCCTCCTCCTTCTCTGGCTACTAGATCTTATCCAGTGCCCCCTTTCCAGATTTCTCCCTCTATATATTCTCTCTCCTGCCAGCCCCACCTATCCTTTCTCCTGCCTTGCTATTGGCCATTCAGTTCTTTATTAGACCATCAGGTGTTTTACACAGGCACAGTAACACAGCTTCACAGAGTTAAACAAATGCAACATAAACAAAAGTAACACACTTTAAAATATTCTACTACACCAAGTTGCAGAAACAGCCTTGGAATAATTTCTAAAATCTTAAGTAATACCAGAAAAGCATATACTAGTCATTTAAAAAATAACAGCAAAATGATTTTTTATTTTGTGTGTATGAAAAATTGGCCTGCATATATGTACATGCACTATGTGCATGCCTGGTGCCTGCAGGAGTCAGAAGGCACTGAATCCCCCAGAACTAGAGTTACAGACAGTTATGAGCTGCCATGTAAGTGCTGGGAACAGAACCTAGGTCCTCTACAAGAATAAAAAGTTCTCTCTTAACTGCCAAACCATCACTCCCATCCAATCTTATACATTCAAAGTATGTAAATTATGAATGACATGAACATTGAAAATACACAGAAAAGTGTATCTAGTTTTTTCAGTTTAAATGAGTGGGACAAGATCTGAGAAGGAAGAGCTGTCTCAGGTTTCTATTGCAGTGATAAACACCATGACTAAATGCAACTTGGGGAGGAAAGGGTTCAAGTCAGCTCACAGTCCATCATGAGGGCAGGGCAGGAACCTGAAGGCAGAAACTTAAGCAGAGACCATGGAGGAGTGCTGCTTGCTCTCCAGACTACACTCAACTACTTTTCTTATACCTCCCAGGACTACCTGCCCAGGGATGGCACTGCCAATACTGCCTAGGCCCTCCCTCATCAATCATTCACTAAGAAAATTCCCCCAGAAGCCAGGCTCTAATCCCTTTAATCCTAGCACTAGGGAGGCAGAGACAGGTGGATCTCTGTGAGTTCTAGGCCAGCCTGGTCTGTGAAGCAGCCAGAGCTACACAGAGAAACCCTGTCTTGAAAAACAAAACAAAACAAAACAAAAAACCAACTCCCTCCCCTAAAAGAAAGAAAGGAAGGAAGGAAGGAAGGAAGGAAGGAAGGAAGGAAGGAAGGAAGGAAGGAAGGAAGGAAGGAAGGAGGAAAATGCCCCCATAGACTTGCCTATAAGCCAATCTGATTAAAGCATTTTCTCAGTTGTTTCCCTTCCCCTGATAACTCTAGATTGTGTCAAACCGAAAAACAAAACATAAACTAAAAACCTTAATCAGGACAGGAGTCCATCACACAAAGAAAAGTAAGTTAAAGGAAGAATAACTTTATTAAGAGATGGGATATATAGTTTTCTGTATCTGATTAGTTTGCATTAAGTGAAATCATTTATGTAGTTCTTACTCCCTCTCCTGTCTGTCTCCCTGAAAAGAACCAGAGTCAAGGTGAGTTCCTGTGACATTTTAACAAGAATATTGTTTAAGGAGTGGTTAGTTCGTTCTGTCTTTCCTGGGGACTGAGGGTGATACAGGATATGAAAATGCCAAGGGATGTTAAGAGCTTTATATAAGGTTTGGGAAATCTGGGAGGTGAATTCAGGACCATTGTCAGACTGGAGAGAAGTGGGAATCCCAAATCAAGGAATAATCTCCTGGAGAAGGTCAGAGATTGTCTGAACCTGTTTGGTAGTCGTTGGAAAGGCTTCAACTCAGCCTGAGAATATGTCTACTAGAACCAAGAGATACTTAACTTGTCCGACTGTGGGCATGTGAATAAAATCAAATTGCCAGTCAGTCCCCAGGAGGGAGCCCTTAGCCTGGTGGGTAGGAAAAGGGTGGCTCTGATATTTAGAATTAGAGTCTGACTTTTGACAAATTTTACAAGAGGCAGAAATAGTTTTTAAGAACTGTAAGTCCTCAGGGGTGGACTGTAGGTGAGCTTTGACAAAATGAGACAGAGCCTGACTACTAGGATTAAAGAGCTGGTGTAGATAGTACAGAATTTGCCAAGTATCAGGGGGTGACTATGAGGATGTGGGTTGTAGTGTATGGGCTGATTCCCTGCAGTGGGTGGGGTGAGTCTGGGCCCTGGAGGGCTGCTGTCCTAGCTGCCTAGTCAGCTTGGTTATTTCCCTTGGAAATGATGGAGTTGTTGGTCTAATGAGAACAGCAGTGAATAATTCCTATAGCTTTGGAGAGTTGGGGGGCTTTTAGCATGGCCATAATTTGGCCTGAGTTAGTTATGGATCCTCCTTTTGTTGTAAGAAGCCCACACTCTTTCCAGATGGCAGTATGGGACAGGAGGCTATGAAAAGCATACTTAGAATATGTGTAAACATTTAGGGATTGTCCTTGTGTTAATTGGAAGGCATAGGTAAGGGCTATTAGTTCAGCCTGCTGGTTAGTAGTGTGGGCAGGGAGTGCCTGTGCTTTAACCACCCTGGTCTCTGACTCTATGGCATAGCTTGCTTTATGGGTCCTCTCATGTAAAAGGGAGCTGCCATCTGTGTACCAGGTATAGGTGGCCTGAGGCAATGTGCCCTCCTGTATGTGTGAAGGGTGGGTCAGTAGTTCCTCTAGGGTTACAGTGTAGGAATGAGATGGGGGAATAGTCAGTATTAGGTTAAGGGAGAAGACTTGAGATATTGAGGTGTGGGCAAGATTGGAAAGTAAATGTGGCATCTTCCAGTAACGCCACCTGGAGAGAAAGAACTTGGGAAGGAGGTAGAGTTTGTTAGCTTTATACGTAAAGAGATGGGACAGGTTGTGGTGGGAGAAGATAGTGGTGGGTGACCCAAAGGTTAGTTTCTTTGATTCACAAATAATGAGCTCAGCAGCTGCTAGAGCATGTATGCAGGGTGCCCATCCTTGAGTGGTAAGATCTAGTTTTTTTGACAGGTATCTTACAGGTACAAAGGAAGGTCCCAGCTGCTGGCCTAGGACCCCAAGGGCATATCCCTTTTTTTCTATTGCCTAGAGGGAGAAGGAACAAGTTAGGTCTGGGAGATGGAGGGTTAGAGCCTGTTAGAAATTCTGAAAGGGCTTATTAATGGGATGGAGGAGGGGGTTTGTGTGGAGAGCCAAGACCTGTCTCATATAAGGGGTGAACAAAGAGAGAAAAAGGGGATCCAGGAGCATAAGAAGTCAACCATTCCTAGAAATGATAAAATCTCTTTAGTAGAGGGGACTGCAAGAGACTGGATTAAGTGCTTTCTATCTAAAGTAATAGCCTTGTGGGTTGGGGTAATGGTTAGACCCAAGTAGGTGTCCTGAGGGGTGGACAGTTGGACCTTGGAAGGTGAGACTTTATAGCCCTGGTTGGACAAGAAATTCAGGAAAGCAGAGGTGTTAGTTTGGCTAATTTGTAATATCGGGCTGCAAAGTAGAATGTCATCTACATACTGTATGAGTTTAGAGTTGGGGAGAGACAAAGAGTAAGTCAGAAGCCAGGGCCTGGCCAAATAGGTGTGGACTGTCCCAGAATCCCTGGGTTAGGACAGTCCAGGTGAGCTGTGTGGAGAGGTGGGTGTCAGGGTCAGTCCAGCTGAAAGCAAAGGTATTTTGAGACACAGTGCTGAGAGGGATGGAGAAGGCGTCCTTGAGATCCATACCCGAGAAATAGGAGGTTCCTGAATGGATAGTGGAGAGGAGTGTGTAAGGGTTAGGCACTACAGGATAGAGGGGGACCACTGCACTGTGGGATGTCTTTCAGTATGCTGTGACTATGTGTTGCTCTCATTGGTTGATAAATAAAGCCGCACTGGCCGATAGCATGGCAGGATGGAGCCAGGCAGGAAAATCCAAGAGAGATAATAAAAGGAGAAAGGAGAATAAGAGCAGATGCCAAACCGCTGTCCAAGGAGCAACATGTAATGGGATACAGGTAAAGCCAGGGAACACATGGCAATACATAGATTAATAGAAATGGATTAATTTAAGATGAAAGAGCTAGCTAGCAAGAAGCCTACCATAGACCATACAGTTGATAATTAATATAAGCCTCTGAGTGATTACTTGGCTATGGGAAATCAGGGCTGGGCAGGTGGGACACAGGAAAACTTCCAGCTACATTTTGGTCCCCAACATGGTAGCAAGAATTTCCACTCAAAAACCTGAGAAAGCTTTTAAAAAGGGTTCTAAAATGGATCCAAGAACAGCTTCTAATTCATGTTGCTCATGGTGGGCCGCAGTACAGAGATGCGTCCCCTGGCCCAGCAGACTTCAGTGGCAACATGGCAGACTCCCATGGTCTCTGATGGGCTGGGCCTCGATACAAAGAGGCTTCTCCTGCTGGCTTGGGAGCACAGCTGTGGTCTTAAAAACACAGGCATACTACTTAATAGTGCTTCCTAGAATTGGAGAGATGAGCATGACTTGTTGGTACCTGCACCATGTTAAAAAACCTAGTGGGGTGGGGCCAGCAGTCAGGGCTGCTACCGCTTTGGTCCTAGCCACACTGCAATTTAAATCAATGGTCAAAAATGATTACAGATTCACGATAAGACAGATTCAGATGGAATAAAACTCTAAACAGCTTACAGTGTGTGTAAAAAGGTACATAGGCTTGAGAGAGAGAGAGATATAGCTAGTCATAAAAACAAAGTCTTAAAAATAAAATAATATATAAAAAATATAATAAGCCATGCAAAGATGGAAATTACACAGAGAGTCTGGATTATGTTGGCTTTGGGATTTTTAACTAGAGAGAGACATTTGATTGTAAGCGCTGCTGAGTTAAATCTCTCTCTCTCTCTCTATCTATCTATCTATCTATATATATGTGTGTGTATATATATATATATATATATATATATATATTAAGGTATCTGACTTCAAAATTTATGTCTAAGGGTATGTTTTTTGGAAAAGAGGTTCTGCTTTTCTTTCCACAGAAGATGAGAAGCTATAGATTCCTTCCAGGTTAATATGGTTCCATCAATGAAGACCCCCCCTGAGAGGTCTCCAGATGATCCAACATCCAGAACAGCTTCAAGACAACTGACTCAGAGAATACTATCCCATAGACTACTCCAGGCAGGACTTGACCATAATCCTAAAATTTTCTTTGTGTCCCCCCCTCCAAGACTACTGCAATCAGCAGGAAGTAGCTGAGAAGACTACACGCACATTGCCAAAAAATGGATTCCATAATTTGTTTGTCTTTGTTTAGGGGTTATTTAAAAACTGTTATTGGTCACAGTCAATCTCTTTCTAAAAGAAAAAAAAGGATATGATATAGATATGATAGGATGAAAGGGAAGATTATTGAATCTACTTTTAAAGAGCAACAACTTGTTTGAAATGTTTTACATTGTTATGGATTTTAGTGTATTGATAAAAATTTAAAGTTAATTTTGTTTATATATATATTCTTGTTTAAGGTATTATGTTCATGCAACTCATTTAAAATTGTAAAATATAATTAAAAATACAGAATAATTAGTTATGATAATCAAATTTATAGTCATGTTAGTTTTTTAGCTATATGAAGATATATTTCAATTAGATAATTTTCACACACTTCAAAGACCTACAGAATATGTCATTTAAAATGTTTTAAAATTTTTGACTTTCTGGACAGTGAGACATGTCTGCTCCTGCCTGGCAGCACTGATTTATTTCAAAGAGGAAGATAGGCATCAAAGCCACTCTATATGGAGTTTATCTTCTTCTTGGCAAAACTGGCCATTTGGGCAAGAAACTGCTCATACCTGGGCTGATTGATAATATGTTGTATAAACTGGACATTTAGAGCCCATAGGAAAATGACCATTGATTTTGCCAAAACAAGGCAAAATGGAACTTCAGGTTCCTGCTTCACAGAGGAGACTGCCAGACATTCTACAGGACACAGGGGAAAGTGACTCCAGGCTTACAGGCTTCAGATGGATGCCCCAACACTGCACAGGAACTTTGGGTGACTGTCCAGGCAGCCAGCTGTCTCTGTCATTTCTAGAATTATTGAAGTTGCTTGCAATCTACTTCCTGTTTACTTGGGTAATATTATATCCTTCTGAGGACTTTGATGGAGTTGAAGACTAGATAGTTATAATTATAGCTTTCCTTGGTCATGATAAAAGATAAATTAGATATAAAACATTAGACTCACAAAAAACAGGATAGATGGTAGAATATTTTCTAATTTTGTCAATGATAAATAGACTATATATTGTAACTGTAATTCTTGCTTCATAACTGTTTTGTTATATGTAATTTTACTATATAAAAGTTAAAACCTTCCTTTTTGATTAGACAGAAAAGGCAAAGTGCTGTGGGATGTCTTTCTGTACGCTGTGAATATGTGTTGCTATGATTGAGTTGATAAATAAAGCTGCATTGGCCTATGGCAGGGCAGGATGGAGCCAGGCAGAAAAATCCAAGAGAGACAGGAGGAAGAGAAACAAGAGGCAGAGAGATGCCATACCACCATCCAGGTAGCAGCATGTAATGGCATACAGGTAAAGCCAGGGAACATGTGGCAACATATAGATTAATAGAAATGGGCTAAGTTTAGTTATGAGCTAGCTAGTTTGAAACCTGGAGCTTATGCAGGGACATTTGGCTCAGGCTTGGAGGAAGGGACTTGACCTGCCTGGACTGAGTCTACCAGGTTGATCGCAGTCCTTGGGGGAGGATTTGCCCTGGAGGAAGTGGGAATGGGGGGTGGGTTGGGAGTAAGGGGAGGGGGTGGGAGGGGGGAGAATAGGGGAACCCGTGGCTGATATGTAGAACTGAATGGTATTGTAAAATAAAATAAATTAAATTAAAAAAAAAGAGCTAGCTAGCAAGAAAATTGAGCCATAGGCCATGGCCATGCAATTCGTAATTGATATAAGCTTCTGTGTATTTATTTGGGCTAAGCAGCTGCAGGATGGGTGGGACACAGGAAAACTTCAAACTACAGCATTAAGCTTAGAGGTTTGAGGGTTTCTAAAAGTCATCCCAGAGGAGATGTTGGGCTTTTATTGCTGGGAGGCTTATTCCCCATGGTTGAGGCAGAGAAAAATAAACAAATGAGATCCAATGGCTTTTGATCTGCGGTTGTAGATGGACCCGGTCCAGGTTCCCAGCATGGGGAGGTGCCAGGAGAATCTGTTCAGTGTGAGAATGGACCACAAGATATACAACAAAACTCACTTTAAGAGTTTTTTGGTAGAGAGTGGGGAAAGGGAAAAGGGGAGTGCACAGGTCTATCTGCAAGAATGTGGTGGAGAGAGGGTGTGGGTCCAGTGAGTCCACTTTTAAAGGTAGCTCAGTACATGCATATAGATTACATGGGATGTAAGGCTCTGGGATGACTAAGCATTTTGCCTGAATGCTGATGGTGCATGTGTGGAGATGGGACCCCAGAAGTGGCTAGGAAGATGCAGAAATGATATCAAGTCCCACAAGGTGGAAGGAGAGAAATGACTCCCAAGAGTTGTCACCTGATCTCTTCCACATGGGCTCCATGGTATTTTTATGCATGCAAACACACACCCATACACGCACAGATACACACAAACACACTGACACACACACTATTTTAAAAAATTAAATGAATCAGAGGAAGGAAAAGCTTATAGAAGGAACGGTTGCTGTAGACCACTGACTGCTGAAGCTCGCTTTTATGAAAACAGGATAGAAATGAAAATTGTGAGGACATTAAAAAAAAGGGGGGGCGGGATCCCCTTCACCTTGGAATCTGCTTGAAGCCTCTCACCAGCAGCAGAGCAGGAATTCCAGAACAATTAACAACTGCTTGGGGCCTTTCTTCCTTCCAGACACAAACCTGCAAGTGTTTAGAAGTCTCAGTAGAAACCTTGCTCGCAGGGAAAAAACATGTACTCTAGTGGCTCACTGTTTTACCTTATCAGATTATGTTCTATCCAAAGCATCTCAGGAGCCACCCTATTGTGTGATATTTTGTTTGTATTCTGACAAATAAAGCTTGCTTGGAGTCAGAGGGTGCAACTAGCCACTAGTTAACCATAGAACTCTGGAGGTCTATATAGAGAGGAACAGAAAGTGATTAAGGCGAGGCAGAGACAGGATCTCGGCCCCTTTTTGATCAGAGGATCCAGAGAGGTAGGAAGTGACTATGGCTACTCCCTTGCTTCTCTGATCTTTCAGATTTTTACCCCGATATCTGACTCCTGGTTTTTATTGATAAGATTAATTACGTTTATGCTTCACCCTATAATCTCAAAGGGAGGATGAAATGTGATCCATCACAATGGTATATATGATGAATGCTAAGACAATTGCAACTCTCCCTTGAAGAGCCCATACCAACACTTGGGTGTGTCTTACTTAGTTTCTGTGACTCTTCTTTGAGAAGCCCACACCAATGCTCTTGAGTGTGCCTTTATTCTTTGGAGTGTCTTTCTATCAAAATGCCTTTTAAAAATTATGAGTGTCATATACTCACAGACACAATTTGTTTTTAAGACTTTTATTTATGTATGTATCTGTGTGCATGAGTGTGGGTGTTCAGGGGCCACAGCATGCATGTGGAGGTCAGAGGGCAACCTTAGGTGTTGGTTCTCTCTTTCCACCTTGTTTGACACAAGGTCCTTTATTATTTGTCACTGCATAAACCAGGCAAGCTGGCCAGGGGTATTCCCGTCTCTGCCTCCATTCTGGCAGATGTTAGGATTGGGATAACAGATGTGTGGTAGCAAGTCTGGCTCTATGCGGGACATGTGGATCCAAATTCAGGTCTTGAGCTTGCACAGTAAGTGTTGTGCCCACTGACTCATCTCCCCAGCCATAAAATATCTTTAATAAAATCTCCAACTTTGCTTCACACTGACTAGTCTTGCAATCTTTTCTGCATCAAAGTCATGAATCCTGGAACTCCTCGGGCTGCTACAGGTACCAGCATGGAGCTGTCTCTCTGCTCCTCATTGACAGCTACTCGAGTATTCCTATCATGCCTTTGGCTTTTGTGTATGTGACATTTTGTCATTTTTAGATTGAAACTGACCCTGAAATTTTCCTTGATTCTAACTAAGAACCTTGGAGACCCATTTCAGTATATCGTATTTCCTACAGCGAGGCAGTTGGAGCTAAGGGCAAAAGCCGAACAAGAAGAAATGAACCTTGATTGCTAGAAGAGACCACATGTAAATAAATTAATCTGTATCACCAAATGGGGCTGTCATTCAGCCTGACGTGGGAGACAGGTCCCCTTCTTTATTGGATCACTAGCACAGGAGTTGTTTTTGTCCTTCATGGTGACGTTTTTTGGGTCTCTGAGATAAGCCTGAAATTGGCCTTAGAGTTCGGCAGATATTAAGCACTCAGTCCTCAAGGATTCTTTGAGCTGGCCTTCTGGGATAGGAGTCACACAGAGTCGAAAGGAAAGTTACTTTCGTAGATTTATTTCGTGCATGCAAGTGGTGTGTGTGTGTGTGTGTGTGATCTCCCTCTGTTATATGGGTTCCAGGATCAAACACAGGCTATTACACTGGGTGGCAACAGCCTTTATGTACTGAACCATCATCTCCCTGGCCTCCATAAGTCAAGGAGCTTTTCAAGGCAACTGCTGACTCATTTCCTTCTCTTCATCCAAATAGCAGATGAACTTTCAGTTATTCAGGATTCTTCCATTTGTTTAGGAAAACTAAACAAGCAAACAAAAACCCCTCCAGGATCAAATATACTAACAAAAAACAAAGTCCATTTCCCCCCCTAATATTTCCAAATGACTTGCCCTGTAACATTTGGTCCAAATTCAGAACAATCACCTTAGAAGGAGTTTGTGCAGATGTTTTAGCAGCTCCAAACTGAAACGTAAGAGCCTATGGTCTTGTGGAAGAGAAGCTATATTCGTTATCTCTTCTTTCCCACCAGCTCACTACAGACTGCCTCAGCCTAACACAATAGCCGTGTATTATCTCCTGCTCTGGGACAGGCAGCTGGCCTGAGCTTAGCTGAGTGTTGCCGGCTTGGCTGTTCCCAAGGCTACCACAGAGGTGTTAGCTGTGGCTGCAGTCGTTTCAAGGCTTCAGCAAGATCTTTCTCCCAGCTAAAGCCACACAGCTTTTAGCAGGATTTAGGTTTCCACAGACTGATGGACTACTGGCCAGAGAATGCCCTCATTTTCTTGCCATGTGGGTACCGCACAGCATGACACTGGCTCCCTTCAGAGTGAGTAAAGGAGAGACCTAGGGGAAGCAAGCCAAGATCAAAGCCAGGGTCTCCTTTGGCACTTGCTCTATTCTGTCCATAAGAACTAAGTTACTAACTCCGGTCCATGTTCAAAGAGGAGTGATACCAGGAGGTGGAGCTTAGTGAGGGCCACTTCAGAAGCAGGGCTGTAAACCAAGAGTTAATAAACATGACGGGAGCTGGAGAGATGGGTCAGCGGTGAAGAGCACCTGTGTGCAATCTTGAGAAGAGTTCAGACCTCATGACCCACTTTACAAGCCACATGCAACCTCAGCTTTGAGGTAGCCTGGCCGAGAAAATGCAAACCCCAGATTGAAGGAGAGATCTTGCCTCAAAGGAATAGTTGAACAGTATAAGACACCACCTCATGTCCCTTCCTGGCCTCTGCACACAGGCCACATATTCATACAGATAGACACAAATACAAACAATTCTTTTTAAATATTTATTTATGTATTTTATGTATATGAGGGCTCTATCTGCATACATGTCTACATGCCAGAAGAGGGCATTAGATCCCATTATAGAGGGTTGTGAGGCACCATGTGGTTGCTGAGAATTGAACTCAGGTCCTCTGGAAGAGCAGCCAGAGCTCTTAACCACCGAACCATCTCTCCAGCCCATCAAATAATTTTAAAAAACAAAACAACAAAATATATCAGCTTTGCCAGCTCACAAGTCTAAATTCAAACACATCCCAGCAGTGAGCAGAATACTTGGTACCTAAGCTTTTGTTTTTCTTTCTTTTTGTCAGAGCTGAGGACTGAACCCAGGCGCTCTACCACTGAGCTAAATACCCAATCCCCTAAGTCTTTGTTTTTAAACACCATTCTAGGGCTCCTTGGAGAAAGGGCTGATTGTAGGGGTTGGGGCAAGAAATACACAAAATAAGTCTATAGCATCCTGTAGTTCTAGAAGAAAGGACATAACCAAAAAGCAAAATGGCCAGAAAAGTTAATCTAAAAGAGCGTCATGAGTGCTTTGTGCAAAGAAATAAAAATCACAAGATAAATTTAAAATGACATATACATACGTAAGTCTACATTAATGATTGAATAGAAATAAGGAAAAGAGGCAAATTTTTCTTATAATAGAATTCCAAATAATGTAGTAATGTACTCAGGTATGCACTTTCAAGAGTTGAGGCTTCATCCTACAGTCCTCTAAAATGTGGGCAGAACTTGGGACTTGTCTTAAACACACACGCACTTAAGACACAGGGCAAAAAAGTGATGTGTGATCCTAATTAGTCTTATTAATAAAAAACCGGAGTCAGATATTAGGGTGAAAGATCAGAGAAGCAGAGAGGCAGCCACAGTCACTTCTTACCTCTTCAGATCCTCTGACGAAAAGGGGGGCTGAGATCCTGTCTCCTCCCACCTTATATTCCTGTTTCCACCTCCCTAGTGGTGGGATCAAAGGCAGTGTGTACCACCACTGCCTGGCTCTGTTTCTCTTTTAGACTGGTTCAATCAATGTAGCCCAGGGTGGACTTGAACTCCTGATCTTCCTGCTTCCTCCGCGAAAGGGCTGGGATTAAAGGTATGTGCCACCACTGCCTGGCCTCTATGTTTAACTAGTGGCTGGCTCCACCCTCGGATCTCCAGGCAAGCTTTATTAGAACACAAAGAAAATATCATACAACAAAAGACTGCAACCATACAGTGGAGAAACTAGCAAAAACTGCCATACTCAGATGGCCAAAACATCACTTCTAACCTGTTCCCTTTGGCATTATGTGAGTCAGGTATCTCTAGATGTAGCATTTTCCTCAAATCCTATAATCATAATCTATTTATATAAAAATACCAGACAAATTCAAATCATGGAGTATTTTACAATACCTGATCATATGCCTCAAAACTGTAACAGTCATGTCAAAGTCATGAAATGTGAGACTAAGAAAGTACCAGAGGAGACGAAAGTGACTGTATGACTAAGTACAGCCTGCAGTCTTTGCATTAATAAAACCTGAATAGGGCTGGAGAGATGGCTCAGTGGTTAAGAGCACTGGCTGAGCTTCCAGAGGACCAAGGTTCAATTCCCAGCATCCACATGGCAGCTCACAGCTGACTGTAATTCCAATCCCAGAGGACCTAACACCCTCACATAAATGTACATGGAGGCAAAATACCAATGCACATAAAATAAAAATAAATAATAACTCTAAAACAAAAATAAAATAAAACCTTCAGAGCCAGGCGGATCTCTATGAGTTCGAGGCCAGCCTGGGCTACCAAGTGAGCTCCAGGAAAGGCGCAAAGCTACACAGAGAAACCCTGTCTCGAAAAACCAAAAAAAAAAAAAAAAAATAAAAAAATAAAACCTTAATAAAAGTCTGGAGTTTTTGACAGTAATTATCTTAGTTAGGGTTTCTATTGCTGCAGTGAAACACCATGACCAAAAAGCAATTTGGAGAGCAAAGGGTTTATTTGGTTTACACTTCCACATTGCTGTTCATCACCAAAGGAAGTCGTGACATAATCTCAAGCAGGCAGGAACCTAGAGGCAGGAGCTGATGCAGAGGTGGGGGGTGGGGGTGGGTGCTGCGACTGACTTGCTTCCCATGGTTCACTACTCTGCTTTCTTAGAAAATCAAGGACCACCAGCCCAGGGATGGCCCTACCCACCCCACCACCACAATGGGCTGGCCCTCCCCCATCAATCACTAATTGAAAAAATGATTACAGCTGGATGTTATGGGGGCATTTTCTCAACTGAGGCTCCTTCCTTTCTCATGGCTCTAGCTTGTGTCAACCAGCCAGGTCAGTAATAATGTATGAGTGCTGGATTCCTAACTCTGTAAATGTAAGGTTAGGGGACACTGGGTGAAGAGAACACCAGAATTTTTTCTACCCTTTTGCCACTTCTCTGTAAAACTAAAATTATTACAAAATATTTTTATTTCTTTCAAAAAGCAAAGCTTAATAGTTCAAAAGGGTAACGACTGCAGGACTTTCTCCTAGGTCAGCTCCTGGCTCGACTTATTTCAAACCCTCTTTTGCCTTCACTCAGTAGTGTGTGCCAATGAGATGGCACACAGCGGGGTCAGAATTCTTAGAAATAATTCCATTGTTGGGAGAAACAACAATACCTTGTGATGAAATTGCTCAGGTTTAAGTCATCTCTCCTTTATCCAGACATTCAAAAAGTCCAGGGCCCCTCCAGGGCACTTGAGGATAAAGCAGGGTGTGAAGGAAGGGAAGAACCAAACCAAACCAAACCAAACCGGTTCTAACCAATCTCCAGTTAAGGGGCGCTTTCAGACACCCCCCTTTTCAGACACAGAGGATAACACAGGCCACTGGTGTCACACAGCCAGGCGTTGCCCGTGGGTCACACAGCTGGTGATCAGAACTCCTGAACAACTATTAGCTTAGCAGGAAATCCTACAAGTATTTCAGAAGCAAGGAACCACTGCTAGGAATGCCACTCCCGTCGACTGTTGCCCCCACCAGTTCAACTCAGCAGCTTTCACCAAGCCTCAGACCAGACCAAGTACTCACTCCTCCCTGAACTGTTCTCTGAGGCCTCCCACCCCCAGGCTTGGTCATGGTTTTTTCAGGCTCTTTTGTACTTGCATTATAACATCTGATCACATATGGTAACCTTGTCTTTATCACCCCGGTATACAGTAGGCTCACTCAGGGTGTGGTTCAAAGCTTAAAAAAAAAAACAAAAACAAAAACAAAACCCCAAAAACCTACCAAAAAACAAAAAACAACTTTGTACTGTCATAGTGGGCTCCCAACAAGCCATTATTGAGTAACTGAAAAGAAGCTCTTGCTGAAATACAAAGCCCTAGCCAGGAGGAACTAGGCCATCCAGGGCAAGAACACCAGTGCTCCAGTTAGGCTTCAGAATCATCTGCCAAAGAGAGGGTAAGAGAAAAGACTAAGTAGCAACAACAGCCGCCCCCCCACCCCAGTCTTTTCCCCGTTTTTTTTTTTTTTTTTTTTTTTGGACTTAAGGTTTCTTTCCAGTGGCTTAGGCTGGCCTTCAACTCCAGATCCCCCAGCCTCCACCTCCAAACTGCTGGGATTACACGCAGGAGCCACCACGCCCAACTAGCAACAGCCTTTTGAAATACTGATAGGTTTTCCCTCCATACTCATGTTTTATCGCGCCCACACACATTACCATGCTGCTTATGGCTAATTAGACGCAGAGAGGTCATATTTTCACAAAGGTTATTTGAAATCTAGGGGGTCTCGGAACAGCCATTCATTAGAAAGCACGTGCACAAGCACTCTGGCAGGGGTGGCCCACGCCTTTAATCCCCGAGGCAGAGACGGGTGATCTCCTTGTGTTCAAAGCGAAGCCGGGTCTACAGAGCGAGTTCTGGGACAGCCAAGACTACGCAGAGAAACCCTGCCTCGAAAAAAACCAAACCAAGCAACCAACCAACCACCCAGACCAAAGTGCACCAGTGAGGCCGACAGTGAGGTTGGGGGGGCTGACGGCAGGAAAGTGAACTCTTCATCCCCTCTGGGCAGCACCGCATTCCTACTTCCCCAGAACAGACATCCGGGATGGGAGGCCGGAAACACAGATCGGCCCGGCCAACACAGGTCCCCACAGAGCGTGGGATGAGAAGGGGCTCCACACAGGCGAGGTGAGGTTAAAGACCCAGCTCCTTCCGGCGGGCACACACTTCCGACTACACACGGAATGTGGGTCTTCCTACACCCCGACGGGGCGAAGCTCCCCAACAAAAGTAACCGCGCCAAGGAGCCCTGAAGACACAAAGCACCATTCACCCCAGAGCACCACGCCCCTTACTGTGCTCCGCGCGTGCGCACACAGACCCGGAAAGGTAGCCGGCGCCACTGGCGGGGGAGGCAGACACGCCTTCGGCCCGCCCTCCTGAGCCCGCCCCCCAGGCCTCAGCGAGCTGCTTACTGGTCAGCCTGGGCCCGGCCAGGGGCGGGGATTGGCTGATTGGCATAAGGTCCCGGGACGGCCAATCTGGAAGGCTGAGTCGGCCGGGAAGGTGCTGGCTGCGGCGCCGCGGAGGTGAGTGGGGGCCGGGACGGGGGCGGAAAGCGGTTGGCGAGGGCGGCGGGGAACGGCTGCCACCCCGAGCTGGACGGCGGCGGGGGGCCGTGTGCGGGCTAGGGCGGAGACCGGAGCGCGGCGCGGGAGGACGGCGAGCGGGAGGGAGGCCGCCGCAGCCCGGAGCGAAGGGCAGCCTGCCGCCTCACCCGCGCCGGGCTCGCTGAGCTCCGCGGGCCGCCGGCCTGGCTCCCATCCCCCGCCGTCCGTGCAGCCGCGGGCGCCGGCCGCCAGGCGGGGATCTCGGCGGTGCTCGCCCTCGCTGGGTCCCGGCTGGGGGCGCGGGGCGCGGCGACCCAGGAGGTTCAACCTGCTCCACCTGGCCCCACGTTCCTGTCAGTGTCGCCTCGCCGTCCTGAAGTCCCTGCCTAAGCGTGCGCAGTTTGCGTAGTAGACAGATCAGCAGTCAGACGAAGCAGACTTTCCCCTCCGATGGTTTGTTTTGGGACGGGTCTGATGTAACCCATTCTGGCCTTCACCTAGGGATGTAGTGGAAGATGGCCTAGAAGTTCTGATCCTCCTCGCTCCACCTCCCAAGTGCAAAGTTTAAGGCTTGCTTCACCATTCTAAGGGGGAAAAAAAAGGGATATTTCACGACACTTGGAAATTTTAGCGCTCGCTTTTTTGTTTTTTGAGACAGGGTTGTGTGTCTTTTGCTCCGGGCTGGGGTGGAATGCACTATGTAGATTAGGCTGGCTGAGCTGCCTACAACTCTAGGTCACCTTCCTGCCTCAGCCGCCACTCCCAACTCCATAAATAACCTTTTATTGGAATCCAGTCACATTTATTTTCATAGTGTGTGTGGCTGCTTTTACATTACAATGATATAGTCACGGAGGCTGTGACAGACTTAAAAGAATTACTATCCAGTTACAGGAAAAGTTTGACAGTCCTGGCCACTCCCCATCCCCCTCCCCCCATTTGAGACAGAGTCTCACTATGGAGACTTTGCTGGTTTACAGGTTGATACATACATAGGCCAGGGTGGTCTTGAACTTGTGGAGACTCCTTGCTTGTTTCTCTAGTGCTAGGATTATGGATGCATACCACCATTCCTAGCACCATTTTTTTCCTTTTTGATAGAGATCTTGCTGTGTATTCCAGGCTAGCCATTTGTTTGTTGCCCAGACTGGCCTCAAACTCTTTTATTTTTCCAAATACAGGGATTATAGGCAGGAGCCACAAGATGTGGTTGACTTTTGGCTTCTTTCTTTGTTTTTGGTATTTCCAGTTTTTGGTATTTGGTAGCCTTGGCTGAGCCTCTGCCCCAGTGAGTGATGAGATTACAGGTGTGCACCACCACCCGCCAGCTGTTTCCTAGTTTGGAAGCACGTTATAGAAACAGTCTAACTTTGCTGTATATAATCGTAAATAGATTTCTTTTACCTTCTTTTTCAAAATAATTTTTAATTTTTTATTGCATTCGTGTGTGGGTGTGTGTGGTCAGTAGACAACATATGGGAATCGGTTTTCTCTGACCATGTAGTCTCGGGGATCAAACTCAGGTCACCATGCTTGGCTGCAGGCTCCTTTACCCACTGAGCTGTCCCTGACATTACACCCACCCTCGAGAGCAGAATGGCCAGTAAAATAGTCTGAGGTCAGTCAACAGGGAGTGCGCTCTTACTGTTGTTTAGGAACCAGAATATGCCATCTTGCAAGTAGGTCCTTCATTTATGAAACTTCAGTTATTAGCAGTCACACTGAAAGCCATTGTCACCAAGTAAATGTACAGATATTTGTAATCATTTAACAGTAGTTTATGGAACTGCATTTGACTAGCATAAGCTAGAGCTGTTAAAGAATAAAAGACAGACCGGGCGGCGGTGGCGCACCCAGCACTCGGGAGGCAGAGCCAGGCGGATCTCTGTGAGTTCGAGGCCAACCTGGTCTACAGAGCCAGATCCAGGACAAGCACCAAAACTACACAGAGAAACCCTGTCTCGAAAAACAAACATGTGTGTGTACGTGTACATATATGAAGACAGTAAGAAAATTAAGTTAAACTAGGAAATACATTTGTAATAAGTTGTAAATAAATATCAATATAGCTAGAATTCTTAAACTTAAAAAAATTTTTTTTTGAAAGAGTCTTTCTTTGTAGCTCTGGTTGGCTTGGACCTCACCATGTAGATCAAATTGAGCTTTGAACTCATGGATGATTCTCCTTTCCAAATGCTGGGATTGTAGGAACTTACTCTGTAGACCAGGCTGGGCTTGAACTCAGATCCATCTGCTTTTGCTACCTGAGTGTTGGGATTAAAAGTGTGTGCCACCACCGCTTTAAAGACAGGGCTGCCCTACTTGGCTATGTAGACCAGGCTGGCGTCAAACTCAGATCTTTCTGCTTCTAATCCTGATAGCTGGGATTAAGGGCTCATGCCACCATACCCAGCAACCCACAGCTATATATATATATATATATATATATATATATATATATATATATATATATATATATTTTTTTTTTTTTGGTTTTTCGAGACAGGGTTTCTCTGTGTAGCTTTGCGCCTTTCCTGGAACTCACTTGGTAGCCCAGGCTGACCTCGAACTCACAGAGATCCACCTGCCTCTGCCTCCCGAGTGCTGGGATTAAAGGCGTGCGCCACCACCGCCCGGCTTAGATATATTTTTAAACATTCATTTATTATGTATATAGTGTTTTGCCTGCACTCCAGAGGAGGGCACCAAATCTCATTATAGATGGTTGTGAGCTACCATGTGGTTGCTAGGAATTGAACTCAAGACTTCTGGAAAAGCAGCCAGTGCTCTTAACCCGAGCCCCATCTCTCCGCCCCTTCTAGGTTTTTTTTGTTTGTTTGTTTGTTTGTTTTTAAAACCTTTGCATATAAATCTATAGCTGGGCGGTGGTGGCGCACACCTTTAATCCCAGCACTGGGAGGCAGAGCCAGGCGGATCTCTGTGAGTTCAGGCCAGCCTGGGCTACCAAGTGAGCTCCAGGAAAGGCGCAAAGCCACGCAGAGAAACCCTGTCTTGAAAAACCAAAATAAATAAATAAATAAATAAATCTAATCCCAGCATTAGATAACGGAGGCAGGTGGATATCTGTGAGTTCCAGGCTAGCCTGGTTTATATAGTGAGTCCCAGGCTAGCCAGGGCTATATAGTAAGACTCTGTCTTTTGTTGTTGTTGTTTTTCTTTTCTTTTCTTTCTTTCTTTTTTTTTTTTCGAGACAGGGTTTTTCTGTGTAGCTTTGTGCCTTTCCTGGCTCTCACTCTGTAGACCAGGCTGGCCTCGAACTCACAAAGATCTGCCTGGCTCTGCCTCCCAAGTGCTGGGATTAAAGGCGTGCGCCACCGCCACCACCATCCGGCATGTTGTTGTTTTTCAAAACAGGGTTTTGTGTAACAGCCCTGGCTGTCCTGAAACTTTGTAGACCAGGCTGGCTTCAAACTCAGAGCACAGAGATCTGCCTACCTCTACCTCTCAAGGACTAAAGGAGTGCTTAACCACACCCAGAGTAAGACTGTCTTAAAAAGCCCAAGTTTTATGTTAGTTTTCAAATAAGCTTACCATAGTAAATACTAATTTAATATATAATGGCAGTACATGGGAAGTTGAAGCAGCCTGGGTTACAGAATGAGAAGAAGAGGAGGATGAAAAAACAAACCAGAAAATGAATTATTCTATTTGAAGTTACCAACAATACAGAAGTTAATAAATGTAAGAACAAGTAAAAGGGGAGGGGTCTCATGACTTGCTCTGAGATGTCTTCAGTGTTACTTTTTCCTCTGTAGACATCAGGAATCTTTTGCACTACTGTTTCTTGGTGGATCTGTGGTATGTGCAGATGTGTGTGTAGCTGAAATTTTTCTCTGGTCCCACCCAGTCCCACCGCTGCTCTGATCGCGGCCCCATGGTCCTAATAAACACACAGAGGCTTATTTACTTTTAAACTGTTTGGCTAATAGCTCAGGCTTATTACTGAGTAGCTCTTACACTTAAGTTAACCCATAATTCTTATTTATGTTTAGCCACGTGGCTTGGTACCTTTTCTCAGTTCTGCCTTCACATCTTGCTTCTCATGGTGGTGGCTGGCAGTGTCTCCTCTGTTCTCTTTTCCTCTCCCGCTATCTCTCCAGTTAGAATGTGCCACCGAACCTTATTCTGCCTCACCATTGACCAAACAGCTTTACTTATCAACCAATCAGAGCAACATATTTTCACAGCATATAGAAAGACATTCCCTCATCATGTCTGTGGAGGCCAATGAGGGCAGCAGCAAGTGCCTTCTCTATTACTCTCCTCCCTTTTTGGTTTTTTGAGACAGGGTTTCTTTGTAGTTTTGGTTCCTGTCCTGGATCTAACTCTGTAGACCAGGCTGGCCTTGAACTCACAGAGATCCACCTGGCTCTGCCTTCTGAGTGCTGGGATTAAAGGCGTGCGCCACTGCCGTCCAGCTCTGTTTTTTAAGACAGAGTCTCTTACTGAATCTGAATGGAAACTCAGGATTTCAGCTGGACTAGTTAGGTGACCTACAAGTTATTAGCCTATATGCCATCATTACAAAGTTTCTAAGATAAAGCATGTTTAGCTCTATATGTGTATTCATACACAACCTAGGAAATAATCTGCAGCCTGTTTTTTTGGGGGTGGGGGTGGGGGGTTGAGATAGGGTTTCTCTGTGTAGCCTTGGCTGTCCTGGAACTCACTCTGTAGACCAGGCTGTCCTGGAACTCAAGAGATCCTCCTGTCTCTGCCTCCCCAGTGCTGGAATTAAAGGTGTACGCCACCACCACTACCCAACGTCTGCAGCCTGTTTTAATGATATTTCTTTGATCCCTAGTGCCCTTGTGAAAAAGCTGGGCTTGGTGGCATGCACTTATAATCTCAGCCCTCGGGACACAGACTGGAGGGTTCTGGGGCTCACAGGCTCTCCAGCCTAGCCAGTTGATTATTCCAGGCCTATGGAGACCTGTGGTGTGGGATGGGAGGTATACTTTTCTGTGGGCCTAAGGATAAATAATTTAGAATGTAGTTTATACTCTAGGATCATGCAGGATTGTGCTGGTTTAATTACAGTGGCGGTTGCAGGTCCTCCAGGATCTGTGACTTCACTAGCCCCAGGTAGCTGGCTAGGTTTCCAGTGCCGTTCTTGATTTCCCTCTTGTCGAGTGGGCCTTACGTCCAATGAGAGAGCTGCTGGGAACTGACAGGTAATCACCACTGTACCCTTAGGGTCACTGTGCCTCCTGGTCACTGTCGCGGTTCATAGGCTTCGTAGCTGGGTAGGACTGTGGGTTGTTTTTCCTCCTTAGGAAGCTTGCATATGGAGCCTCTTGGTACCCTGAAAGCTAGTCTTCAGGGAGGAAGCTTTGCTGCCAGGGAAGAGCACACCAGTTGGTTATCCAGTACTAAATAGGCAGCCCTAAAACTGTATACATGCAAGTAACATACAGACCGAAGCAGATTGTATTGATATTTTTCGGGATATATGTGGTATTAGTCAGGGTTCTCTAGAGGAACAGAACTGATAGTACATCCATATGGCTTGATTGGAGTGGCTGTGATCACAGTAGTCCAGCAATGGCTGGCTCCTGACAGGAAGATGTTCAGTCCACGAGAATGGATGTCTCAGTAGCCCCAGTCTGATGCTGGAGTCCTAGAGAGGTACCATTCTTTGGTCTGCACTGGAATCCCAAGGAAGTGGATTCTAACACCAGTGAAGGAATGTCTCAGCAACAGGACAGATGAGCTCACCAGTGAGAGTGAGGGCAAGCAGGCAAAAAAGCGGAGATTCCTGCTTCTGCACCCTCGTGGGCTGCGACCAGCAGGTGTAGCCTAGATTTTGGATGAGTCTCCCATCTCAAATGAACCAACTAAGAAAAATCCCTCACAGGTGTTCCAGCTGCTTAGGTTCTAGTCCATTCCAGATGCGCTTAGGTTGACAAGATTAGCTATTGCACATATACATACTTAAATTTATATACACGTGCACATATGTATATATGTATACACACACACACACACACACACACACACACACACACACACACACACACACACACACAGGAAATGCTGTTTGGTTGGTTGGTTGGTTGGTTGTTTGTTTTTCCTTAGACAGAGTTTTCTGAGTCTTGGCTGTTCTGGAACTCACTTTATAGATCAGGCTGGCCTCAGTTGAATTCAGAGATCTGCCTGCCTCTGCCGTGCTGGGATTAAAGGCGTGCGCCACCACCGCCCGGCCAGAGCACTATATTCTTACACTTACTAGTTTCACAAAGAACCGACTTTTTCATTCTTAGTTGCTTTTGTTTTTATAAAGGTCTCTATATATGGCCCATGCTGGCTATGAACTCGCAATTCTCTTGTCTTCACCTCTAAAGTGCAGGAGTTAAAAGAATTTGCCTTCATGTCTGGCTAGAGAGCCAACTCTTGACTATACTTTCCTGTCTTGATAGGTCTCTGATGGTTTCAGGGACAGGATTTTGCTTTTCTTTTTTTCCAGCTAATTTACTTGTCCTAAGTGAGAGGAGAGTTTGTTTGAATATTACTCATAGAAGCAAAAGTCAGTGTCTGTCTGTCTGTCTGTCTGTCTCTCTCTCTCTCTCTGTGTGTGTATGTGTATACATATATACAATTTGTTTTTGAGGCCAGGTCTCCCTGTCTAGTCCAAGTCTTGAACTCTTTTTTTTCTTTAAAAACTTTTATTACATTTTAATTAATGTGTGTGCATGTTTGCGGATGTGTGTGTGGCACACGGTGGAGGTCAGAGGACAAGTTGCAGGAGTCAGTGTTTTCCTCTCACTGTATGGGTCCTGGGAATCCAGCATGGTCGTTAGGCATGACAGCAGGCGGGCAACTTTACCTCTATGTGGTGGTATTGTGTTCCCCAAAATATTGTGCACCCTAATAAACTTATTTGGAGTCAGAGAACAGAACAGCCACTAGATATAAAGGCTAGAAAATGGTGGCACTCACACCTTTAATCCTAGCATTCCAGAGGTAGAAATCCCCCTGGATCTCTGTGAGCTCAAGGCCACACTGGAAATGGCCAGGCATGGTGACACACACCTTTAATCCCAGGGAGTGATGGCAGAAAGCAGAAAGGTATGGTATATAAGGCATGAAAACCAGGAACTAGGCTGGTTAAGCTTTAGGTTTTTGAACAGCAGTTCAGCTGAGATCCATTTGGATGAGGACACAGAGGCTTCCAGCCTGAGGAAACAGGATCAGCTGAGGAACTGGCGAGGGGAGGTGACTGTGGCTGGTTCTACTTCTCTGATCTTCCAGCATTCACCCCAATACCTGGCTTCAGGTTTGTTTTTATTAATAAGACCTTCTAAGATTCCTGCTACATCTCTAGGTCATCTTGTTGCCATTTCTTTGAACTCTGATCCCCCTGCCTCAGCCTTCTACATACTGGAGTTAGAGGAACATCACCACATCTGGCTTGACAGCCACTTAACAGTTGAGCAGCTATTACACACTGTCCCAAAACTGAGATATAGTGTCTTTCCAAGTGAATGAGAAAAGCAACTTGGGCATTGTTTTAATGTGCTAATGCACAGAGAAATATAGGCACAGGAGGGTCTTAATTCTGGTTGATCAAGAAAGACTTCTTAGAGGAGGCATAGCTAAGCTGAGACAAAGAATTAGTAAGACCTAAATTAGTATAGGAGACAGTAGGGAGGTAGAACACTGACTGCAGGCTGAGCATTGAGGAGAGGATATTGGATTTCTGGGGTTCCCTTTATGACTCTATCAAAGCATACACTATGAATGATGGAGAGGACAACAGAGAACTGACCAGCTCATAATAAATTAGGATAGCAGTGCATGGAAAGGAAGGAGTAACTATCCAGTTGTTTACAGTTGTGAGCTTTCTAATAATAGTAAAGACTGAGATGGTATCTCGTGAAGACAACTTGATTGATACAGAAAATGAAAGCAAAAAGGAATAACTGGCGATACAGATGTGATTTTCTCAAGTAAAGGACATGGACAACAGACTTAGAAGATGAATTTGGATTTTCTTTTGAATGCAGAGGGGAGAAACGAGGAAATAGTGAGAGAAGAAGTAGTAAGGTTAGAGAGAGAACTGATGCCGTGCAGGGCGTTTTTGGTATTGTAAGACCCATGCAGTGCCAGTAGAGGAGACCTGAGCATTTGCTTGGACAGAGGGACGGGAGAGACTGAGGGTACAGTAAATGCACAAATGCAAGTAAATATGTGGCAGGGCACTAAGAGATTTGTACTCAGATGATGCATCAGTCTGTTGCTTTATCTGCTGAGGAATGGAGGAGGAAGATCGATTTAAGTAATAGTCCGTTTTCTGCTCCCTTACCAGAATATCCAGGAAAGATAGTTGTTTAAAAAAAAAAAAAAAAAAAAAAAAAGCACCATTTGGCTCTTTTGGAGACTAGGAAGTGCAGTACCTCGGCACCTGTTTCTGGAAAGGCACACCGCCCAATGAGGAAAGGTGACCAGCATGGGTGGGGGAAGTTGGGGAGGTGACATGCACACAAGGTGTTGAACTGGTTCTTCCAGCCAGAAACCAACCACATTAACACACCCTCCCTGTCTACCCATCATCATGGGCTGATCACCATGGTCTGATATCCCATCTGGATATCTCCTTGGGTATCAAGTTTTTGTTTATTGTTTTGTTTGAGGCTGGGTCTTGCTATGTAGCCTCCACTAGCTTTTATCTCAATATAGCTGATTTTGACATTGAACTCAATGCAGTCCTGTCCAGCCTCTAAGAGTACTAGGATTTTATTACTACTTGGGGGATTAGTTTTCTTTCAACAAGATCATTGTGCAGAGCCAGGCCTGGAGGTGGCTCACACTTGTTTGGGTTTCCTGTATTTGTTTTATTTTATGTGTGAATGCCTGTATTAAATCACATGCAATGCAGGACTATCAGAGGCCAGATGAGGGTGGCAGGTTTCTGGAACTGGAGTTATAGGTGGTTGTTAGAGCTGCCATGTGGATGCTGGGAACTGAACTCATGAACTCAGATCTCTGCTAGAGCAGCAAGTACTTGGGGTCACTGAGTGGCTCACACTTGTAATTCTATTGCTTAGGAAGCAGAGGGAGAAGGATCAAGCCATCTTTGCACACATAGTGAGAGTAAGGCCAACCTGGGCTACCTTGTAGCCCCAACCAATCGAAACAAAAACAAAAAAATTGGAGGGAAAAAAAAGCCTGGAGGGCATAGTCAAACTGTATGGATAACGTTGAAAGAGCTGGTCTGCCAAGTGTAGGAGGGGGTAGTTAGAGAGGTCAGAATGTGTAAAAAAGCTCAGTACATTTTTGTATAGCCTCATTGCTAGAAGGAAGAGTTATGAAATTCTAAAGTTTCAGAGAAAAAATAGCTGAAAGTAATGGCAAATCTGTGAGTCACGTGATCCTTGGATGTGGTAGGTACAGAGTGAGGGTGAAGACTGGCTAGGAGAACAGTGCTGCATAGGCCAGGCAGGGATGCAGCTCCATGGTACAGCTCCCCTTGTGTGGTGAAGCCATTCAGTACTGCGAAAAGGAGAAAGAGACTTATGGCCAAATAGGATTTCTTTTTGATGATGCTAAGGTCTGAACCTGGAGTTTGTGCATGGTACAATCCTCAGCCCTAGATTTGGTGTGTGTGTGTGTGTGCGCGCGCTGCTCTTATATATCCTAGGTTGACTTCAGATTGACTGTACAGCTGAAGATAGCCCTGAGTTCTGTCTCCCAGGCACAGGCATCATAGGAGTTCACCGCCATACCCAGATCCTAAGTTTTGGTGTGCTTTTGTTGTATGTATGTACATATGTGTGTATGCATGCATTTATTTATTTATTTAGAGCCAGTGTCTTGTTATGTAGTCTTGGCTGGCCTGGAACTCACTGTATAGACCAGGCTGGCCTCACACAGAGCTCCATCTGTCTCCACCTAAATTTTGGTTTTAAGTGAGACACTAAACATTTTCAAACATTGCCTACAAAGTAATGACTATATAAGGATGAAGACTGCTTCTGTCTACTCTGGTCAGCTTTTATAGTTTGATAAATGTCTTTCTGTACGTAAGAAAAATAAAAAGTGGAGGATTTTTATAAAAATGAAATCATACTGTTTAGAGAGCATTGTTCCTAATGATGTGACTGGACCTTCAAGTCAGTATATAAACTATATATTCATAGAGTTTTATAATATTCTATGATTTTTCTATTGATAACCTTTAAAACTACTACAGAGTATGTTTTAATACAGCAAAAAAATTTCCATTGCTGTGTAACTTGTTCAGAGGCTGTATTTTAGCTGGCTGTGGTGGTGTATACTTTTAATTCCAGCACTTGGGAGGCTGAAGCAGGTGGATCCCTATGAATTGGGAGGCCAGCCTGGTCTACATAGTGAGTTCCGGCCAGCAGGGCTATGTAGAGAGACTGAAGGGTTCTCTCGGGCTCAAGTATGGCAAACACGGCCCCTACAGGCTTTGCCCTTCCCCCTCCCTTGCTGAAAACCATTAGGTTACATTCCTAAAGCTAGTGCCCAAGGTCCATTCCCTTATTTGGCCACTGACTCATTCCTGATCCAAAACACCAAGGTCCAACAATCAAAATTCATTATTTAGCTAACTTGTCCAGTCAAGGTTAACCAACTACCCTTGCTCAGACTCTCCCTTTTTCTCCTTAAAAACCCACTCCTCTGCAAAAAAACACCCACTTGCTACTGCTGCTGCTTGCTGTCTGCTTTGCCTGATTCAGAGGCTCCTCCTGCCCCTGCCCATCCAGGGTAATAAATCTCCTTTGTGCTGAGAACTTGGTGTCTGGGTGAGGCCTGTACTGACTCCTGAGGGCAGACCAACCTCCCCAACAGACCCTGCCTCAAACCAAAACCCAAACAGAGGTTGTATTTGTAAAACGTTGAGTTGAAGAATAACTACACTCCTGAAAAGTTTGCAGACATCTTGGCGAGTTATTAAGAAGTCTATACATGAGTATCTGTGCCAAGAAATAGAACAGCGCCAGGAGCCCCAAGCTCTGCTGGGACCTCTTACCAGCCACAACCTCCTTCCTCCTCCTTGTTTGCCCTTCTTTTAAGGCGGGGTCTCAAGGAGTCCAGGCCAGCCTCAGACTACTATGCTGCCACGGGGGACCATGAGCTGGTTTCTGCCACCTCCTCCGGGTGCAGGGATGACAAGTGCCATGTGTTTTAGTCTTACCTTCTTATGTCTTTCTGACAATGGGCGTCCTCTGTGGGACACTGATGGGACCAGTCACTAGACTAGTCAAGTGTGCAGAATTACTTTCAGGGAAGGCCTTAAAGACTCAGTGAAAGTCACAGCTGAACGACAGGAATGAATTGAGTGTCACAGACATAATGTGGGGTAGTTGGTGGTGAAGAAGCAACACTTGGGAGATATGGAAAGAGAATCAGGAGTTCAGGTCAGAGCTGGAGAGCTGGCTCGGCAGAAAGAGAATCAGGAGTTCAGAGTCGGAGCTGGAGAGCTGGCTCGGCGGAAAGAGCACTTGCTGCTATTCCAGAGGACTGAGTTTGGTTTCCTGACCTCCTTCTGAAAACCACCTAGATCCCGCTCCAGGAAATTTGATGCCGTCTCTGGCCTTTCTTGGGCACTCACATATGTGTGGCATACAGGCATACTTGGATACAGAGCATAAAAAATAAAAAATCTTAAAAGCTGAGAGCTCATTCCTTTGCTGCATCCTATGTTTGAGGTTTTTTAACAAAGGGTGGAAATTGCTGGGAAGCAGCATTGACAAGTTTAAGGGAATAGTGAAGAGAAACCTTTTGGAGAAGTCTGTAGAAGGAGCAGTATTCCAGTGGCTAGCCAAAATCCCATTAAAGAATGAACATGGGCTAGGAAAACTCAATGTTGGGTGATTATGTTGACTATGTGGGGTTGGGGAATGTTCCATTGAGCACAGTGGAGGTCATTAGGTCACTTATCCCTCCCATTTTCAATTTGGCATGACATTTTCAGTCTCTATAGTTAGTGAGTCAGTGTGTCGTAAGACTCTATAATCTGTACATCTTATGGGTTCTGATTTTCTTGAGAACCCTGATCAATACAGTATTAAAAATAAAGAAATCTGGCTATGTATGGCAGCACATATAGAGAACTCAGAAAGTAGAGGCAGGAGGATCAGAAATACAAGGTTGGTCATTCTAGTTTACGCAGTGAGTCAAACCTGGTTTGAATTACATTAGACCCATCTGAAAAAAAGAATAATGCAAGCAAAAAACAAAACACAACCCAGGGTTGGGGAGGTAGCTCAGTAAAGACAGGAACCTGCATCTAATTCCCAGAACCCAACTGAAAAAAACTGAGTAGGGTAATGAATGCTTGTAATCCCAGCACTGGGAAGAGGAGATAGGCAAATCCCTGGGGCTCGCTAGCCAGCCAGTATACTCTACTCAGGCAAGTTCCAGGCCAAGGAGTAACCTTGTATTGAAAGAAAATGGGGTTAAAAAAAAAGACAGCATCCGGGGAATGGCACCCGAGAATGTCCTGTGATACCCACAAGCGGGTAGGTGTTCATGCATTTCTCCACTCAATACAAAAAGATGTACATAGATGTAGTTTTCTATTAATAATTATTAACGCTTGGAAGCAATTGATGTCTTTAGTAGATGACTGAATAATAAACCATGGCACTTTCAGACAAGGAAATACTACAAAAGAAATTCTCTCTCTAACCTGAAAAGATGTGGAGAAACCTTAAGTGTATCATACTGGGTAAAAGAAGAGGGACTGAGAAGCTGCATACTGTAGGATTCCAGCCGAGACAAATCTGAAGGACTTTAAAGGATCGGTGTGCTTACAAGGATAATAAGTTAGCTGGGCATGGTGTGCACACCTTTAGTCAGAAGCAGGTGGGTCCCCGAGTTCAAGACCAGCCTGGTCTACAGAGTGAGTTCTGGACAGCTAGGGCTACCCAGAGAAACCCTGTCTTCAAAAACAAAACAAAACAAAACAACAACAACAACAAAAAACACCAAAAAAACAAAAACAAGAAATTAAAATTTGTGTTTATTTGTGTTGAGACAGGGTCTTGCTGTCTGGCCTACACTGGCTGGAAGCTCTCATTTCTTCTTGTGCCTCAGGAGTGCTAGAATTACGGGAGTATACCACCACATTTGGATCTGTACACATCTATATTAAGTTATTCCCTCAAAAAAAGTGATAGGGTGCTGTTATTTTATTTGTGGACAGGGTATTACTGTATAGGCCATGTATATTGATGTCCATCCTTCAGCCCCAGCCTCCTGAGTGCTACCACACCCATGAAATGTTTAGTATGTGCTTTGTTTTTTTGATTTTTGATGCTTTTGTTTGTTTGTTTGTTTTTGTTTTTCGAGACAGGGTTTCTCTAAGGAGTAGCTTTGGCTGCCCTGGAACTCACTGTGTAGACCATGCTGGCCTCGAACTTAGAGATGCCTCTGCTTCTGCCTCCCAAGTGCTAGGATTAAAGGCATGTACCACTACTGCCCAGCTTGTTTTGTGTTTTAATTACATGATGACTTGTAATTTAGGGTGGCTTTGAATACCCGATCTTCCTGCTTCTATCTCTAAAGTCCTGAGATTACATGTGAGGTTCGCCACATCCAGCTGCTTTATTAAAAAAAATTTCCAGCCATGTCTGTTTTGACAGTTTTGAGTCTTTGCTTTTTAAGTTCCTGTTGACTCAGAGAAGATTTAGTCATATAACCTGTATAGATCAAGGTGATCTACAATGTCTGACCAAAGGTCTAGTCATGGACAACGTATAAAGTAATGAAGACACACATGTTCTGGTTAGAGTTGGACATGCAGCATGATTTTACCATTACATATGCTCTGCCATCTCAGCCTATTTTATTATTATTATTACTTGTTTGTTTATTGTTGTTTTGTTTTGAGACAGAATCTCTAGGTAGCTCTGACTACTCTGAAACCGTGTAGACCAGACTGGTCTCAGACTCACAGAGTTTGCCTGCCTCTGCCTCCTGAGTGTTGGGATTAAAGGTGTGTGCCTAACATGTAAGCAAGCTGAGAATGTGTAATTTTTTTTCTCTTAATTTGCACACCAAGTTTTGATGTGTTGTATTTTAAGCTGACTTTATAAGACATAAAAATAATAGAAGTTCTAAATAAGAATGACCTCATGTTAGTACTCAGCATTTGCATTGAAAATTTCAGCGTGCTCTATGGACCATGTGCTGCTCTGGATGCCTGAAGCATTTGAACTGCAGGTTGGGAAGACGTGGACACCTAAATGCTGGGCTGGATTAAGTGCCTGATGAGGATGGTGATTCAGCAAGTTGGGGTCAGCATGCAGTCGGTGAGTGCTCACCATCCAGCCTAAAAATCCAGACATTTCGATGTTCTGAGGCTTTCCCGAGGAAAATGATATGAACATTAACAACATTTACAATTATTGTTTGCATTCTGTGATTTGATGGCTATTTAAATCATAGAAGTGGGTCTGTTCCTGGCACAGTGAGGCAGTAACTTCCTAGGTTATGCTCAAAACTTATTATATTATTGTAGTTACTTGACCTTAAAAACAATGCATTCACTAATGAAGAAAAGGATTAAATCTATAGAGAATCACTGATTGTTTGGCTTGCAATTTGTAACTTTGTTTTTTAATTAATATTAAATATTATAAGTAAATGATAAAGCATGTTTTCCTAAAATGTAACAATAGCGAGAGAGAAAATTTAGCCTAATTTATAATTCTGTGCCATAGATTTTTTTTAGCTCTCCTGGAAGGTGATGTGTAGGCCAGGCTGGCCTCAGAGATTTTTGTCTCCGAATAAAAATACTTGCCCGTATAGTTAAAGATGGATTAGATGGCAGTCTGTCTGGATGGGATGTCAAGGGAATAAAGAAAGGACAGAATGAAACTGGGATCAGGTGGTTAGCATGCATTATGTATTTTCTCAAGGACTTGGCATGAAAATGAATTTGATTTAATGCTTGAAAGTGTCCTGGAAGCCCAAACTGTCCTCATCCTTCACCTGTTTTATCTACATCCTTACTTTTTAAACATTTAAAACTTTTTTTTTTTTCATTCATTGTGCATGTGTACAAGCATTGGAGAGACTTCAGGAGTTGGTTCTTCCATTATGTGAGTTTCAAGAATGGAACTCGGGCCATCAGGCTTGACACCAAGTGTCTTTACCTGCTGAGCCATTTTGCTGGCTGGAGTCTGTGTCTCTCTGGAGATGAGCATTTGTGTGTGTGTGTGTGTGTGTGTGTGTGTTTATTTACTTGCTGTATTGGACATTGGACCTAGGGCCTGGTACATGCTAGGCATGTGCTCTACCCCTGAACTCCATCCCCCAGATCCTTGTATGATGTGTGGATGTGGGTGAATACTATGGCACATGCTGGAGGTCAAAGTTGTGGGTTTCGGGGATCAAACTCCAGTTGCCAGTCTTGGGCAAGCCCCTTTAACTGTTGAGTCTTTGCACCAGCAACTCCTCATCCCTGAAAAGCAATGTTAGATTGTCTCACAAAGCCACCTCTTGGTTAATTGGGATTACAGGTCATGTCACCAGGCCTGATTTAGCTCTGTGTTTTACTGTAGATATCAGAAGAGGGTATCAGATCCCCCGGAACTGGAGTTAAGAGACCACTGTTTGTGAGCCTCCGTGTGAGTGCTGGGAATTAAACTCAGGTCTCTTGGAAGAAGAGTTAATCCTGTTAACTACTGAGCCATCTCTCCAGCCCTCAACATTCTTTTTGAACGTGTGTGTGTGTGTGTGTGTGTGTGTGTGTGTGTGTGTGTGTGTGTGTGTACATGTACCACAGCATGTGTATTTAAATTAGAGGGCAACCCCAATTGGAGAAAGGCAAGGAAAGAAAAGGCAAACTCCAGCCAGCAAGATGCTCAGCAGGAGTTCTATCTTCCTTGGAACCCACCGAGTGGGTGAAAGCCTGCAAGGCTCCTTGCAGTGACTCCTGCGGGTCTCCACCATGCTTGAATATATGAACACACACACACACACACACACACACACAAATAAATGTAAAGAAGCGTTTAGAATTTAAATTAGAGGAGTGAGTTTTCTCCTTCTTTCACAGTGAGGCTTCTGGGTATTGAACTCAGGTCAGGCTTCTTTACCTGATGAGCCCTCTCACTAGTCATACTCCAACATTTGTTTGTGCTTAGAACATATTCGTAATGTTGGAATTTTTTTCTCAGTCCTATATGTTTATCCTTAAGTAGGAATTTCAAAATTTGTGTTTCTATTTAGACTTTTTTGAGATGGTCTTAACTGTGTAGGCCATGCTGGACATGAACTCAAGATCCCTCTGTCTCAGTCTCCAGAGTGATGGGATTACACCAGGCCTGCATTCCAGTATGACCGGAACTGGTCCCAGCAATTTCTGTTTGAAAAGTTAAAGGCAATATGTAATTTGTATTAGCAATCTATTAATACACATTATCTCTTTGTTTCATTTTGTTCTGTGGAGGAAGAGTATAAATGAGTAAAGGGTAAGGCTACTCTCTAGTTAGGGATTCTGCTGTCATTCATATGTGTGTGGTGTATGTGTACATGCATTTGTATCTGGGCAGTCGCATGCCAGCACCCTTTTTTATTTTCCTTGGCTCCTTTGGAATTAGGAATATATATTTATTGGATCTCTTTAAACATTGTGATTAATGGTGTGGATTTCCCCCCCAAATTGTTACACGTACATGTTAATTTACAAATAATTTCAGGGATAAGAGACTCAAACTATATCGTATAGTTTGAAGAAAATACTAGAAAGAAGCTTATTGTTTGACTAAATATTTTCTTTCAATTAATAATGTATATTAGTTCCTAATGGATTCCTGTGTTGAGCAGGGACAGATGACGGCTTCAGATTCTGGCTTGGAACATCAACACTTCTACAGCAGCATTTCACAATTGAAAAAGAACAAAGTGCTTTCCCTTTGTCTCCTTGCTCTCATCACTGTGAAACACTGTTGCTAAACGTTATGGACTGTCACTGCAAGACACAGGCGTGCACAGATACACAGGCGTAGTCGATTATCTTTTAGCAGTTGTCATAGATAAAGCAATATATAGTTTCTTCTTAGAAGTGGATTGTCTTATTAATTAGATCAAATGTTCTAGGAATGACAGTTTTCTCCCTGCTTTCTCTTACATCTGAAAAAAAAAAATGATGACAGTTTGTCTCTAGAGAGTCTGCCCTTCCCAAACCAGGATTCTGACAAGCACAGTTCAGCCCCAAGTTAGGGTAGGAGATGCACTTGGGTCATGCAGCCTCCCAGTGCACAGATGGTGACTTTTCAGTGCCATCTGCTCACTGTTTCTTCCCAGCCACTTACAATTTCTTCCCCACTGCGAGGGCTGTATTGAAAGAAAAAGAAAAAGAAAAAAAAGAAAAAAAAAAAAAACCAAAAAAAAAAAAAAAAACCAACTAAAAAACAAAACCAAAAACCAGGTATAAGGACCTGGTGTCAGACTTCTGGAAATTAGCTGTTCTTTCCTCTCATTTCTTACCATCTAATGGAGACTGTGACTCTTCTTTCTAAATATTCCAGTCATTGTTACATTAACCTTTGCTTCATTCTGTTTTCATACGAAGTACTGGGTAGTTCACAAGGATCAGAAGAGCAACATATTATGTTAATCTCTTGTGTGTGCTTAAAAAAATAACAACACAAAGCAATCTGTTCTGACTTTGTAGGCAAACCCTAAACAGTTTACTTATTCCTTGTAATGAAAAGCTGGCTCACTGGCCACCTCTCTTCCTGAAAGCACCTGGCATTCTTTGCCCCTGGTATTTAACAGATGGGAAGATGCTAGTGAGGGTCGCTGGAAGCTGGCAGATGCTCCGGCTCCTGACCTGGGCAGGCCCTTGAGTTTTTCTTTGTGAACTTTTGTCTTCCCTGGGCAGGAACTTGTTTCCTAGAGAGGTGGAGGTTCACTTCCGACTAGGTAATCGTTACATTATGATGCACAAATAGCATTCCATTTTTCCTACATCATAGAGTTTTGGCTTGTGACTAAATGGAAGATTGGAAAAGAAATGAGTGAGTGGTGTGGTCACTATTGCCCTATGGGTTTTGTTTTAAGAGATCAAGACCTATTAAAATGTACAAGGTAAAAAGTTAGCTTAGTGACTATTTCATAATGACTCTATTGTTTCTTGGCTGGTGATTCTTTACCTCTGAAGAACTGTGAGAACTGTCTCCTCTGTCAGAAGCGCTTCCTAGTCCTCATGTAATGAAGACTGCTAATGGCCCTCTCTAATCCATGGAGCCATTGATACTTTGCTGTAAGCTTGGGTAGCTTTGCCTCTTAAATCTTTGAGTAACTTAGTTTGTATTTTAATTATCTGCCGACCCAAATTTCCAAATTGTGCTATCACTTTTTATTTACATTGGTAAAGAAAGAATTCTGGTTTTTGTTGGCTGTTAGAACCAATTTTCTGGAGTTCTCCTAGGTAAAAGTGAAACCAGGAGCATATATGATAGAACACAATTTAAAACATTGAGGGGGGTACCATAGGTACCCCACAAACCTCACTTTGACTCATACATATTAGTATACTAAATTGGATTTGATTGCTAAATTTGAGAATTTAAAGCTATTTCTGCAACTGTTTCATATGCTGCATGTGTTTAGAGAATGGTGTGAGGTCTAGTTTGGTTTAGTGTTACAGGCACCACATAAATGGATACCAATTGCTGGTCATAAATTTTCCATAATTACACTAATATATTGGCGTAATTTCATTCTTTAAATTAGAATTTTGGCTGACCTTAAAAAGGGAACTGTGTCCATTCTTTTATCTGGTTAGTGTTTATTTAGTATTAAGAGATAATTGAATGTGAACGTTTGAGTAAAGTATGGTCTTTTTCTTTGAAAATTACTGTGCTGCATCCTGTACCTCTCTGTTTAGGCTTTTAGTTGTAGCACTCAATCAACATGGCTAGATTTTCTGAGTAAGGAGAGGTAATGTTACAGGTGTCATTTGCAGTGGCTTAACATTTATGTGCATGGGTTTTGCTTATGGAGTTTTTAAGTATAGTCTAGGACACTGTATATTCTCTTCCCAGAGGGATAGCCCTCACTATTGGCAACTCCTAACTCACAGCATTTTTATAAGAATTAAAGACAAGGTCCTTCAAGAAGGTGCCAGTGCAACTGGATTTATCCCCACTAAGGTTTGGTCTGTCACTTTTGTGTAGCAATGCTATTCATGACGCAAAATCACTTCTCAAGCTTCATACTGATTTTGGATTTAATTTGAAAAATCACCATAGCAGAAGTGGCTCACGTTTCCAAAGTTTTATGTTTTTAAAATTCTAAAATTGAAAATATGGTAGAATAGTTAGAGTAGCATTTCCCCTACAGAATCATAAGAAAATAGTTTGTACTCCCAATACAGTATGATTTTAAGTTTGCTAGAGGATATTATTGGGGCTGGTGAGATAGTTCCACTTGCTGCCAAGGAGTGACAACCTGAGTCTGATCCCTAGAACTCATGGAAAGTCTCAAGAGAGAAGAGACTCAGCAGAGCTGTTCCCAGACCTCCACGTGTCAGCCAGTATACACACATCTGAGCACACATACGTGCACAAACACACAAAAAACCAAAAAATTGCTAGATACTATTCTGTATTTCTATATAATATCTTATGTGAAGTTTTATCACTTTAATACCAAGTGTCTGCCTAGCTATCTATTCTTTCAGTTTTGAATTGAGAAATACTAGCTTATTTCCTAGAACATTTAGAACATTCTGATACTGTGATTAATGTGTTAGCATGCACTCAGCAGGCCATTATATTGTATTAACAGTTAGAAAAATTTTGTAAACGTTTGGTTTTCCCTATTTCCTTAGGTACTTTGGTCTGGAAAACCATATGGTTCATCTCGAAGTATCGTAAGGAAAATTGGTACCAACTTATCTCTGATTCAGTGTCCAAGAGTTCAGTTTCAGGTACTGTTTTATATTTTTCAGATTTTCATGGTAATATGTGCCTTAGAATGTGAATGGGCAATGTGCTTTGGAAGTACTGAATTGTTTTTGAGGCTTTCTCTTATTAATAACACTGAAATAGAGAGGATTAACAGCAAAGGTCTTTCTAATTTTAGTTCCTCTGAAGTGATTATTCCAGATCCTCAACATTTATCCTCCTTGAAATGCCTAGGGGAAGCTTGGGAGACCTGTGATAAGACAGTTGTTAATTCCCAGGTGACCTTGAACATATTTGGCCTTTGGGTGGTTATTTAATATGCCTTCTTTAGCTACTCTGGTCCCACAGAAGGCCTTTGTTTGTTGCTTTTTTTTTTTTTTTTGTGGTGGTGGCTAGGGTTTACCTGAGGGCCTTAGGTGTGCTAGGCAAATACACTACCATTTATCTGTACCTTTTGCACTTACAAATGTTTTTTGGGGTCAGCAAGACAACAAGAATGATGATTTTGATCCCCAGGACCCTCATGGTAGATTTGTACACTCACAGTGACACACACAGAGCAAATAAATAAATAAACGTAGAAATCACGAGTGTTCCTCGTGTTAAACAAGCAATATATGTTCATCACTGTGAAGAACTTGAAGGTTTGTGTTTTTATGGGTTATGTTGTGTGAAGTAAAAACAGAAGAGGTGGGTGTACATACTCCTGTATCCCAGCACTTTAGAGGCTGAGCTACGAGAATCGGGAGTCACAGGCTAGCCTGAGCTGCATAGTGATACCATGTTTCTGTAACACAAATGGAAATAAGACAAACCCTGAAATGGAAGTATGCATTTTTAATGTTTTAACCTTAAGAACACATACATATGGGTGACCACAAATATAACCAGGGTAAGAGTTGATGGTAGGATGGTTAATTTGAATTCCACCTGCTGCAAGGGACAAGCCTCTAGGTGAGTTGATCTTGACTATTCTCTTTGGTAATTCTGTTCCAGACTGTTTTCTTGAAATTTGAGGAGTGTTTTTTGGAATTGGAAAAGTTATGTAACTACAAAAGTAATGAGTTACAGTTCCACAACAGGTCATCCATAAGTCTGGCAGCAAAATGGCCCCTTAGAGAAAATGGCCAATTTTTCTCTATCGAACTTGAAGTTTGTACTTTTTGCTAGGTGCTGATATTCTCCTAGAGAGACATGAAACAAGCAAATATGTTAATAAACACAGGGTTAGGATCAGAAATGTCTGCAAAAACCACAAAACCATGTATACAGAGCATAAACAGACTTAGAGTAGTTAAACCATATTAGGTATTACAAAGTAATCTGGAGATGAATGGCTGAAGAATATGGGTGGGTGTGGACATGTTATATGTAAATGCATAAGCCATTTTAGAGCAAGTGACCCACGTTTACTATGCTTTGTATGTACGGAAGGTGTCCTGGAAGCCAGCCCACCATGGACACTAACTAAGCATTTTGTTGTTGCAGTCCATTTCTCAGAATAGTTTTACATTATCAGACTATTTTAAATTAGTCAAGAGTATTATGGTAAGATTCGTAGATATGCCGAGTTTTGGTTTACTGTTTTTCAAATTAAGAAATTCAAATGGATTTCTTAAAACTTTAAGACTACAGTGCCTACTCTCCATTTCTCTGTCTTCACTCTTCAATCTTTTCTGCTAACAGTAGCTTTAACAGGACAGGACCTCCCTACAAATGAACAGTAAGTCCTTTGTTTTCAGACATCTCATTTATCCGTGCATGCCCATGGGAGTGATGTCTAAATCATGCTTGAAGAACTTGGTCTTGTTCCCCTCGCCAGTGCCCACTTCTGTTTGACCTGGACTTTGCTTCAGTTGTCCTGGAAATCGCCTTTCCCGTGTCATGCTTAGTCACTCAGTGAATGGTTCTTTTCAAGCAGTAGCTGAAATGGCCTTTTAAAAAGTTTGGGGTCAGTTTTCTTTTGTCTCTTAATTGAATTTGGCTTCAGTGGGGAACAGCTTGTGTTGGGGAGAGTATCAGATCAAGATGGTAGAGACAGATCTTGACTCTGTGTCAGCTGCTCTGCTCATCGCTGGGGCCAAGTCCCTGACAGAGTGACTCAGGGTAGAGGGCGTCCATCATGTTGGGGAAGGCATGGGGGGCCGGGCTCAGGTGACGCCCTTCGTCTGCAGTCGGAAAACAGAGCAGTGACTTAGGGTAGAGGGCGTCCATCATGTTGGGGAAGGCATTGCGGGGTGTGTGTGTGTGTGTGTGTGTGTGTGTGTGTGTGTGTGTGTGTGTGTGTGTGTGTGTCAGGTGACGCCCTTTGCAGTCAGAAAACAGAGAAGCTTGCTTGCTGATACCCATTGGCTCCCTTCTTAACCACATCTAGAGTAAGTCTTCCCTCCTCACTGGAACCAAGAGGTGTGTCTTCCGTTTTTTCCTTTCTTTAAGACACGATTATGCTGTGTATCCATGGCAGGCCTGGAACTCACTTTGTAGACCAGGTTGGCCTTGAACTCGCTGAGACCTACCTACTTCTGCCTCCCAAGTGTTCTGGGTGGTCTTAAATGCAGTCACTGATAAGAATATTAACTACCACCATCACTAGTGCAATAGTATTCACCACACACAGGTGGGCTAGCCAGTGCTAACATCACCATCACTAGTGCACAGAGCGTTCACCACAGGTGGGCTTGTTGACTCTGGGCCCTCCATGTTTGCTTCCCTGAGTCTCTCCAGGAAACAGTGGCCTCTTTGGTTTGTTTTGGGCGCTAGAGGGCTGGGCCCTGAGTGCCGGGGAAGTGTCCTGTTGCTAAGCTGCACTCCTAGCTCCAAGTCAGACTTGTAAGACTTAGAATCTACACTTTTCCTTACGCTTTTGGATGAACGAAGGAAATGAATTATGATGTGAAACTTGGGTAATGTTAAATTGTAATCCAGAGGTTGTGAGCCAGGGCTGGGTGGCCTGTGATGTAAGTGGCCAGCCCTTTCATGGAGGCCTGCCATGGAGCTACTGGACAGCCATGTGTTCTAACACCGGCTGACAGTATCTCTTTGGTTTTTAATTTTCTGTGAAATTTCACAGATAAGGAACTTTCTCTTTGTAACTTCCAGCTTACCAGCCATGCCACAGAAGGGAGTCCTGCCCACCCAGGAGAGGATGTGGTGGCATCGTTTGCTGATGTTGGATGGGTAGCCACAGAAGAAGGAGAGTGCTCAACAAGACTCAGGTTGGTTTGGAAGGCTGCTGGGGCAGAGAGGCAGTGTCCTCTGTTTCCACGGACCTGTTGGAATACTTTAAGATCCTGTGTGAGGGTATCTGGCCCTGCTCTTCTTTTCTTGAACAGTCTTCTTTGTGGTTTATTTTTCGGAATCTAGTATTTGTAAAGTTCCCAAGAACATATGTCCTAAGTCCTTATGAACCACAGAATTTCCTTCCATTCAGGAAGTTACATTCTAGTATAAGGGGCCAGAAAGAACTGTCAACGCTAGGTGACAATAGTTTCACTGGAGCACAGCGATCCATCAGATCATAGGGCACTTGTGTACTTGGAGAATGTTTCTTAAAAACTGTATCAGGATTGTGTCATGTGATGGGAGTCACAGGAGGGAACAGAGAGTGTTAGAATGTCCACTCTGCATCCAGTCTGCGAAAGTTACTCAGCACATACTCTCCACTGGGCACAGAGCAGACACAGTCAGGTAAGAGACACTGCACTGGAGGAGGTCCCAGGGGAAGTCAGGGCTCCTGATAGTGGAGAAAGTCCCTGCATGAGGAGGGAAGTTAGCTTGGCTTCTTGAGAAGTGGGTGCCAGAGCCGAATGTTGAGGGGCCAGCAGGAGGTAAACAGATGGGAGGGCTGTTTCTCAAAGGGTGGAGATCTTATTTACAGGTCAGCTGAGACACCTGAGACTGTCTTAAAGTCAAGCCAAGAGTGCCTTCTCTTTACATCACAGAAGACTGATAATTGTCCTAGTTAAGGTTACTGTTGTTGTCATGAAACACCATGAACCAAAAGTAACTTGGGGAGGAAAGGGTTTTTATTTCACTCACAGTTCCATAGAACAGTTCATCATCAAAAGCAGTGAGGGTAGGAACTCAAGCAGGGTAGGAATCTGGAGGCAGGAGCTGATGCAGTGGCCATGGAGGGGTGCTGCTTACTGGCTTATTCCCCAAGGCTTGCTTAGCCTGCTTATAGAACCCAGGACCACCAGCCCAGGGGTGACCCCACCCACAGCAGGCTGGGCCCTCCCCCATCAGTCACTAAGAAAATGCCCAAAAGGCTTGTCTGTTTATAGCCAATCTGGGGCAGTGGTTCTCAACTGTTGGTCTTGACCCTCTTTGTAGGTTAGACAACCCTTTCATAGGGGAAAACATAGATATTTACATTATGATTCATAACAGTAGCAAAATTAGTTATGAAGTAGCAACAAAAATAATTTTATGGTTGGGGGTCACCACAACATGAGGAACTGTATTAAGGGTTCGCAGCATTAGGAAGGTTGAGAACCACGGTTCTGGAGGCATTTTCTCAATTGATGGTCCTTCCTCTCAGATGACTCCAGCTGTATCAAGTTGCCGTAAGACAAACCAGCACAGTAATAAAGTTAGGTAATGTCAGAGCATCGTACTTTACCCAAGAGCCTGTGCTTTTCTGCCTTAGCATATGTGGGAGCCAAGTGGAACAGGTAAAACAAGAAATCTCACTAGCAGAGCCGGTGTGGTGAAATGATTTTAAAGGAACATCATAGCTGTTTTCTGTTTTTTAAACATCTGTGCTAGATACTTCTTTTTGTTTTTATATTTGTTAAGATTTCAGTCAAATGAAGCCGGGCGGTGGTGGCGCACGCCTTTAATCCCAGCACTCGGGAGGCAGAGGCAGGTGGATCTCTGTGAGTTCGAGGCCAGCCTGGTCTACCAAGTGAGTTCCAGGAGAGGCGCAAAGCTACACAAGAGAAACCCTGTCTCGAAAAAACCAAAAAAAAAAAAAAAAAGATTTCAGTCAAATGAAAAGGGAAAGGATAATATTCATCTATAGTCATTATGTAGAAATGTAATCCTTACTTTGTGTATGTGTGTGCTGTGTGCTTGTTCGTGTCTGTTGACATATATGCACAAACACAAATGTGTGAAGGCCAGAGGTCAGCCTCAGGTATTCTTCTAGTACTGTCCATCTTGTGTTTTGAGACAAAATCTCTCTAGGACCTGGGCCTGCAGATAAGGCTAGGCTGCCTGGCCACTGAGTCCCAAGGATCCACCTTTCTCTGCCTCCACAGTGCTGAAGCTACAAGCATGTACACCCACACCTAACTTTTCACATGAGTTTTAGGGATCAAACTTAGGTCCACAAGGTTGTGCAGCAAGCACTTTCTATTAACTAAATGATCTCTAGACCCTCTTGTTTTTTGAGACAGGATCTCATGTAGCCCAATGTGGCCTTGAGCTTATGGAATGAAGGATGATTGATTTTGAACTCTCTCCTGCTTCTGCCACCACAATCCAGGGATTGAAGGCATAGTCTGTTGTACCTAGTCCTGTGCAGTGTTGGAAGCCAGCGCCTTGTGCATGCTGAACCAGTACTCCACTGACTGAAGTGCATTATATCCTCAGCCCTCAGATGGGGTTTCTCTGTGTAGGCCGGGCTAGCTTTGTACTCGTGACCTATGGCTTCATCCTCTCAAGTTCTGGGATGACAGGCATGTGTCACCATGTGCAGCCTTTGGAAGTTTTTGTGAAGGTTTATTTTTCACTCATCTTTTAAACCAATTTCCTCATTTGTTCGTCTCAGTGTCAAGGTAAAAAAGGAAGCAGTAATCAAGGCTTCAGAACCCAAACGCTTCGCTATTGCACACATATTCCAAATTAAATAAAGTTACTACTATGATGCTAGGTGGGCTAAGGACTGGGGAAGAACAGGCATTTATTCTTGAAATTTTTTTGTTTAAATCTTGTAGGTGAAAAGGCAACTTGCAAACATTTTAACTTACTCATAAAGAGATTTGAATGAAACACCAAGATTCAGTTCTAATGCTTAAAGCTAAGAGTCATTTATACAGTTCTCAAGCAAAAACAAAACACCAATATCAAGTTAAGCAAAAGTTAAATTGAATGTTGCCTAAAGGACTTGATTAATACCCGTGATTAGTAACATTTGATTATTTAAAGTAAGCATGGTGGCATAGGCATGTAATCTCAGAACTTGAGGGTAGATGTTGGGGTATCCTTGAAAGCTGGGTTGCCTAGAGAGTTTTAAATCAGCCAGAGCTTCGAAGTGAGTGAGCCCCTTCCTCAAAAACAAAAAACAAACAAGAATTAGTCTGATTGCATGTGATAGAGAAGCTATGAGGAAAGAGGTCTGGATAATGTGGCAGCCCACTTTTCTTGCCAGATGGTTTATTTTCTGTCTCAGAAATCTCTAAGCATGGCTGGTGTCGTGGAGCCAGCCTTGCCAGTCTACAGTGTGTGCTGCCACATTACCTGCTCTCACTAATACCGCTGTGCACTGCACTGGTCTCAGCGCAGAGGAAGGCTGACGCTTGGCTGCCTGCAGCTGTTGTTGACTAGTTCTGTCTGGAGCTCTATTAGCCTGGTCAGCTACATGGTCCCCAAACTGCAAGAGAAACTGGAAAGTGCAGTCTTTAAGCTGGGCACAATGCAACTCTTTCTGCTTTTTGTAGCACAGGTTGGCTTCCAACTTACTGTGTAGTCCAGACTACTTTGAATTAGCAATCTTTGTACCAGGAATTGCTTCCTGTACTCATGAAGTTCTTCTGGTTTTGTAGTGTTTCCAGTGACTGGCAGATCAGAGCCAGGGAACAGTGTTTGCAATGTTCAGACTTTCACAGCATGGGTATAAGGGGATATGACACTGATTCCCCTTTCCTTTCCGTTTCTGGGATGTGGTTAGCTTATACTGTCCTCATATTTCTTGTTTGATGTGTCTTGTCAAACATGAGGAATGCTGGCACTAGGGGCAGAAGCCAGGACCCTGAGGGGGGGGGGCTCATAAATTTCTGGTTGATCTGTCGGTTATGATTAGATTACCATTTAGAAGATGGAAATTGTCTTAGTTGAAGCTGAAACAGAACACAGACCATCAGCAGCTTGTCTGGGCTCCTGTGGTGCCTCTTGACAGTGGTGGATTAGCACTGTAGGCAGAGGAGTGGGGAGGTGCTGGCCTGTAGCTGGAGAACGCTACCTTGTGTGATAGCATTGTGTGGGTATCTACTCAGGTCTCCTTAACAGCCCTGTGATGGCCACCTTTATGTTTTCCTTGCAGGGCAGAGGTCAGATCCAAGTCTTCCCCCGAGGATGACCTTCCTTGCTTTGAGAAGCCCCCAAGCAGGCACGTTTCCTTACCAAACTTGTCTCAGGATGAGCATCCTCCAAAGACAACACTGGCCAGTGAGGAGGCCTTGCAGAAGATCTCCGCTCTTGAGAATGAGCTCGCTGCCCTTCGAGCTCAGATTGCCAAGATTGTGACCCTACAGGAGCAACAGAGTCTCAGTGCAGGTGTGTGGCTCCTGTGCTGACTGCTTGTGATTAGCCAACAGGTAGATGAAGGAAGGACAGTGCGAGCTATGAGTCTTCTTCAGTCCATCTACTGTGAACCTGGGGTGTGTGTGTGTGTGTGTGTGTGTGTGTGTGTGTGTGTGTGTATGCCTTTGTGTTTGAGAAGATGACTAGGGAATTATCTACTTGGCAAACACTGAAATGCCTGCTGAAGTGTGCTGTTATATGAATGGCTGCTTTATGGGAAGCTTAGCTCCCTCCATCTGATAACCACTTCTCAGACGTGAGGACAGCCCAGTTGTGAAAAGAACCAGTTTCTGGGTGGGACTTGTGCCAAGTGCTGTTTATGTTTGCATGGCTTGAGGTAAACACCTGATATTTCACCTCTCTTTCCTGCTCTAAGTTAGGTATAACAGTACCCATGTTACCAAGTGTCTGTGCCATTAAGTATGGAAAGTAAATAAATGCACACAGCAGATACCTAATGGCCATTCTCTTCCTCTTGTCCAGAGTAGAAACCAGATTCAGGACTTTTGATTTAATACTGTTGGCTTAATTAGTGTGGCGGTTTTTTCCATGAAGAGACTGGCCTTGAAATCCTAGCCTGCCAGTCTGTTGGAAAGTAGTGCTTGTTTTCCCTCTTTTCTTCAAAGCAAGTGCCCTGTGTTTGAATCATCTTGGAATCCCCATGCAGTGTGGCATGATGAGGAAAGGTGCTTTGGGCCCTGAGCACGGGAAGGTGAGGGGTCATCTTTTAGTGATTTGCATAGACTGCTCTGTTACCTTGGAAGTGTTTTCTTTACCTCCCTCTGCTGGTAGACTAGGAAACTACCATAAATGGGAGCTAACTGGAGTTGGTTGAGATGTCTTAGTTACAATCTAAATACTCCAGTAAAACTCTCCACACATAACTGTTGCCCCCACGTGCTCATCAGTACAGTTCTGCAGCAGAGAAAGCTAACTTGAATTAGGTGAAACAATGAATTTTAGGCTTTTTATTTCTTTTTTGTTTGAAAATTAAGTGTAATACTGTTTTGTGGGACAAGGTTTTCTTCTATGTCTCTGACTGGCCTGGAATTCATTATCTAGATCAGGTTGGCCTTGAACTGGTATGATCTTCCTGCTTCCTTCTCCCAAGTGCTGACATCATAGGCATGTACCCAAAAGCACACGGCTATGATGCAAGTTTTTGTGATACTTGACAATAGTTCTGAATTGTCCAGCGTGTATTGAGGACAAATGTTTTCAAGTATAGACTGCTTTATTATTATTATTATTATTTTATTATTATTATTTTATTATTATTATTATTTTGCTGAGTGATTATGCTGTGTACCACAAACAGATGCATCTAAAATCTCAAAACCACCTTTATTCATTTGAAGGAGACATCTCCATCGGGTGAGTTTACCTTCAGTGGAGTAGTAGCTCAGATTCAGACACTTTTCAGCAATTGAACTGCATTTTCCTTATAGAACTGAGATTCTTTTTTAAGGATACTGCTTTTAGGAATACAGAAGTCTGTTACATACTTTTGCTTTAAAAAGTGATGTTTTCTTGCCTGGTACCAGAAAGTTTATGTTTGTTTCTTTGTTTCCTCTGTAGGTCACTCAGATTCCTCCACGGTAGCACCACCACCCCCTCCTCCTCCTCCTCCCCCTCCCCCGCCCCCTCCCCCACCACTCCACCAAAGTCTGTCTGCTGTTGATCTGATTAGAGAGCGAAGAGAGCAGAGACTCAGTGCTGGAAAGACTTTGGTGAAGAGCCACCCAAAGCCACCTGACATGCCAAATATGCTTGAGATCCTTAAAGATATGAACAGTGTGAAGCTACGGTCAGTCAAGAGGTGAGGTGCTGCCCTTCGTTCTTGCTTCCCATCTGTCTTGTGGGGCCAGTGCTGTCTCAGAAATGTTCACAAAGTGACTGCCAGGTACCATTTTCCCTTCAAGAGAAGTTAGCAGCTCCAAAGACTTCTCCATACAGAACAGCCAAGGGCAGGCTTCTCAGTTCCACCAAGTGTTATCCTCTAGACCAGGATGGCCTCGAACTCTCAGCGATCTGCCTGCCTCTGCCTCTCTCTGTCTCCTGAGTGTTAGCATTAAAGGCATGTGCCATCACCCTCTGGCCATAAACTCATATCTTTAAAAAAGTTTACCTATTTTAAGAAAAAGTTCTAGGGCTGGAGAGAAGGCTTAGTGGTTAAGAGCACTGGCTGCTCTTTCAGAAGACCTAGGTTCAATTCCCAGCACCTACATGACAGCTCTCAACCATCTCTAGTGGGACCTGATGCCCTCTTCTGGCATAAAATTGTACATGCAGATAGAACACTCGCATTCTTAAATTAAAAAAAAAAAATCTTAAAAAAGAAAGGCTCCATATGTGTGTTGGGAAGTCAGAAGACAACATGTGGGAGTTGGTTCTTGCCTTCCATGGGAGTCCTGGGGATTGGATTCAGTCTTCAGTCTTGGTGGCAGACACCTTTACTTGCTGAGTCATCTCATTACCCACGTGTGGATTCTTTATTGTGAATACTCACTCAGTGAAGGCATGCTCTGCCCCTCTCTTAGAGGCACTGGACACCTGTGGAAGATGAAGCCCTGACTGCCCTCAGTGGCTCTTTAGCTGATTGTGCACTCTCATGTTGAGCTATGAAGTCCAGTGCTTCCCCCTGCTGCTAGTAGTGACTAGGTCACAAAGAAACTGCTGTCCACAGAGAACCTCCATGAGGGACATTCACATATTGACCTGTCCCTTTGGTTTCTGCTTCCTTCTCAAAGGTCAGAGAAAGATGTCAAGCCTAGGCCAGTAGATACTACTGACCCTGCTGCCCTCATAGCAGAGGCTCTGAAAAAGAAGTTTGCTTATCGCTATCAACACAGTAGTCAAGGTGAAGTTGAAAGAGAAATTCCAAAGCCAGAGTCAGAGGCCACCTCAGAGTCAGCCCTGGTGAGTATTAGCAAGTGAGGTGGTGATTGGTATTCAGGTCACCCATGTGTTTCCCCTGCATGATGCACTGGGTCCTATTTTCTACCTGTATGGAGATTGTAGCTAGCTGGGTGGGAAAGGTGATTCTTTTGTCCGTTTGAGACTTGAAATCCAGATTGGCCTTGAACTTGGGTTGTAGCTAGACTGGCTTAAGTCCTGATCTTAACACCACCACCTCCATGTGCTAGGATTAAAGGAGTTGTGCCACTGTGCCCTGCAAGGACATCTTTGTTTCTGCTTTTCTCACTGTAAAAGCTAGCTGTAAAAACTTACAGAGAAGTATAAGTGGAAAAAAGCAAAGCCTACCCTGAATTTCCCTGCAAGCTTTTATTTGTATTTAAGAATAAAATGAAATTCAACCTGATAAAATTTTCATTATGACAGTGTATAGTGTTTGTATTCAAATTTTAAGATTTACTCAAAATCAAACAGGATCATTTTCTCCCAGGGGCACCCTGTGAGTTTTCCTAGTGAGATCTGACATGGACTTGGAAGGTGTGTGCCAGGTCTCTCAGAGACTGAGCAGACAGCTCCAATACTAATTCCTTTCTGCCCAGTGTTTGCATGAAGATACCTATTGACCTAGTTCATGCTTTTTTCTTTTCTTTTCCAGTTTGGCCCACATATATTGAAGTCTACAGGGAAAATGAAGGCTTTAATTGACTCCTAATGGACAATGAGTTCAGAAAGACTCCTGTTTCACCTGTTGGCTTGCAGAGCTGAGTCTGACTAGGAGAAATCACCAGTATTTAGTAAATTCCTGGCTGTAGTATTCATTGGTCTCCTTAGCCTAATTAGGAGTAAGAAGTAGTGAAGCCATAGGAGTTGGGTTGACTCTCATGAGATGGTCAGTTCTAGAGCTCTCCTTAACACAATGATTATGACATGTTTTTAAATAGGTAGCCAGGCTTTATCTTCCAGCCTCAAAAGCATTTGTAGGGCTTCAGGATACAAACAGGCCATTTGTGGATGTTGCTGTGCATTCTCAATTCTTAACACTAATATCTGTGCAAATGTTTTATATGCACACATTTGGATATACAACTTATGTAAAAACTTGTTATGAATGGCATCAGTGAGAACACTGTTATCTTCATCTTCGAGTTGATTGGTCCGTGACAAAACAGCTGGTGTACCCTGTTATGAGAGTAGAGTACTGGAGGTGGGAATGCCCCAACAGAACTTAGAAATGTTCTCACATTTTTTTCCTCTTGGAGCTGAGTTTACATAAGCAGTAGCAAATGTTTACTGCTGAGTTTCCATATTGCTTTCTGTTAGAGGGAAGTGAGGGCCAGGAAGGCTGCTTAAACCTCATTGCCACCCAATACTGGGAAGCAAATGTACTTCTCAAGTGGTAACAATCAAATTATTGAATTAAAATAACTTTGTAAATAAAAGCCAGAATGTATCATCTTTCTTTTCAGTTTAATGAGTGGCCTCATGAAGATGATTTATTGCTAAATTAACAATTGTCTTAGTTAAGTTTACTGTTGCCATGATGAAACACCATGAACCAAAAGCAACTTGGGGAGGAAAGGGTTTATTTCATTCACAGTTCCATAGAACAGTTCATCATCAAAAGTGGTGAGGGCAGGAACTGAACAGAACAGGAACCTGGAGGCAGGAGCTGATGCAGAGGCCAAGGATTAGTGCTGCTTACTGGCTTGCTCCCCTGGCTTGCTCAGCCTACTTTCTTATAGAACCCAGGACCACCAGCCTAGGGGTGACCCCACCTACAGCAGGCTGGGCCCTCCCCATCAATCACTAATTGAGAAAATGCCCTACAACTGGATCTTACGGAGGCGTTTTCTCATTGAGGTTTCCCCCTTCCTGATGGCTCTGGCTTGTCAAGCACACACAAAACTAGCCAGCACAACAACACAAAATGTTAGCATAACTAAATTTATACATTTTAAATACTGGTCAACATATCCTTCACAATGAAACATTACTGAATAGGTGAATAGATTCCCTTTCAGCTGTTTATCATTGGTCAGCTGATGAATTGCATTATGCAGATAAACCTTAGGTGTTACTAGAAAGTTGAAAACTGCCTTTATTATCTAGGGCTTGAAAGGACTTGTTATAATTTAAAGTACTTAATAAGTTTTCATGATTTTTTGTGTTTCCAATAAGCTCAACTATCTTTAATATCACAATCTCTTACTTTGAATAAATATTTGGATTATTTAAATCTAGCAACTAGTTGTTCTTCCCAGGAGAATTAAGAAATGGGAAGTGTAGATAGGTATTTTAAGTTATTGAAAATATGTGTTCTAAATCTTAAAGATTGAGCTATTTTCATAGTTTATTTAGTTTAAAATGTGGTATGTTATTGATGTATATTGTTTCTAAATGTTTTATATGGTTTGAAACTGTCTTTTATGAGATTCAGAAAATTCACCTGACCACATATTTTGACCTAAGAAACTTATTTATTCAATAATACAATATTTATATCAGTATTGAATTTGGCTAGTATTCCAATATATGAAAGTTACTATTTTACAATAAAGCAACCTGTTGAATTTTCTTTTGACTATACTATTATCTTTGTACATTTACCTCCCTTCTCTCTGCTTTCCTCACCTCCTTTCCTGTGTAGCTAAGGTTCTTTGTGCAGCACTTGTGGCTTTAGGGTAACTTGTAGTGCATTTTTAAGCAGCGATAGCTTCCTTAATGAGCTGTGTTATCTATCATTCACTTTCCTCTTAGACTGGTTTTAATGCAGGAAAGCCACCCCAGAGGCCTGAATGAAACACAACATACAGCTAAGGAAAGAGTTCTTAAAGTAGAGGAACTTTGCATCTGAAAGAGCTGTAGTGACAGCTCATAGACAGCAAGTAAGAGTCAGAGCACTGGATTTGGAGCCATACACGATCGTGGACAAGTGAATTTATTCTGGAGCCATTGAGATCCCTGTCTCAAAAACAGGGTTTAAACTTCTAGTAGTTTACACCATTCTGAGCTCCTCTTGAGCCTGTTTCTTGGTTGTTCTTGGACAGTCCCCGGAAATCCTCTTAAGCAGGCTGGCACTTCACTGGTCTTAGTGGTACCTTGACAACAAATTCTAACAAAAACACCACAGCCAAGTAAGGACTCAGCATATTGTATTTTTCCGGAGGAAGTTGTCAGTAGTTCACTCCAGGACTAAGAGATGTTCCTCTAGCTACAAGTTCTTAGACTTTGTCTTTTGATAGATTTTTCTGGACTCTTGGAATAGTCAGATGGCCCTTTATGGTTAGAGCAGAACATGAGTGTAGTTTTAATATTCTCAGGGCAAAGGGTCAAGTAGCACTTTCCATTTCAAATCAAGTGGTTATGGTAGGGGAGCCATGATTACTTCATGGTGAAAAGCCATAATTTAAGGACAAAGGCCACTTTTTACAAAGTTTTCAACTAAGGTATAACATGTCTTTGTTCCCAATGGCCATCCCTGTTTACTGACCAGATGTTTTTATGAAAGAGTAAGTGGATCACATCCCAGGGGATTTTATATTAGAAACCAGTATCTTAAGGGGTGGGGGAAGGCCTCAAGTAGAGCTGGGAAGTCATTCTGAAGTACTGATGTTAGCAACAGAGCATACAGGTGTGTGTGTGTGACAGCACAAGGGTCACGTTAACCAGACGGTCCTTGTACTCCGCCCTCCCTGACACATGGAGCGTGGGCACAGACTTCTTCCAGAATCTGAATGGGAATCTCAAGACTGTGTGGACTTAAGAGCTCCAGGGTGTCATGAGGAAATGGACTAGCAGCCATCCCTTTAGTACTTACTAGCCCTTTGACCATGAGGTAAAGATTTCAGAAGTCAGGAAGATTGGGTACCTGGCTGAATGAAGGACTTAAACCCAGGTCTGCCATGCTGTGGGCACTACTCCTAAAAAATGACACTACATAATCCTGCTTCCTAAGGAGAAACAGGCAGAGGGAAGAAAACAGGAACCAAGAGCAAGGGAATGTGTGGTGGTATTGTGTTCCCCAAAATATTGTGTACCTTAATAAACTTATCTTGGGTCACAGAACAGAAAAGCCACTAGATACTTAAGATAGGCAGTGGTAGCACACACCTTTAATCCTAGCATTCCAGAGGCAGAAATCATGTGTTCAAGGATACAGCCAAGCATGGTGACTTTAATCTCAGAAAGCGAGCCTTTAATCCCAGGGAGGTGGTAGAAAGCAGAAAGGTATATAAGGCGTGAGGATCAGAAACTAGAAGAATTTGGCTGGTTCAGGCTTCTAGCAGCAGTTCAGCTGAGATTCATTCTGGATGAGGACTCAAAGGCTTCCAGTCTGAGGCAACAAGACCAGCTGAGGAACTGGTGAGGTAGCTGTGGCTTATTCTGATTCTCTGATCTTCCAGCATTCACCCCAATAACTGACCTAAGGTTTGATTTTATTAATAAGACTCTTTAAGATTCATGCTACAGGATGCACCCAGGATAGCTGAATTCCATTCCATGTCTCCTGAAGTTCAGCTTTGTAAAAGTGGTCCCCACTGCAACCCACAAATCTCTGGACAGCACCCCAGTTTACCTGAACCGATATGTCCACTACAATAGAACACTGAACTCCTTCCTGTTGTGGTGATTCCCAGGTAGAAAGTCCAGTTTTCATTCATTTTGTGTGACGGAGAGCCTTTTGCATGCCAGACAAAGGCTCTACCACTGAGCTGTATCCCAACACCTAAGAATCTGGAGCAGTTGATAAATGTATGTTTGTGTAATTCTCCTCATGCATGGCCCTAACTCATTTACAGGAATGGGTTCTTTGGGTGGCAATTATGTCTACAGATGGAGACCCCCGATGGGATTAGTGTTTTCAGAATAAGAAAATTGGCCGTTTATCCTACTGGCCATGTGAGAATGAACGAAGTTAGCAAGTCTGCAAGCCGGGAAGGAGGCCCCTTTCGGAACGACGGTCCTGGCACCTGATCACGCACCTTTCCAGTCCGTGAGCTGTCCTGTGCTACAACGTCTGAAGTAAACCGACAGGTAGACTTTGATGTTTCCTTCAAAACTTTATAATCTTTATAAATTTTAGGCAAGATAAAAAACTGTGATAGCATTACAGTTTTCTGAAATTTTTAAAGACGTGTCCAAACAGTGAAGAAATACTTCAAATTTATTTTACACACACACACATACACACACACACACACACACACACACACACACACACACACACACAAAGGAAGGAAGGAAGGAAGGAAGGAAGGAAGGAAGGAAGGAAGGAAGGAAGGAAGGAAGGAAAGAGTGTGAGAGCTTAAAGACAAGTACAAGATGGAATTTTTTAACAGACTACTGAATCAACTGAAAGCCACAAATGACTACGTCAGCAGGTTTCAATTTTAAGTTCACAGCCAATAATAAGCTGAATATTGAGAATAATGGCATTTCTCTTTCCCCTTCCATCCTACCAGATTCTAAAGATGGACTCCTGGGTAGTTTAGAAAACTTAGGGAGTTTAAAATTTAGTTGATAAAGTCAGTATTTTACTCAAAGTATCATTCTGAATATTGAAAACTGTATTTTATAATAAAATTTGAATGCTAAGTGACCTAGGTATTAAGAGATAAGAATGGTGTTAGTTTCATCATTAAGCCAGTCTCTCAAACAATACCCCAGCATTTCCCCTTCCTATGCAATTCTGAAAACTAATCACAAATATTTTCTTTCACCAAGAAAATTTGAAAGGAGATCCTGACTTGTAACTTGTAATGCTCTTTAAAATTCTAACACCCATTGTCACGTTCTGTGTACAACGGGAACCCAGACCTTGTTTACAATACAACTTTAGCACTACAAATTTACTTCTAGTAAATTTCTTATCCATAATCTGATAGCTAAAGGGTACATTCCACGGTAATTTGTTTACTGATGGCCCAATTTACACCCGCCCTACACCATGCACACTGAAGAACATGAGACCCTTTATATTTCTGTCAGCTCATCCCCATATTGCCCTCAGTGGTGGTGATCCCTCCTGAAGACCATGTCCCCTTGGGGGTCCTCCCAATGCCATGCAGGTTCTTAGTAAGGAATGGCTGCAGACCAAATCTCCATTGTAAGTTATGTTTCAAATACACAATGAAGATATGCTAACTAGTTTGAACATTTCTTTAAAAGCAGTATGAATTACATTAGTTACTGGTCTCAAGACATGACAAGCTTGTGACAGTTTTTAAGTCTTAAATCGGAAACATAAACATCAAAAAAGCATTGTGGGAAAAACCATTGCAGAAACTCAAAGGGATCACTAGCACCTCTAACCTATACCTCAGGTACAGGGTATTTTTTCCAGGTTTGCAAAGGACAAAAAATATAATTTTTGCTTTTTTTAAAAAAATACAAAGAGGCTTGTTACAAACCATTATGTTTAAGGTACAAATATTAAATGAGGAACCAGATTTGTAGTTAAGGTAGGACTTACTAAAATTTTGTTCTCACCCCTAAAGCCGACTCCCTCAACCACCCCCTCTTCAGTACTGGGCCGAGATTCCCAAATGGCTGCTACATCCTCAAAAATTCTTTGACATGTCCAATTTATCTTGAAATGTCATGAATTCTGCACTATGTATTTGCTTACTTTAAAAAAAAATGTGATCTAAATGTTTCCTTAAATTCTTCCAGAAGAACCAATTGTTCAAGGACTATAAGTCAAAGAAGCAGGAGGGTGACAGGTAATCCCCACACCAACTCTGATGGGTTTGGGAGCATCACCTACTTTCCTTTGAGAAGCTGTAAACAGGAAAGCGACACCTTGGCTTTAGTAACCTCCAGACCAGCACAAGCAGGGCAGAAGTAGACAGGCACCCCAGGTAGTGCAACCGCAGCCACCGAGGCCAGCTCAACAGAAAGGGGCTGAAGGAAGTAACAGATGCAGTGGAATTACCAATCAAGCTAACGTGGAGAAGCAACTAGGGGCAGAGAGCCTCTAGCACCCAGGGGAAGAGGGTACCCAGTCCACAGCTATGGGTATCAGCAGGTATCCCCACAGGGAGATGGATGCATGAGGAAACACATCCCTTGCTCACAATCCTTGCTCACTGACCGGCTGCTTCTAATTTGGCTTCTCAAGGAGATTTGCCTAAAGGGAGAGAATGATTGGTAGTTACATTTCTCATTGCAAGTTAAAATGCCAAGACTGTTCTTTACAATATCAGTTACTGTGAACTTGTTTAAGGTGAGTTTCTCATGAGCTGGGAAACAATCTATGAGCTTGCAGGAGTTTTTGTCAGGCCATGGACAAATCAAATATGCTGCCACTTTAGGAGGGACCAATTGGCTTTCTTCAGGAAATGACTGCTATCCTGTACTTATGCTGTCTAATAAGAGCCAAATGTGCTGGGCGGTGGTGGCGCATGCCTTTAATCCCAGCACTTAGGAGGCAGAGGCAGGCAGATCTCTGTGAGTTCAAGGCCAGCCTGGTCTACAGAGCAAGTTCCAGGAAAGGCACAAAACTACACAGAGAAACTCTGTCTCAAAAAACAAAACAAAACAAAACAAAACAAAAACCAACCAAACAAAAAAGAGCCAAATGTGAGTATGGACCACTTGAAATGAGACTAGTCTGAGTTGAGATGGGGTTTAAGTTTAAAATACAAAATTTAAATTTCAAAGACAACACCCCACTTAAAAAAAAAAAAGGTAAAGTATCTTTAAACATTATCATATGCCTAAATAAAATATTTTGGATATATTAGAATAAGATTATTGAAGTTCCATCTTTACGTAGAAAACAGGTACCACTCAAGTGGGTTCTGTAAACTTCTACTTTCTTCTAGAAATTAAGAACACAAATGTTTGACTTTAAAGTTTGCACTATATCCCTTTTAGTGAATTAGGCCTGGAAAGGCAGAAAGGCCACTCTTAACTGACATGGAAAATTAAAGGTACACACCTTTAATCCCAGGAGACAGAAGCAGGGAGATCTGCGTGAGTTTGAGGCCACCTGAGACTGGGGAGACCCTGTCTCAAAACAGTGAGTGGCTGTTGGTTATGTTGCTTTAAGAAGGCCAACATAAACACAGCTGATACTTTCAACCCTTTCCAAGGTGCGCTTTCCTAGGCAATTCCCAATTGCGGGAACAAAATGCTTTGAAGTCAAGTATCATCCACACTAGGCAAGACTGACCAAACTGAACCAGGCCTTGCCACACTTGTAGGGTGCAGAGAGTAAGGCCACATAAGCCAGAGGAGGTGTCTGCACACAGCCTAGACTGCAGAATACCCAGGAGTGAATGGACCAATGGCTGACTGACCACCTAGAAATTCAGCACATGCTTTCCAAAGGATTGAGTGGGAAGGTACAATGCAAAGATAAAAATGAGAAAAGACCGGTTTTTATTCATCAAAAGTTAACAGCAACAGGCACGTTTAAATGAGTACGGCAAAGCCTTTGACAAATGGCTTTACACTCAAGCTTCCTCCCAAGATGGCTGTTGCAACAAACTGTAAACATAATTAATAAACAGTCTTTTACAGTAACAAGGGAAATACAAATGAACTAAAAGAAAGCACCGTTTCTCAAACTAGATTACAGTTGTGCTTGCTCTACATAAAACCATTGAAAACAAATTACAAAAGTGGAATGTTTTGTCTAAAATTAGTCCTTAAATTTTATCCTAGAAAACGTCTATTCACATCAAAAAGCCCACCAAAGCATAACGTCTCATCAAAGGGAGGGACAAGAAAACAATGCACTTTTCCAATCAAAACGAGAAGTTTGGTCACTTAGCTTTGTGCATAGTTTAAGGCAACTGGAGCATCCTTCAGCTTGACCCACCTTCCCCTCCCCCATGTGGCTGCTCACTAGGTCACATTCTAAAACAATAAATAAAAGCTTACATTTCCAATCCCTTCCCACATGGATGGACAGAACATGCACAGCCATACATGCACAAACATGCACGCAAACACACACACACAGTCACACAACATACCTCTCACGCACTGCAGCGAAAGGGACTTTCGTTCCCTTGATCTGAAGGACACACTTCCCTACCCCACTTTATTTCGGACTGGCAAATACCCTGAGCTGAGATGGTGTGTTCAAGAGTCCACCTTTTCCTTGCATGTGCAGGTCAAGTGTACAGTAGTGAAAACAACATGCAGTGCCTTCACTGCAGTCTGGACACAGCCAGGACACTGGTGATCCCTCCCGCCCGCCCCATTACAAACGCAGTTCAAAATCTGCACTGCCCAACAGCACTGGAGTGAAACGCTCGGTGCCGGGTGATAACACTCCCTCTCCAGTGCTCACGACAAAACAGCGAACGAGAGGCTCTGAGGGCATCCAAAGAAGGAAAAAGGCAAACCACGGGAGAGCTGCAGGCTCCAGTTTGAGCGTGAATGTCTCAGTGGTTCCTTCACAATCATGCTCCAAGGCAATTTAGAACCAGTATTTCAGAGTTGATTTGTAAACATTTGAGTCTTGCCAGAGGCAGCAGAGGCTGGGCACTTCACATTTCTGTTTTCTCAGAGAGAAAATAGTGGAAGGGACGGATGCGCTGCTGTATCAGACAGGTAGACCAAGATTGCTGCGGAGATTCGATTCAAGTTTCAGAGCTTGGAGGACACATGCTGTGAAATCAGCAGCAAGTCTTCCTCTGTTAATCCTTTCTGGTTCTCCTGCTGAGCTTTGTATATTCAAGGTCTCACACAAAAGCCAGATGCATATTGCTGTATATTCAGGCTTATCATTAAAAAGTGGGCTCAAACAATCCAACCGAGAAACTCAATAATAAATAATGCTGGCATCAGTTCCCTGGAAACCCGGCAGTCAACCAGTTCTTCACCTCGAGATCCATTTCACAGTTCCACTCTTGCAGGAGGGAGTTCTCCCCACTGGTTCAGGGCTATGATAATCGATTTTCCTGAGTTAGTGACTGTGAGTTCAACTCAAATGCAGCAGTGGCGTCCTCGCCGCTGGGCTGCTGTCTTTGCAGCCCCTTCCAGCTGGCTTTATTCAGCCCCACATGTCCGAGCATTGTCTGTGACAGCCTCGTGTCTGAAAACCTGGCCCACTCCGTAAATAAAGGCTCCACTAGGTAAGTCATAAAACCTTGAGAAACGGGGGGAAAGTCATTAGTATACATATCTTGAATTGATCTTTAAAACATCTAGTTTTAATGTTCTTCAGTTCCACGCAAGTATTACCAGAATATCATTTTTCAAAAGGTCTGGGGGTGTGCATATGTCATTTACAAATCTGGTTCTCTTGGGTAACTGGGTGGTGCTCTAACCAGAGTGAGCTGGCCGACATTATCCCGCCTTTCCTGACTCTCAGCTGAACAACCACATCCTACTTAAGCTAATGGATGGTGGCCACACCAACTCTAAGGTTACTAGGACAGAACACAACTCAAGGGACATTCTCAGACAACTGCAGGCCAAGAGGGGCTCACTGGTGACTGCTTCACTCCTCAGGGATGGGATGTCACACCTGGCACGGCTTAGTATTTATACAAATGTCAAAACTCCTGAGTAGCAATGGTCTAAGAATCATGAGACTAGTTTTTGAAAAAATGACTAAAGTGAGACCAGCACAGTGCACACGGGGAGGTCAGAGGCCAGAGGCCAGCCTGCGGGAGCTGGTTCTGTCTAAGCCATGTGGGTCCCAGGGGTCACACTCAGGCTGTCAGGCTTGATGGCAGGTACATTCACCACTGAGCCATCTTGCCAGCCCTTGTTTTGTTGAGTATGACATACCCCTATATAGCTAAGAATGACCTTGAACTTCTGACCCTTCCTCCTCCACTCCGAAAATGGTGAGGTTATAGCCATGTATAGTCATGCCCAGCTAAAATCATGGCTCAAAAAACCACATATTTTTATTCATGTGTGTGTGCTGAGTGCCTTCGTATGTATTTGAGTGTCCTCAGAGACAGGCCAGGAGAGGGAGTTACGGGAGAGCCACCTGATGTGGTGCTTCCAACAGCTCTGGAGCAGCTGAGCCGTGGAAATCCTCTTTAGACTAGAGGGTAATTTCCTCAGGCAAGACGACATTACAGGGACTACCCCTTCGCCTAGCTTGCATATTTCACCTATTCTTTGGACTTGGGAATCCTTGAAAATCAGACAGCCGATTTGTTCACTGTCTCGTTAGCTCCACCAAGAGGAGATCCACAGAGTACAGCCTCAGCCACCGGAGCCAATGGCGACTCCTACAGGCTCAGCACCAGGGCACTCCCGCAAGCTGTGCCTGTTGTCTGCATCTCTGACTCTCAAGTCAGTCCCTCTGCCCTACAGGAAGATGCTTTGTGATCAGGGGCATCAAGGTGGTGGTGGTGCTGCTGCTGCTGCATTCTCCCACCGCATTATGCCTGTGCTAGCCCCAAATTTCTAGAAACTTCACCTTCCTGACATTTATCAACCCATTTCACTATGTTCAATCTAAACTCTAAGGCCCTCCCAACCCCAGCTGCTTAACATACATTCTACGGTAACTCTTGAGTGTCATCCAGCCATCTTCCTCCACTTCCAGTGGCGATCACGGAAGAGTCTGTGTGCTTTCCAGTACACACTTAGTCCCCTCAATTCTAAAGTGCTTCCCACCTCGCGGGGCAGGGGTGACAGGCGGCGGGGCAACAAAGTCAAAAGCGAGGAATGCGTGTGTGATGCGTGTGTACACTTGGGAATGCGTGTGTGATGCGTGTGTACACTTGGGAATGCGTGTGTGATACGTGTGTACACTTGGGGAGCCCGACAGAGGGACTGTCTGACTGGGGACAGGAAGGTGGCTTCTGGAGGAAGTGACATTTGAACCTTCAAGAAACGAGTCTAGGAGGCAGACAGGAGGGGCTGCAGAGAGGGAACAGGTGACGATGGTTAAGAGTTCCTCAACTCTCCTACAAACTAGAATGAGCATAAGCTGAATACTTTGTTTTGAATGATTTTCTAGTCTAGTCTTAACAAAATCAAAATGAGTGTAACTTTTTGAACAAGCCGCAGCTAACTGTGCATAGTTACCAATCTGGATGTTGGCAATCGACTCGGTCTGACGGTCACAGAGTGGACTCACACCCAAATGGTACTTTTTTTCTATGTCGCCTATAAATTAAAACAAAGGGAAATGTTAAGATGGAACAGATCTACTGTCTAAATCTGTAACAAATACCTTCATTGTATCTGTAAATTTACTGGAAGAACATTACAGAATCCTCATGAGAGGATTGAACGCAAAGTTAGCGACTCACAGAAAGCTTGCCAAACTGGTATCACTAAATGGACCAAATAGAGGATTTTTTACTAGGTATTCCTCCCAAGACTAATTCTGTCAGTATTTTCAAGCATGCCTCACATGCTCACATGGTCCTGCGTTCTACACAGGCAAAGGGACGGAGTGACTTCAGAGCCATCTTTCTGCAGTCAAGCCTGCAGCCTACTTTGTATAGTCATGAAGACACAGGGTCACTCAGTTTCAAAGTATGCTCCGTGTGTTACTGGTCACGCACACATGAACTAGGAACAGTTGTTAAAAATGATGCGTCTAGGCGAGGCTCTTCTGAATGGCTGGGCTCTGATGTATCCACAGTGCTGTAACCTGCCTTGGTGGAAGAACTCCTCTGTCACTTTTTCACTCCACTGCTTGCTCAGTTCCCAGTTCCGACATGGGTTACAAATATCAGCACATTTCAAGGCCATCTAGCAAACAAAATATTAAAACTGTGTTAAGGAAGAAAAGCTCTTAGTTGTACCAGGTTTCAATAAACTCCAACAATGGGAAGAACACCGAAAAGAGAAAGGAGCACCTGGGCTGGTAGCTCAGGTGTAGGGCATGTGCTTAGTGTGCCTGGGATCCAGAACCAAGTAAAATGGAAGCCAGCCAAGAGGAAACTACTGTGAACAAAAACTCACGGCTACATTAACTTGATGCTGCCACCGATCTGCCAATCACTGTGCAGAAATGCTGAGAGGGTGCTAAGCCTGTTAAACTAGAACTACCCTGGACAATCCCAGGGAGGCAGCGGCTGGGTCAGTCATAAAGTACCAACAAACCAGAGAAACCATCTACCTTGCCCCCCTTAATGTGAGAATTCATCAGAACAGAAAGCCGCTGATGACTGGGTGCCCTTCTTCACTCTTCATCAGAAACTCGGGGATGAAAATAACAAAGCCAGACGCTTCTCCAGCACGTCCCTCTGGAAGGGAGTGTGCTAACTGAGGAACTTCTCTTCCCTTCCAACTTACCCTGAAAAAATATGCTGCTACAGGATTTCCTGTTTGCTCTGCCCATCACATGAGTTACCCTGGAAACAGAATCTTTGCAGTGTGGACCTTACCTGCAGAACCAAATGCCTATGTCTGCCATCGTCAAGGTGTAAGTCACCTCTGTCCAGGTGAGATCTGAACAATGACAGGTACTCGTTCTGGCGACTGATGTCTGTGGCTAGGATCAAAGCACCTATCTGAGTCTCCATCTGCTGCCTGCAATTAGAGACATAGAAAAAGACACTGAGTACTTTCAGTTCATTTTCCCCCTTAAGCTTAAATATTCAGAAAGCTTTACAAAACCCTAAGATACCGTCAGTTGCTTTAAACTTAATATATAAAAAAAGTATTGGGAAGAATGCATTTTAAAAAACTATTAAAATAATCAAAAGTCAAACTAAGTTTACAGGGAAATATCACTGCAAACATTCCAAAGGAGTGTCTTTTTCTGTCAGCTAAAGTGTAATTATTCACTTAAAAGGGAAGCAGTCAGTGTAACACTGGAGTGCCACTTGAGAAATTCTTAAGAATTTTCTTATTTTCTTAGAAATCCATGCGTACACCAAATGACTTAGAAGTCAGAACATTCAGAGAGAGAAAGCGCTAGCCCATTCAACTGTCCACCGAGACACTCGAGAAAGGTGCTTCATGAAGTCCTAATAAAAGTCTGCTCAGCAGTTTAATCAAAAGGCCAGAGAGATGGCTTAGTGGGCAAGGGCATAGACTCTTCTTCCAGGGGACTTAGATGATTCCCAACTCCCACATATACTACCTACACAGTAACTCCAGTTTCAGGGAGTCCCTCACTCTCTCCTGGTTCTGGGCACCAGGCACACATGTGGTGAATGGATATACATGTAGGCAAAACACCCATGCACATAAAAAAAAAAAAATGAAAAGTCAATTATTTATATAAGTATATTTGAATTTTCTGGAGGGAAAATGTAATATGTTAATACAGGTAGCAGATACACTAAATCATTTTAAAAACTGCCTCATGTGAGATAACAAGAGAAAGACACTTAAAAAAAAATCTGTCCTTAACAAGGTTACAGTTAAGCTTATCTTTGTGTTTTCAACAATAACAACACAATTTTACAATTTAGAAAACAGTTAAAGCTGGCTATTTGGAGCCTGGGGCCTATGCAGGGACACTGTGCTCAGCCTGGGCGAAGGGAGGAGGGGACTGGACCTGCCTGGACTGAATCTACCAGGCTGAGCTGAATCCCCAGGGGAGTCCTTGCCCTGGAGGAGATGGGAATGGGGGATGGGCTGGGGGACTGGAGGACAGGGGAATCCGGGGCTGATATGTAAAATTAAATTATATAATAAATTAAATAATAATAATAATAAAAAGAAAACAGTTAAAGAGGTGAAGACAAACACAATACTGAATATTTAAAACCGAGTGACAGAAGGCCACCCTGGCAGGCCAGGAGAGGTTTCTGCCACCACTATCACACTGGACTAACTCACATTAGTGTTTCATCAGGCCACCAGAACGGCCTGTTTAGTATCACACTACTTTTTCTAAGCTCTTTTAAACTGTTCTTCTCATTCCCTCTTTTGCCTGACTGCACATGTGCAGGCACAGGGCCTCCTGATAGGTAGTGCTGTGTTGGCTCTGAAGGTGTCCTGAGGCTGGAAGGAGTCTGGCTATGCAGCGTCCACTTTTGGTGTGAGCTTTCAGGCCCAGATCTGAAGCCTTTGTCAGCAAAGTATGAAAAGTTAAGAAAAGCCACCGAACCACTGTATGCGGAGGTTGACAATATTCAAAGATAAACAGCCAACGAAACACCAGGGGCACCTACACAACAGAATTTTGATAGAACTCTGGATTTTAACGGTATGAGTATTTGACCCCTATTTATGTGTATGTGCCGGGAGTGGATGTCTGGGAGTCAGCATGTGGGTGCTGGGAACTGAACCCAGGTCCTCTCCAAGGACAGCAGATGCTCTTAACTTCTGAGCCCTTTCTCCAGCTCCACAATTTTGATCATTTTTAAAAAGATACACCCAGTTTAACAAAAACTGAAAACTATGGAACACCTTACTAATAACATATTTTTCAAACCTTTATAAACTAGCTTAATTACTAACTTTATTTCCATAGGCAATATATTTGTCTTAATCCAACTTACCTGCTCTCCAGTGGCAAATGTGAGAACAAACCAGATTCTCTCAACAAGCCCACTGCTGATCTCCAGTGGTGATTTTCCAGGACTGAGGTATTCTATAAAAAGGGTTTCTCGGTTACCTGACAGTCATTTCTGAACATAAAAAACTACTTGTCAGCAATATCAACTTGGTTAAAGCTTTAATGTTCATTGGAAATTTGCTTCCACTACTTTTATTTCCTTAAAACACTAAATAGCATGGAATGCAAAGTATTAAAGTACTGTTAATTTATTCATGTGTATGTGTGTGTATGTTTGTGGGTGGGTGAGTGCATTTGTGGTGTGAGCACATGAGCACGTATGTAGAGGCCAGTGATCAACCTTGGATGACGTTCCTCAGGAGTCATCCACAGTTTTCTGAGAGGGTCTCTCACTGGCCTGGGCCTCACGGATTAAGTGGGGCTGGTCAGTTAGTGAGCTCAAGGGATCCTCTTGTCTCTTTCTCCTCAGTGCTGGATTTTAAGCACATACTAAACAAAACAAAACAAATTAATTCTCAATGAAACTCTACTAACCTTGTATAAAGTTGCCAAATAATGGTTGGTTTTGATAAGGAAAGGCTGATTAACACCTGGGTGATCCAGATCATGAGTAGCAGCTGCAATTAAGCTCAGCAAGACATCCCAAGGAGTTACAGAATTGGCAAGCTAGAGTGTAACAAAAGAATAATTAATTAATAATAAGAATAGTAATTAATCACCAACACACCTGAAATACACTCTGTACCACTAGGAGCCAGTGGGGGTGGTGGGTCTCCTCCTCTACCTGGTAATTTTTCAGGTGCCCCTTAGTGCCATCAAGAGCCTGCCAGGCAGTGACTTAGGGGACAGTGCAGCCAGAACTGTGATGCATGGTGCTACTGCCTGATGGACAGAGCTTATCCTGACTCTGCCTCACTTTCACCACGCAGCTAAAAACAGCTAAGACAGGAACTCCTTCTCCTCCTCCTCCTCCGAAGCAACTGACTCTCAACTGACAAACAGGGTTGTGTATTTTCATTCTGCCAATGGATGGCCACATTCAGGACAGTGAAGTCACGCCAGAAAAGGAATTTCATTGACTGCAATGTAACTTCAGTCGTAGTAATTATCACCAAACTTAACCAACAAAATAACCATAGCTAAAAATCTATTATTAGCTGACGAAAAATTTTAGTAATAAAAACCTTGAGTCTATCACCACCATCTCTCATGAGGCAGCCCTTTCTGGAAAACCGTTCTCATCCTGTAAGGCCCATCTCCAGGGACCCACGCTGTACCAGCTCCTTGCTCTCCCCTTCAGCCCTAGACCTGGCAAAGGACACATCTGTGTCCACAGCCCTTCTTCACAAGTCCGGCCATAGCAGCACTCATTTGATCCAATTTTTATTTAGGTTTACTTTAAGATAATTTGAGTTTGTACAACCTTGTAATCCAACAGCAAAACTTTCTGAGCATAAATCACTGATAATGCTAACACATGAGAGAGATGAGGGCGTTACAAAAACTTCAAAGAGATTATAAATAAATTTACATTCAAATTTGGGTATTTCCTTCCCAGGCCTGAAGAAAGCTTTTTCTACCTATGTGTTGAGGTTTATCTCAGTCACATGTCACTGAGTGCTTGCATCTAGGAAGCTACAAAGTATCTTTTAATTTTTGATTTATTATTGGGGTTGGGTGGGGAGACACATGCCCTGACATGTGTAGGAAGGTCAGAGAAAACCCTTCAGGAGTTGGTGTTTTAATTCTGCTGTCCAGGGACTGGTTTGTGAGACAGTGATCACCGCCCCAGCCCTGTGAGGTAGAGAACATAGATGATTTCTCTTTGTATCATACAGTTAGTACATGCTCGACCTCAATAAATATGGCAAAGTTAGTAAAGAAAATGACTTCTTCTTCAGAATATGCAAAGGGTTTAAAAATCAAACTTAAAAAGCCTATTTTATTAATTCTTTGAGAATTTCATACCTGTATATAATGTGAGTTGATCATACTTGCCCAACTCTTGCCCTTACCTCCTCCCAGATCCACCTCTCACTTCCCCTACAAACTCCATGTTCTCTTTTTAAAGAAGTAATCCACCCCAGTCCAATCTGTGCTGCTCAGAACTCATGGGTGGGAAGCCGTCCTCTGCAGTGTGTTAAGCCCTTAGAGGAAACTGTCCCTGCCCAAGAGCAAGCTGTCTCTCCTGATTCCACCTAGAAAGCTGACTTGATCTTGTGGAGGTCCTGTGGAGGCAAACATGGCTGCTGTGAGTTCACGACTTGTCCTGCCATATCCATCAGACTTTTGCCCAGGCCCTTTCTGACCTCTGGCTCTTACAGTTTATCAGGTCCCCCTTTCTCCATGGTTCCCGAGTCTTGCACAGAAGGGATATGATCTGATATAAATGTCCTATTTATGGTTGAACAGTCAGTCCATAGTACTTCTCTGCTCTCTGACCAGTTGTCAACGAAATGTTTTTTGAGACAAAAGCCTCACATAGCCCAGGCTGGCCTTGAACTCACTATGTAGCTAAGGGTGACCCTGAACAGATTCGGATCCTCATGCCCGCCTCTTCAGAATGCTGGGATTACACATGGGTACCATCACGCCCAGTTTTATAACGTGTGTAGGACTGAACCTATGCCTTTCTGGCAAGCTAAGGAAGCATTCTACCAAATGATCTAAACCCCCAGCCCTCAAAGCAAACTTCTGAAAGCACTAAAAGATGAACAGAAGGTGGACTGTAAAGCAAGCCATCTCTCCTGGGACTCAAATGAATGAGCATGGGAGTATATACCTAACAAACACCGAATTTATGAATGGGCATGGGGTTATAAATGGAATGCCATGTCTTTCATTAAGCAACATGGTAAAGTACTACATTCTTATGATAAGAGGAGGTGGTAAATAACAGTGAAGTACCTTCCTGGAAGAAAGTGGTATCTCAGATTTACTGCAAAATTACTACATGACCCCACATAATTTTACAATCTCAGGTTAAAAAAAAAAATGACACACACAAACAACTGAATTTTTAAAAATTCTGTGGGAGGGTTGAAGACAGCCTGGTGGGTAAGAGCACTTGCCCTAGGCCTGAGAACCTTCGTTCAATCCCCAGAAATCCTGGGAAGGAAAGAACCGACTCCTAAAAGTCAGGCTTTCATTCTCCACTCCAACCGGGGCATGTTCATGCCCCTCCCCCCAAATACACAGTAATAATAATGAAGTCTGTGGGGAAATATAAAAGCAAATCGCATATTTAAAGCAGAAAAATGATTAAAAATATGTTTCTGTTTAAAACTTTTACTAGAAAGAGAACTTTATAACAAATATAAGTAATTCAATGGTATGTGTGTAAATGTGTGTAAATGCATGTGCACATTCACGTGTGTGAATGTGTGTGTGTACTTGCTACGGCATGCTGTGGAAGTCTAAGGACAAGCTCAAGTGTTGGATCTCACTCACCCATCCTCATCTGAGACACGGGTCTCTGTTCTTCCCCCACACACGCCAGGACAGCTGTCCTGCCAAGCTCCAGGGCTTTCCTGCCTCCCATCTCTGGAGGAGTGCTGGGGTTACAGACACGCTAGGGCACAGATGCTACGCATCCAACTCCTACAGGTTCTAGGGATGCAAACCCAGGCCCTCAGGCTCGTGAGGCAAGCACTTTAACCCAGTGAACTATCTCCCCAGCTGCCCTAGTCTTCATCTCCATTACTGTGCTAAAACACTAACCCATGTGGTGTGGAGAGGAAAGTTCATTTCTTCTTACTCTCCAGGCTACATTCACCATCAATGGAAGCCGAAGCAGGAACTTGGGGTGGGAGCTTGAAGCAGAAACCATGGAGGGATGCTGCTTACTGGTCTGCTCAGGTACACTTCTCATACAGCCCAGGCCCACTTGCCTAGGGATGGCACCACCTATCACTGGGCTGGATCTTCTTGTATCAATTAACAATTAAGAAAATACTTCACGGACATGGGCACAGGCCGACCTGAGCTGGACAATCTTCAGTTTTGAGGTTCCCTCATACCAGGTGATTCTGGGTATGGGTCAAGTTAACAGCAGAGGCTCACTATGACTCCAGCCCTGAACACAATATGTAGAGTGCATGTACGTAACCCTTGAACTTTCCATCCTTTGGATTCAGCCTCCCAAGTACTTACAAGCATGAACCACCCCACCTGTCTAGAAGGGATTTTTATGAAGACAAATGTTACTAAATGGCTATGGATTCTAGTAATATCTGAGTTTTGTGAAATAAGAAACTACAACTCTTTTAAAGTATCTGAAAGTCAGATTCATCTGTATCTATCTGTAAAACTATCTTCAGGGCCCTTTTCAATAAAACAGAAAACTACTAAGAGGTGATATTCCTCCAGTGAAATTCTGGTGTTTGGCTGTTGGCTGGCAGCATGTGTATTTTCCTCTGTAACGGCTACTACAAGGGCCATCATCATTTTTATGTAAGATGTCGGTATCCTGCCCCAGCAGGCTGACATTTTCTACATCAGGTGATACATGACGCACAACTGATACTGCAGGCCAGCACTCCTTCCTTCCTTCCTTCCTTCCTTCCTTCCTTCCTTCCTTCCTTCCTTCCTTCCTTCCTTCCTTCCTTCCTTCCTTCCTTCCTTCCTTCCTTCCTTCCTCCTTCCTCCTTCCTTCCTTCCTTCCTTCCTTCCTTCCTTCCTTCCTTCCTTCCTTCCTTCCTTCCTTCCTTCCTTCCTTCCTTCCTTTCTTTCTTTCTTTCTTTCTTATTACTTAGGACATCACTAAATGTCCACCGCTAAGGAAAGCTGCTCAGCAGTCTCACCAGCTCCTGACAGGCTACGGTGAGAGGAAGTTGCTACAAAGTTCAGTCTGCCCTGAAAAACTCCTGGCAATCCTGCTATCTGGGCTTTTCCAGAGCTGGGATTTACAGGTGTTAGCCACCACTCCTGCCTTAAAGGCAGGCTCTTACTATGAACTGCCAGGGACCAGAAGAACAGTACTGTTATCGTGTGGGCTTGAGCATCTCCAGAACAGGTGGAAGAATGCTTTTTCAGGCCTCAGGCTCTGCGTCAGCACCTCCAACAGTCTCACACGGGGGCACTTGAAAACAAAACTACATCTCTACTGAGCAGAGCCCATGGGAACTCAATCACATGCCAAACGCTCTCACAGAGCCCAGGGTTTTCAGATGTCTGGGCACAGTTCTCTAGTTCTTCCACTTACAGCCACATCTAGAAAGCCAGTCAAGTTTGATCTTACTCCTACAGAAGAAGCTTCTGAATTTGCGCTGAACCACACTAACTTATGGAAACATATGTCCAAAGAAACTGTCTTGTGACTGTCACCTGAAGTTGGTTCCCACCGCTTACCTTAGGTTCCTTTAGGTAACAGTGCATGGCCTGAGTAACGTCTGCAGCATGGACCGCATTGTGGTAAGGATTTTGACTGTGGTAATCTTCTTGAATCATAACTGAATTAGAAAAAAAAAAAAAAAAAAACACTAAATTTTTACTATACAAGAAGGACATCCAAGAGTTGAAAGTGGTAATTATGAGTGACCCATAGACATTTTCCATGTGGCTATCCACTCAGATTGTTCACATTCTAAGAGATTCACCTCAATTCAGCCAGTCACCAGGCATTTCAATACCATGTCACAGCAGAGAGCATCAGAAAAGAATGTGGCTTCAAGGCCAACTGATCCATGGCCTGTCACACATGCTGCCTGTCACTGACCCAGATGTTGCTATATGGTGTGCAGCTACAGGCTTGTATGATCCTGAACAGTTGGTTATGGCTGACTGACAGCCACACAGATTCTTGTATACTCTTATTGTTAAATGGGTTAGAATCACTTACCTAAAAATCGACGGAGTTTCACCATATCTAAATGGAAGTACTCAATCAATCCATGAAGACTAAATAAATGAAAGGTTAAACTTACTAGACTATTTCCTAGAAAAGAAAGGAGAGGCCACGTTAGTAAGACATGCAAGGCCAGAAGGCTAATGTCCCTAGACAGAGTCCGCATGACCCCGGAAACAGTACCCACGCCCATTCTGTTCTACTAAAGTCTGCATGCAGCTCCTTACTCTGATAGCTATATACTTTAAGAAAAATTTCAGTTTTCCACAAAGAACTGAAAGATAAAACTTTTAAGGATTTTCAGGTTAACTTTTTAAGCTACCAAATAATACTCAACAGTAGAATGGGAAAACTGACCTATAGTGAACAAGCCAATGCAACTTTACAAGCACGTCATAGAAATGAGTGGACTCTCAGCAAATCTGGCCACAACCTTCCAAGGTGGAAACTGTTTATTTTTACTGCAACACAACCAGGCAGGGACAGTCACCTCCTCAAGGTTCCCAGAAGAGAAGCTTTGAGCTAAACCTCGCCTTTCCTTACTTGAGCAGAAACTCTGAGAGCTGGTGGGGGGTGGGGTGGGGCGTGGGGGCTGGGAGGGGGTGGGGTAGGCAGTATGACAAAATCTACCACGATGAAGCTATGGCCACCACTGCCGGGCGATCTCACTGTTTTGTTAGGGAAATCCCTGTCACTTTGTAAAGCACCTATTTCTAAGACTTGGCCATTCTTCTTAAAACTTTAACATGGCGATTTCCCATCTTTTCCCTTATTTTCCCCAAGCCTTTAGTTTCCCTTTCCTTAACACTAATTCATCAGTCTCTCCTCAAAGACAGATCCTGATCCACTGGATACATCTGACCTCATCAATCCATGGTTTCCCTTCTCTTTTTCCTGTGATGTCCAAAGGAGCATAAACATCCAGACATCTGCACATCCCTGTGGCTCTCCGATCCCCACACAAGCAACGCCAGTGCTCATCCTTGCGTGACTCCCCATCTTGACATGCGAGTTTGTTCCCTTCCCTGACAAAACTCTCCAGGTCCCCATACTCTGTTATATGTCTCGGGATTTTGTAGACTCCATCTACAGGACAAATGTGCTATATTAACAGTTCAAACTGTTTTGAAGGGATTTACTCTCATAAGTTACTGCATCATGAATAACAGTGACATATATGTGATGCTAGTATCTTCTGAAAAAGATGCTAAAGGTATAACAAACCTCACACTAAGAATTTACAATATTTAGGAGGTTAACAAAGCATCACCCAACAACTCATTAAGCTACTGTCAACAGAACCTACAGATGAGTACAGGTAAACACTTCAACACATCTGGAGCACCGTGGAGGCTGTGGCACACACACGGGGCGGTCCACAAGAGGGCTTTTTAATATAACACGGGGTGTGTGTGTGTGTGTGAGAGAGAGAGAGAGAGAGAGAGAGAGAGAGAGAGAGAGAGAGAGAGAGAGAGGAGAGAGAGAGAGAGAGAGAAAACAAACCCTATTAGAGTAAAGCTGCCACAATGAAAATATAGGCCAGCCAAGGTGTGGTGACCCCTGGTGTTTAGAAATTGACTATGAGAGCTTGAGCAGCAATACAAGCTGGCCACAGTGACAGCCACAAACCAGAGGCCCTCAGGAGCAACAGCAGGGCCTTGCTATGGCTCATCTCCCGATTCGCATCCCCGCAGAGGAGAGCCTGACAGTACCTCCCCTCCCCTCTGAGAGCCGATAAGGAGATGGATGCACCTGTCCTGGCAAGCCACTCGGTTCTGCCCGCTCCTTCCTCTCCTCTCCCTTACCACCGAGAGTAAGAAATACAAACCACCACTGAATCATATAAGCAAGGAGGGGAACTGTGAACTTGGATATGGTGAACACAAATCATAGAGAATTTTTGTTCTGAAAGGAAACCATTGCAACTATGTGGTGGTATTGTGTTCCCCAAAATATTGTACACTCTAATAAACTTATCTGGGACCAGAGAACAGAACAGCCACTAGATAGACACAGAGGCCAGAAAATGGTGACACACACTCACATCTTTAATCCTATCACTTGGGAGGCAGAGATCCATCTGGATTTCTGTGAGTTTAAAGCCTCACTGGAAACAGCTAGGCATGGTGACTCATACCTTTAATCCCAGGAAGAGATGGCAAAAAGCAGAAAGGTATATAAGATGTGAGTTCCAGGAACTAGGCTGGTTAAGCTTTTAGGCTTTTGAGCAGCACAGTTCAGCTGAGATTCATTTGGATGAGGAATCAGAGGCTCTGGTCTCTATGAGGCTCTAGTCTGAGGAAACAGGATCAGCTGAGGAACTGGCGAGGTGAGGAAGGTGTGGTTTGCTCTGCTTCTCTGATCGTCCAGCTTTAACCCAATACCTGGCTCTGGGTTTGATTTTATTAATAAGACCCTTTAAGGTTCATGCTACACAACTATATAATGCAAGCTGAAGAACAATTTTTTTCTGCCCATTTGTTCAATTACATTTCTTCAAGTAGGTTATCTCTGGTTTCCAAGGGGCTGTTGTTAGCTTCCTATAAAAGCAAAGGTGAGTGGCTAACAACAGGTGGTTTTCAGTTGGGCCAAGTCCTTCAGCCACATTCTCCAAAAACCCAGTTCAAGTGGGGCTGTCTAAGGAAAGGGGGTAATAATGGGGACTGGCAGAACTTGGCTGAGCTCACTGGCTTTCACTCTAAGCCTCTGATGAACAGGTTGTATACTTTTTAAAATTAAATTTAGAAAAGAACAACCAACTATGTCAATGAATGACAGGCATCCCAGTAGCTGAAAAATGGGCTATGAGCTATCGGTTTATAAGGCTGGCCTTTAAAAGTGTTGTGGCTGGTATTGCTCCATCTGTGATAACTGAAGTCATGCTTGTGTTGAGTTAGGAAGGAAGAATTTCCCACATATTGAAGGAGGTGGGCCACCTCATATTTCCCCATCTGCATTAAAAAAAGAAAGAAAGAGGGCTGGAGAGATGGCTCAGAGGTTAAGAGCACTGACTGCTCTTCCAGAGGTCATGAGTTCAGTTCCCAGCACCCATATGGTGGCTCATAGCCACCCGTAATGATATCTGGTGCCCTCTTCTGGCCCGAAGGGACACATGCAGGCAGAACACCGTGCACATAAATAAATAATAAATAAATAAATAAATAAATAAATAAATAAATAAATAAATAAATAAATAAATAAATAAATCTTTTAAAAAGTTCCCTGGGATAGTTTAGGAATCCAAAACAGACATAAAGAAAAGAAAAGAAAGAAAGAAAAGAGGAGAGAAGAGAAGAGAAGAGAAGAGAAGAGAAGAGAAGAGAAGAGAAGAGAAGAGAAGAGAAAAGAAGAGAAAAGAAGAGAAAAGAAGAGAAAAGGAAAAGAAGAAAAGAAAGAGAAAGGAAAAACCACCAGGCCCAGAGGAAGGCCACCTGCCTTTCCAGTCAGGCAGACCCCTGGGTGGCAGGGAGAGAGAGCAACAGGACACCTACCCACCCCGGGGCTCCAGAGAGGTGGAGAGAAATGGAGCCGGACAGACAGGCAGGGATGCCAGGGCACCTGACTGGCAGAGCAAACCTCGCGGTCTTCACCACTCTGCCCACCAGTCTTACCTGCTTCCTAGCCACAGGGCAGAGACAAGCAGGGCACACAGAGGCCTTTCCTCTGCTCCTACTGCTCAGAGGCAACAGCGGGACACTCAGTGAACTGCAGCGGGCCAGCGAGACGGATCGGCGGGGAAAGGTGTGAGCCTGACCAACCGAGTGGGAACCCAGTGACCCACAGGAGGGAGGACCCACTTCAGAGCCGTCCTCTGATTCCCACACCCCAGAAATAAATCCACACACTCTTAGAGAGAAGGCAAGTGACTGCGGAGTAAAGCAGGGACACAAACTCTAGTCCACCCTGCCGACGGGAAAACTGACTTCTCTGTGCAGCTTTATTAAACGTCTCCTTAGACAAAAGGGGCAAAGTTGGCTGGTGTCACCAAAAATTCTGCCAAAGACTTTGTTCTAAATAAAAAAGGTTTCTAAATAGAATCCACTTTTGGATCCCAAAGAGAGTAAAAAGAAAAGGCAATGCCAACATCACATAAAGCAGGGCTAAGCTGGAGGCAGGGGACAGAGTTGAATGACCTGTGAGAAATTTCTCCAAACCACTCTTACTCTCCACAGAATCTGAGCTACAGGCCCTTCTCCAGCATGGGGCGGCAGTGGCAGAGGGAGGCTTCGGGTAACATGCTGAGCCTCTGCAGAAGGGAAAAAGCCTGAGGACCAGCACACTCAAGAAAGGACCAAGGGATCCACCACGCCTCTGGGCTAACCCTGCATGGGAATACTGTGTCCGAAAGTGGCACTGTAAATAGTCACACGCTGAAGAAATTTAAAGGGGAAAAAAAATCAAGACTGCTGTGGGATTCAGTCTGAGTTATTAAAAATGGCAGCAAACATTGTCAATTGGCCAAGTCACCATAGAGGTGACTTTTGATTACTATCGAGACTAATAATAAAAGCAAAAAATTATGAAATGATTTCTGCTGGCTTTTTGCAAAGTCACTAACAAGGACAAAATGCTGTCACTAGGTTCATAAGCCTAAGTGAATAAAAACAAGGACACACCACGCTGAGGCCTCTACAGAGGCGTCCAGTGACCACAGTAACTCGAGTTAAGTCCAATGCTTCACTTACCATTTGTTAGTCTATCAAACAGAAAGATATCAAAATTCCAGTTTCCAACTCTGTCCAGCATACACTGAAATGAGAACCAAACATCTCTCCTGTCATTTAATCTCAGTAACACCCACTCTCTGCAGACAGTCTACAACAAAGTTAATGGAAATGAAAAGTGGCTTCTTGGCTCTGAGAAACACCAAGGGGAATTTGCCTTTGTTAATTTTATTTTCTAGTTTTGTTTTGTGTTTTTCAATCCCAAATGTGTTTACTGGGATGGTTCCCACTCATCTTATATCGGGTGCTTTTAGCCTTGCTCTTCTGCCTGTAGGAGCGGCCACCACACAGGACTACTGTTTGCAGGGCTGAAGGCCGCGGAGATTCACAGCATCCTGGGCACTGCACATCCCTACAGTGAGAACCGGAGCTCTGCACCACGTGACTTTTCTTGTTTCCCCTTCTTGTCTTCTGGAGAGGGATGGGGAGATCCTTTGCGCGAGGCATGTTCTTGTAGTGGTTGTCACCCCTGGAAAAGCTATGTTCTAGTTCTGAGGCAGGGTCCCACTTATGCAGCCCAGGCTCCTCTACAACTCATGGCAATTCTCCTGCTTCAGCCTCCTGAGTGCTGAGGTCGCAGGTGTGTGCCACCACACCTGGCTTTCATTCTCCTTTTAGTTAAGACGTTTCCAACAGGCTCAAAAATCGTCTACAAAAATAAACTCCACTTGAAAACAAATTATTTTGTTTTTCAGTTAATTATGTATAGGTCAGGTCAGTCTTTCAACCTGTTCCTATGATCTACATACTTGGAGAATTTGGAAATAATTTACCAGCATATAGCCCATATGCGGCATATTCTGAAATCAGATTTTAAAAATCTGCCGAAGAGTTATAACGGCCACTGAGCACCGGCTAACCGCCGGGTATGTGTTGTGGCCAGTCCTCCTTACGCCTGGGAGACAGGCAGAAACAACTGGCTCGGCTGGAGCAGAAAGCTGTGATGGTGACTGAGGAGTCACTTCTGGACTTGGGTCCCCACACTGAACCCGCCCCACACCACGATTCAATTATCTGCCATCCAGAGTTTTCTTGTTTTGTTTTGTTCTTTTGAGACAAGGTCTCACTATACAACCCTGGCTGTCCTAGAACTCAGTACGTAGACCAGGCTGACCTCAAATTCAGATCTGTCTCCCTCTGCTTCACAGCGCTAGGATTAAAGGTGTGCAGGACCACACTTGGCTTGTTCACCAGCTTTTTAAAAAGACCCTTGAACTATGGGGTATTTATTGATGATCGTTAAATATCATTCCAAATTACCAATAGAACCAGCCAATTAACTTTTGGGATAACATGTACTTAGGTAAACAAATCTACCTCAGTCTATATTTCGTGGGCTTTTAAAGTAAATATTTTATTTTGTATCCCAAAGTTCACTGTACATACACAACGATGAATAAACCACCACAAGCAACATCAGTGTGACACTTGTGGAGACTTAAATCACAACACCACACAGGTTAACATTCTAACCGAAACAGCAGAGTTCACAAACAGTTTAAATTTTAGAGGATCAACAGCTCCCACTGACTTCTCAAGCAGGGAAATGTTCTTTTCTTTAAACTTTAACATAACTTCAAAGAAGATACCTCAAGGCCAATCTACATAACTTTAGAAAACCTGGCCTATAAAACTTAAAAAAATAATTTCCAATAAGTTAAAATTCAAGGTTATATAAAATCCCATCTGATTAAAAAAAACCCATTTCACTTCAATCTTACTAAGAAATTTCCTGTGAGGTTTGTAAGAGTGAAGGAAATAATTCTTAAAAACAATGGCTTTAGTCAAGATGTAGCCGATGGAAGCATCTCCCCGGACTTTTGTCCTCTCCCCTTGGGTGAACTCTGCCTCTTAGGCTGTACAGCGCCCAGCTTCCGTATCTCTAGCACGGAGGCATCAGATTGGGCCCTCTCCTCCTTTTCCCAGAGTCAAACTCCGGCCAGCTTACAGGTGACTGTTCTGTTGATCCACTCATTACTTAACGGTATAATAAATGCAAATGCGCTCACTACTTTTCTCAGAGCTTCTTTGTTCTGTTAGATCTGCTTACAAACAAACAGCCCCCAATCTGAAAGGTTGGCTCAATTCAGACAGCAAAAAGGGAACCTAAATCAGTATTTTGGGGAGGTGGTTCCAGTAACTTAACAAGCAACTCAAATCTTTTGGAAGAAGTTGTACAAACCTTGGCTTGTCCATTATAATCGTCATCTAGAATGTTTAGAGAACTAGGAACAGTGGCGCCCCGGAAAAAGCGCGAAGATCTGAGATAGCGCTGGAAACTTAGTAGTCTTCTGATGTTCCTGGCGGACACTGATGCTTCAATTTCAGACTGAGCTGAAAGAAAGGGAGTAGCCATGACACACAGGCAAACCCGCAGAGGCTGCCTCTGTTAACACCCCGGGGTCCATGACACACAGGCAAACCCACAGAGGCTGCCTCTGTTAACACCCCGGGGTCCATGACACACAGGCAAACCCACAGAGGCTGCCTCTGTTAACACCCCGGGGTCCATGACACACAGGCAAACCCACAGAGGCTGCCTCTGTTAACACCCCGGGGTCCATGACACACAGGCAAACCCGCAGAGGCTGCCTGTTAACACCCCGGGGTCCATGACACACAGGCAAACCCACAGAGGCTGCCTCTGTTAACACCCCAGGGTCCATGAGGTCCATGGGGTCCATGCAAGCACTTCAAATGTGCTATATACACGCACTTCAATTTTTCCCTTTATTTTTCGTGTGTGGGAGCTTTGCCTGCATGTATGCATGTGCACAAGGCTAGAAGAGCATTGGCTTTCCTGGGACTGAAGTTAAGGACGGTCGTGAGCCATCATGTGGGTGCTGGGAATTGAACCCAGGTCCTCTCGAAGGACAGCCAGTGCTCTTAATTTCTACAGCCCCACATACACGTATTTTTAAAATTCATTAATTGCCACAAATAGTTCTTTCTAGGAAAGGTACTTCATTTCTATTTTAAACTGAAGAAGAAAAAAAGTTTTGACACATTTAGAGCGACGAAAGCATCTGGATTTAGAAGCAGTTTTAAAATTTAATTTAACTACTGGTAACTACTTCTCACTCTGTTGCTGCACTACACTACATAAATATGAAATCGAAGCAAGCACACACACACAAATTTTAGTTTCACTACTGAAATGCCGAATCCCAGTCACACAGGAGGTATTAACAACTACAGTAATAACACATCTCAAATCCTAATGAGACAGTTTAAATATCTTAAAGATAATGTTAACTATTAAAAAAAACAGGGAATAAATCTGTTTATATCTTGGAAGGGTTCTAAAGGATAAAAATAAAAAGCTGTCTAAAGAGAAAAACTCTGGGGACCGTGGCTGTTCACTGGAAACAGTGTCCTTTCAACGAGTGTAACCTTGTTTCTTCCCTCTGCTGTCAGAATAACCCAGTTCCTTCGAGCAAGAGATGGCGGTGATTTAGCTCTGCACCTCAGCTCCAGTCCTTCACCATTTCAAAGTTACTGAGTGACTCAACTACAGGCCTGTGTGTGTGTGTGTGTGTGCCGGCTCCCGTGGTTATACTACTCATTTCCTCTACTCCCTCCTTCCTTCCTTCCTTCCTTCCTTCCTTCCTTCCTTCCTTCCTTCCTTCCTTCCTTCCTTCCTTCCTTCCTTCCTTCTTTCCTTCCTTCCCCCCTCCTCCCTTCCTCCCTCCCTCCCTCCCATCCTCCCACCCTCCCTTTTCTTGCATTTATTCAGTACCACAGTCAGACTATGGAAATCAGCAATCGGTAGCATCCAGCTGTTACTAGCAACGTGATGGGAACGTCTCTATCACAGAGAAACTGTCTTTTTCTCTCTCTCCAGTTCCAGAGTAGTGTGTGCTGACAGTTCCACAGCCCTGTAGTTAGATGTGTGTGCTGACAATAGTCACGTCTTCCTTCTTGGTCAGGACACAATGTTCTTCTTTGGCTCTCACAGCCACTCTGACCTTCCTGGTTGATTTCTAGGTGGAATGTAGCCTCTCACTTTTATTTATTTATTTTTATTTTTTGCCTTCAACTCTGCTATGATTACCATTAATTTTTAGTTGGAAGAAATCTAGAATCACGTGGGAGCCTAAGCCCTCACGTTCACCTGTGGCGGGTTATTCTCAGTTAGCCAATGCAGAAGCCCGAGCGGACAGTGGACAGGACCATTCCCCTGTAGATCTGGACTGGAAACGGATGGAAGCATCTGGACCCCTGCCGCTGTCACTGCTCTCTGCTTCCTGACTCAGGTGTCTCCTGAAACCCACTGTGCATCCTGCCGTGACTGGCTGGAACTGGAACTGCACGCTGGAATGTGCCCTTCTCCCTTAAGCTGCTCTTGCCAGGGTACTTTATTGCCAAGTTAAAAAAAAAAAAAAAAAAAAACCCTACAAAAAACTAAGACAAACTAGTCACAGCCACCCATAGCTTCTCCCTGGGCACCTGTGCTTGTGCATACACCCACACGAAAACACTTGTGCATACACCCACACGCAAACACTTGTGCATACATCCACACGCAAACACTTGTGCAAACACCCACACGCAAACCCTTGTGCATACACCCACATGCAAACACTTTTAAAGATGCTGCATGTAATTCTCAAGGCAACCACTAAAAACTTAAAAAGACATGCAACAAGAAAGAATCAAAGTGGTACACGAAGAGCATACATTTTCTTCTTTCCTTATATTTTCTTTTCCATACAATATACCCTGATTACAGTTTCCCTTCCCTTTACTCTTCCTCCCCTCCCATCCAGATCCACCCCTTTTCTCTCATTAGAAAAGAACACACTTCTAAGGGATAATATTAAATATAACAAAATAAAGTATAATACTACAAAACTACCACATTAGAGTTGGACAAGACAAACAAACAGAAGGAAAAGAGCCCAAGAGAAGGCACAGGAACCAGAGACCCACTCACTTGCTCACTCTGGAATCCATAACAACACTACACTGAAAGCCCTAATACATACATGCAGAGGACCTGGTGCAGACCACCTGGTGAGGACCTGTGCAGGCCCCGCGCTTGCTCCTTCAGTCTCTGTGAGGTCGTGTGAGCTTGGCTCATGTCAATGTGGAGGGCCTTGTTGTCCTGGTGTCCTCCAGCCTCTCTGCCTCTTACACTTTCTGCTTCCCCTTCCTTGTGGTTCCCTAGCTCTGAAGGGAGGGATTTGATGGAGACATCCCATTTAGAGCCGTGTGTTCCAGGTCTCTCGCTCTCTGCATGATGTCTGGCTGTGGGTCTTTGTATTTGCTCCCCTCTGCTGCAGGAGAACAGGCAGACTACAGATTTTTGATAGTGTGTAGGAGAGAGATTATACATGTACATGAAGGTAGCGGCTACTGAACTTTTCCCAATTTCTACGTTTTTCAGAAAGAATCCTGTAATGATAGGCTCTGTGGAAATCCCTCTGCACGGCCTGACCCCTCACAATAACCCTCAGCAGCAGGGCAAGTGAAAAAGCTTCTGTCGCTAGAGAGTAAGATTTCTGTAAGTGACATAAAGACGTTTCTAGAACTGTCCTGGGAGAGTTTCCAAAACACAATCTAATAAAGGGGTTTGGAACCGTAAATCAGTAATCAAACACTCATCACTGTGACACCGTTGGGAATGTGTATTTTCTTAATGCTTGACCACCCTCTGCCCCCTGCCTCCCCGCCCCCCCTTAACTAGAGGCGAAGTCCTTACACTGAAAACTCCAACAGAGACGTCTCCTGGGGCAACCCATAAGGGTTAAGTTGGGAAGACTGCGCTCAGCTTTTCTTTCAACCTAGTGAAGCCTGAAGCCGCTGTAGAAGGAGACTTCAGGCTGAATGAATAACAGCTTCTAGGAACATATCAAAGAGGCCGCATTTGGGAATGGGAAAGAATCCAGTACCCTTCATTTGGATAATTACTAAAAAACTCACCCTCTGGCCAAATTACACAAAAATCCAAGCCTATTATCAATACTCAGATGAGCTCATTCTGTAACATGAGGTGAGTCATCATTTCACAGCACAACAGACAACAGATTAAACTTTCTCTTATTAAAGCTCAGCCGTCATCAAGCTTGGACTGCTTGCTTCCAAGGTTTGTTCTGGTTATCGCGGTTAGCTACACTCTGATATAGCTTAGAAAGCCACTGGCATAGGAAGTTCACATTACTATCAGAGAGTGCCTTGAAAAGCACCACCGCCCCATGCAGACCATCCAGCACCACCAAAGCTAATGAGCATAGGCACTGTGTCTAGGTGTCCTTTCTCTACTTTTCTGGACCAAAAAATAAAATGGAGAACAGTAGGTGATTTTTAAAACATGCCGGGGTTTCCTCCTCATATTACAGAGGAAATACAAGCCCCAGGATAGGAAGAGAAAAGGGCTGGAGATGGGCCTCCATGAGCGCTTGATTCTCCTGCAGATACCTCTGTACTACACCCTTCTACAAACCACAACCATAGAGCACAGCTGTTAGATTAGAAAGGCCCTTCACAAAGGCCCTTGGCTCTTGAAACGGACCACTGCTCTAATAATCCACAAGGGGGCGCCCTGTAACCACTGGTTCTGTACACAAATCAGACACAGGAAATTACTATGGGAAATTACTGATCAGTTCATCTTTTTAACTAACAAGTGCTCTAAAGTTTTAGCTCTAGTGTAATACTATGTTAAACAAAGACTGAATAAAAAATTCCATATACATTCTAATTTTTCCTTCCCTTAGTTTCCCTCAAAAAAAAAAAAAAGTCACATAAAAGCCACATCTAAAAGTCAATTAAAAAAAAGAGTAACTGCATTTCTCCTACATCTGTGGGACAAGGTTTTAAAGAAGGATTTTTAGACTTAGCAGGTATGACCAGGTAGGAAACACTGTTCTAGGCTGCTCTGAGCAACGGTCTTCAGCTACCTGTGCTGAATGGAGACGGGACCCCAGAGTGGGAAAAGACGGGTTTAGAACAAAGACTCATCGGGTCTCAATCCTGCTCTGTCACGAGCTTTGTGACAGGAAGCAGGTTACTGACAGTCTCTGGATGTCCTCTGTTCTTATCAGGAAAACAGGCCTGAGGACTGTGGTAGAGTCCAAATGAGAGAACATGCAGAATGTCTCTGCATAGTTCTGGAAAGAAGCAAGCACTCAAAATCTACAAAGGATAAATTATATTTATATTCAAATGATAATTATAAAGATAATACTTTAAACACAGACCAGATTTCTTTTCCATGGCTACATATTTAATACTGAAAACTACCATATATGTAAGAACTTCAGAACTAACTGTACATTTACAAGATTTCAAAATAGTCTCAGGACTTTAAAATGAACATGTAGTTCAAGCTTTACTATGAACGAAAAGTGAGCCACTCACAATCTCAAATTAGATCAACTCCAGTAAGAATGAAATGTATCACCAGTATTTTCCCCTCAAGCAATTCTTTTTTTTTTTTTTTTTTTTTTTTTCGAGACAGGGTTTCTCTCTGTAGCTTTGCGCCTTTCCTGGAACTCACTTGGTAGCCCAGGCTGGCCTCGAACTCACAGAGATTCACCTGCCTCTGCCTCCCGAGTGCTGGGATTAAAGGCGTGCGCCACCACCGCCCGGCTTTCTCAAGCAATTCTTATAACCCAGGTTTACAGAATTAATGCTCATTCTGATGATTTAATAATTAAATAAGAGATACAGAACTCTGAGACAAGACTGTTCTTGCTATGGATTAGGTATCTTCATCTCTCAGGCTGGAACATATGCTCAGGCCTTGTACACATGGGATTCTTAATTCCCTTAATGATCTGGGAGAGAAGGGGAAGGAAACAGAGGTTTAGTGCACACTTCCTTCAAAGAGCAGCTGCAAAAGCACATCAGGGTGAATTTCAACTTCTCCTGTCCTGCCGAGTACAGAAGGGCAAACACCACAGGACTGGAGTAAGATGAAGGTCCAATCCGTATCAGCCCCTAGTTTATGCGATGAAGTTCTTCCAAGTTGGGACAAAGCGTTGGAAACCAACGCTTCTTAAATGCAGGTGTCTGAGAACATTCTGGAAACCAGAGTGACATTTCCTAGTGCATCAACATGGCAGTGCTCATCTCCACAAGAACCAGCTGGTAAGGGACTACTTTAATAGGAGCAGAAACTCAGGTCACTGTCAGGAAAAAGGATGGAGCTCGTGTGTGTGTGTGTGTGTGTGTGTGTGTGTGTGTGTGTGTGTGTGTGTGTTGTGTGTGTGTGTGTGTGTGTGTGTACGAGTGCGCACGTGCACACATGCATGCGCACACAGGTGCGCACATGCACTACCATGTGTTATGCTTGCAGCAAGTCTTTTCTCTCCTTCCACCTTGTGGGTCCTGGGTATTGAACTCAGACCTGATGACAAGTACCTTTACCAACTGCACCACTCTTGCCAGCCTTGTTTCAAGTGACAGCTCTGGGAGTTGAGAAATGCTGTCGTGGAAAGAGGCAGGTGTGAGTTCAAGATAAATATGTGGGAGTCAACTAACTTAACCGACACTTTAGACGAAGTACAGCCCTGGTCTATAATGGCACATGTACAGGTGCAGGCTGGATGTTCACGTCTGAGTAAGAAACTAAATTACAGAAGACAGAGAGACTGCAGCAGACCAACCAATTGTCAAAACAAACTAGTCTGTGAATAGGAAGGTAGTGACGGACAGTGGGAATGTGAAGGGGGAAGCAAGGACAGACAGACAGACAGGCGAGGAAAGTGCCAATCAAACATCAGTGCTGGATGCGAAAGTACAGCAGCTGCTGAATACACCCTCATACAGCTGCTCGGCATGGAAGCCGAGTTAGCCAGCCTGATCCGCACTGGAAAGCTCAGGGCACACACAGACCCAGATGTTGTTCAGATCGTGTAAGCATGGAGCAAACAATGTGAGCCTAATACAGCCTGTTATGATGACAGGAAACAACCCAAAGCCAGTTTACCCGGGAACTATGGCAAAGGGTTCTGTATGTTTCAATAGATAGCCATAATAAAGACAATGTAAAAGGCTTAACTCAAAAGACAAGCAGCACGTAGCCTGAACTTGGGGGAAGCAAATAAAGATTATCTGCGGGGAACTGTAAACAAGACCCTATAACTCTAACTGGTGGAAGACACAGAGCTCCAGTCGATTCAGTGCAATAAAAATATCTCAGTATCTAGCATGAACTGGAGCTGCTGGAGAGGAGGGATAAACAAATAAATGAAGGGAAGCCTAAAGCTAAGAGCTTGAGGAAACAATGCCGACACTCTGGCTGCCCTGCCGCCCTGTAAGCACTGGTGGAGAGCGAGCGGCACTGGAGGAAACCGAATAGGCGGAGATAATGGGTAAAACACACTGACATCGGTGAAGTGGACTGGGAGGCCAGGGGAAACAATGGAAATAACCGCATTTGTGTAGACATGAAAACAGTAAAGAAGCATTCCATGCGTTACATCTTCCAGACGTTGCAGAAACCACAACCCGTCTGGTGACGTCAATGGGCTCTGGCCAATCCCAAGGAGAGAACAGTCAAGCTGACAGCTTCCATTATGATTTAACAAGCATGCCAGAATCTAAGTAGAACAGGATTGTAATGGTGTTATTTAAGGTACTGGGAAACAAAACTAGGGCCTTGTACATGCTAGCAATGGTTCTACCAACAAACTACATCCTCACCTGTAATTCTTAACGAATGAAGGAAAAGATGGCTGAGTTTCAAGTAAACAGCACATGCCTCTCCCCCCTTACCCCCCCCCCCACCAGTGGTGTGTGTGTGTGTGTGTGTGTGTGTGTGTACCAGAGGTTGAGGTCAAATGCCATTCTCAATGGCTCGCCACTTTTCCTGTTTTATTTCTGGTAGTGATGGTGTTGAACACAGGGCCTCATACATGTGAGGCCCACACACGATAGCCCTAGCTTCCACCTTTACATTTGAGAGGGGGTCTCCTGCTGAACCTCGAGACCACCATTTACTCAAATGTCCAGCAGCATGCCCCAGGGCCTTCCTGTCTCTGCTTCCTTAGTCCTGGGACCCAAGACTCGCTCTCCCACACCCTGCTCTTTATGAGGGTGCTAAGGATCTAAACTCAGGCTTACAGGGAGAGTGCAGTACTGAGACGTGTCTTTGACACAGAAACACATATCAACATAGAATTCAATTATATTATTATGTCCAGTTAATTTAGGAGAGCAGCTATCTATGGCCAATAGAACACGGGAAAATAGAATTTCTGCAGGCTACTTGGGACTTTTGCTTCAGCCTACTGAACTCAAAATAAGGAAATAGACGTGAGCTTTCCTCTGGGTTTTCTCTCTGGGTTTGTTTTGTTTTGTTTTGTTTTTTAAGCAGGAGCCTGAAAACACCTAGAGAGGGGAAGCTGTCATAACTGAGGACAGGCATCCTGAGGACAAGGCAGGAGGACATGTTGAAGACCCACAAGCTCCAGGCCACTGTCAGCCCAGCACTGACCCAGCCCATGGTCTCCTCCCTCCATTCTCTTCCAATATCAAAAATGACTCACTGAGGGAAGAAAGACGCCTTCTCTTAAGCTTGTGCAAATACATATAATAGATATCTCTGAGCTACAGCAGACGAGACACAAGATAAAGCTCATAAAATACAAGGACTGCTTCAGAAAACCTCTTGGGTGAGAGGTACCTGGGGGAATTTTTAAATCTTGACATGAAGACAGTCCTAGAAGTTCAAATGTAGGGTGAGACTCATCAAGAATGAAAGCGTCTCTGACATTCTATCTAAAAAAGACCAACCTGAAAAAACAGACTTCAACCAGGAAAGCGGCTTCACACAGGAAGGGGCCAGGCTGGTCCTACCTGCAGACTCCAGGTCTTTGGGAAGCGTGTCGTGGCAGAGGACCTTACCATGGAAATCACTCTGCTCTGTGGCCATGAATAAAAAAAATTCAAAATGTCTCCAAATTTAAATTCTCCCAGTTATTTATAAATAACTGCAGGACTGGTTTAATGTAACTTAATTAACAAAAACATGATCTGAATATAAGCCTATGACTTTATATAAAAGACTAATATCACATTTTTTAAATCTCTAAATGATTCAGCAACACCATCATTTAGGGCATTAGTCTCACAAACCAGGCAAATGTGAATTTCTTTGCATGGACTTACACACTTATATCTGATTATCCCTCTGTGTGTCTTTCTAGTTCTAGTGGTGACATCTGACAGGAAAGATGTTGGAGTTCTTCACACATATTACCACACTGTCCTGAGTCTGAGACAACCGTAATTTCCACCGTGTCTTAGTTCATTGTTGGTTGAACTTCCTAAGTCAGAAAGGACTCTGTTTAGTAAGGTTGATTATTTATTGTAGTTAATAAGCTCCTGTGCTCAACTGATTTTCTTTCCTTAATTGGAGATAAAGGGGAGGTAAGACAAGGTCTCATATAGCCCAGTGTATCCTCTTTTGGCATGTACCGGAAGCTGGTCTTGAACCCCTGAACTTTCTGCCTCTACCTCTCAATTGCTAGGATCATAGGTATATGCCATTAATTGATTTTTCTCCTCCTCTTCCTTCTTCTCCTCCTCCTTTTTTTTTTTTTTTAAACCTCCCAGCCTACACCTTCGGAAGATTTATCTATCTATCTATCTATGTATCTATGTATCTATGTATCTATGTATCTATGTATCTATGTATCTATGTATCTATGTATCTATGTATCTATGTATCTATCTATCTATCTATCTATCTATCTATCTATCTATCTATTTATGTATTTATTTATTAGGCAGGGCCTTGCTATGTAGCCCAGGCTGGCCTCACACTGGCATCTTGTCTTCATTTCCTGAATGCTGGGATCATAGACAGAAGCCATCATACCCAGCTAAAAGGTCTCTTTAAAGTAAAAAAAAAAAATGCTTGGCAGGAAGGCCAATGGCAAATCCTACTGTGAAAGTATACTTACAAGTCTTCAGAGAATAAGGATTATGATAAGAATAAGAGGTAAGCCAAGACACAAAAACTCCCAGCAAAGAAAAGCACTGTCTACGTAAGATTAACATTGAGGTCCTTCTTTAAAACCTTGGAGCCTGTAATCAGTCCCCCAACTGGTAGCTATCTGGCTTAAACTGACTGACAGGAGAATTAACCTTCAGAATGTGAACCCAAGCAGGGTTTATAATGAGCCACATACAGAAGAAAAGCTCAATGCTGCAATGTCTGGATGTCTCATTTCTAGGAAAATCTAGTAAAGAAACGTACTCAACACAGAGGAAAACATATAATCTACAAGTTAAAAGTAATTGCAGCACCTGAAACACAATCAGCAGATGGAGGCAGAGCACAGAGAATACGAAAGCGCAGAGCAGTCCAGCTCGCACGATCCGCTAGCACCTGTGTGTCTTAGTTTGCCAGTGATGCCTCCCTGTGTCTTTCCTTTTCCCTGCTGAGAAGACCTGATCCTGGGCGCTCAGCTGGAACGTGGGGGACAGGAAAACCACCACAAGAACTATGAACTGAATCACTGAAGGCTCAAGGAGGCCGGAGGGGACAAACAGGACTGCAACTTAAGAACACAAACGCACACAGGACTTAGTAATGGGCTAAATCATTAAGTAGAAAGGGGCAAAAACAGCCAAGACAACGTTGCAGCAGGGAAATGAACAGAGCCAGGACAGAAGTGAAGAGGTGCATAGAAAGGTGGGTGGAGTTGCAGACAGAAAATTCTAGCTGCAATGACTATAATACACCTACATCCAGAATTTAAATAACATTTTATTTCAGCATGCATGTTTTTATGTCATTGTAAAAGTGGTATTATTTTAAATTATACAGGTAAGAGAAAAGGTGTATTATAGTCTTTTAAAAGGTTGGGTTACTTGAACATTCAAACCTACCCTGCAAAGTCAACTACGTGCAGGTGCCTTTACCAAGTCAAGATCCCAGGAAGTGAATGAGCTTATGGCTGCAGGTGTCTAGGCAGAAGGGCAATTCATAAGGAGCAGAGAGAAAGAACAACTTTGCCTCCACAGAAATAAACCAGATAATTGCACCTTGTATGAAGAGAAGAAACACTCTACAAGAAAGAGCCCTGACAAGTCATGGCTAGCTACCCCTGAAGGTCATGGCAGTTCAAGTTTAGTGCATACATGCAGACCTAAGGGTTACACATTTCACTTATCATCCAATCTGGCAATCTTTAACTCGAAAAAGGAATATGTAACAATCTATAAACTTATCTCTACCACCAGCACATTTAGTCAGTCTTCTCTTATTTTTAGATTAGGTCTTATTTCTTCCTGGCTTCATAATGACATAAGAATTCCCTACTATTCCATTCCATCCCTTCCCCACCAAAATTTACCATTTTGCCTCCTATTTGAAACTTTCAACATCCTTTATAGCAATCTTAGTCCCCAAATCTTCTTTTACTGAATTTAGTGAAACTCTGGGGGTGTATGAGAGAGAAGACCCCCTAAACCAATACATCAGAGACAGATGTCTCCAACAGTCATAGGACCAGAAGATTTTATAGCAGACTCCTCAAAAGTTTAGAAGACTGATAGTTTTAAAGCTGTTCAAACTTCAGATCATAAAAATGAAACCAAGCAAAGTAATTTTATAAAGGAAAAAGTCTTTTTAAAAGCAAATGCAACATTCTTACTGGAATGTCAATCAGTAATAAAATCTTTTAACACCACCAACAAACAAGAATGTCCTCAGTAAAGGCACCAGCAATAACTCAACAGTAAGCTGTTTTCTGTGAACTAGCCACACTGCCCAGTTCGAGGAGGGAGCAGAGAAGCCCGGTCCTATAGACACTTTCCCTTGCAGATCTCTAGAATTTATTCTTTATATTGACCACCCGTACCTTCTCTCCTCTACTCTTATTACTGTAATCAATCACACTGACTTTCTTCAATGCTTAAAGCAATCTTACGTTCCAAGCAAGAATCTATCAGTCTTCCGAACCATTACAGATGTAACCTGACATGCTCTTTGGAATGCTCCTTCTTACACAGGCGTGATTCGGCTGTAACTATTCTTTCATATCCACGTAGGCAGTATGGAGACTATGCTAGCCTTAAGAATAAATCTAAGTGTATTCTGTTTCCTCTACTTTGGCTTTATTTTTGTAGCATTTCACAGCTAAGGTCTTTCCTTTCTCTTCCAGCTTCTTGGTTCCTTTGCTCAGCAGGCCCCCCACTCACAGCTCCTGACGTCAGCCTCTCATGTAAACAGCCCCCCCAGCCTCAGGATGCCCCACACAGCTGCTGCTCCGGTTGGAGAGGACGGGGACAAGGAAGTGGAGGCTTCCTCCCTGCAAACCGGTAACTACCTGCCCCTGTGCAGGTACAGGCTTGCCTCTTCTACGATTCGTGCTATTTTCTCTTTGACTTTGGTTTTCATGGTTGTATCATGAACCACCTAAGCATGCTTTTCCTTCAATGTTTCTCTGCTTTGCAGCATGTTTACCCACCAACCCCACAGCTCCCCAGAGTTTTCTTGAATGTGAGCAGCAGGAAATATTAGATAGAAGGATTTAGAACAGATAGAAAATAAAGGATAGCGTCAAGAGGACCTGGAACCTATTCCAACTGCCCGACTGTCTTTGCCCCAGGGTTTTTATAGAGACGCCAAGGGGTGGAGCAAAAGACCTCCTCCCCCAGCACAGCCAAGTGCAGACCATCTCAGACACCTGCACTCAGGCCCGTGGTCCTAATCATCCTCTATGTGGACCTGCTGGGTAAAGGCACCAGGAACCTGAAAACGGGCTCCCACACTGCTTTAGGCTTAAAATACCTCTTGATCTGCATTTGAAAAGGTGGCTGTTCCCTGACAGCAGTTTTGAGTCACGTGTTACTGCAGGAAGAAGTGATCCTTTAAGGCAGCCCGGTGTCCCTGCGCACTCTCACTGGGTGTGCAAGGACTGAGAAGCCGCTAACACGCTGCACCAGCATCTGTTCTTGGGACGCTTGGTACAGACTGCAACCACCTTGACATAACCAGTGCGTGAGATAGTTCAAAGTCAGGATTCATTTCTAACCTACGGAGTGCTTCGGGGTTTCACTCGAGCACCGAGGTAAAACATGAGCCGCTCCCTCAGCCCATGCAAAGGCGGCAGGCAGGCTGTAAAGCCCTGCTCCTGCTTCTCTAACAGTAAGTGTCCAGTGGAAGGAAACACTGGGCACCTTACCCCCCTCTCAGAATCAGCACGTGACCCTTCAGGGAAGGGTGGGTGACTCACAATGCCAGGCTCACCTCCCCACCTCATTATATTCTGAATTATTTAGGTTGTTTTTATATTCTGTCAAGTTTGGCTTCATTTTTTAGAGTGTTAATGTATATTACTAAGCATCACCAAAAGCTGAATGAGTCCAAAACTAGATTTAACACACTGAGTATTTAAGAGTTTTATCCCTTGTTCCCCTTTCTTTCCACTAAGATCAAGACACACACAAAAAGTTTTTAAAATATGCTATTCTATCAGCATTTTTAAATAAACCAAAAAGATGACACTTCATTCAACTTCTAAAATACTATTACAAAATGTTATTTGCATAAAAATGCTAATGTTATCTCAAGTGATGAAGAAAAACAGTAACAGAAACACCTACAATCTCATTTAGCCAGAAGTGCGGCTCAGTGGGTAGGGTGCTTGCTGGGCACGCGTGGAGCCTTAGGTTTGATCTCCAGCACCTCAGAGACCAGGCACAGTAACTCACGCTATAACGAAAGACCCGGGAGGGAGAGGCAGAAAAACAGATGTTCAAGGTCATCTTGGGCTACACAGTGAGCATGAGGCCAGCCTGAGCTACTTGAAACCTGAGTCAAAACAAAGTCCTAATTATTATTCTCTTCTAGTTCTCTCTCTCTCTCTCTCTCTCTCTCTCTCTCTCTCTCTCTCTCTCTCTCTCTCTCTCTCTCTCTCTCTCTCTGTTTTTTTGTTTTGTTTTTTTGAGACAGGGTTTCTCTGTGTAGCTTTGTGCCTTTCCTGAAACTCTGTAGCCCAGGCTGGCCTCAAACTCACAGAGATCCTCCTGCCTCTGCCTCCCAAGTGCTGGGATTAAAGGTGTGCATCACCACTGCCAGGCTCATTATCTCTATTTTTTAATGTTATCTAGAAATACAGTATAATTTTTGAGCTTATGTTTTTAAAAAGTCAGAATATAACATAGCATTTTTTTCTTCCTTGTATTCTTTCTCCCTGAGAAAATTAAATGCTATGAAGACCAAAACTTGAGTTTTGAAAACATGAGAGAAATACGTACAGTGAAAAACACGGAAGTCGATATATGGGTGTGAACCTCTTCTTTCTGCTTCAAACCCGGCACGGCTTCTTACGCGGACATCTCCTGGACAGTCAGGAACAAATGTAAGTTTAGAAAGCTGTTTCCCTCCTACAAACAGGCCCACGTGGGATCCTACTCCTCAGTATGGCCCCGTCCATCACGGGAGGCCAGTGAGGAAGGTAACAACAGGTCAGTACAGCGTCATACATACTTGTGAAGACGTCACAATGACACCCATGACTGCGTACTAAAAAATAATTCAAACAAAATAATGAATGGTGAAGAACTGACTTATTTGGAGGAGGTAATAAGATTTCAGCATTGGGTTGTAAGGCTGGGTTAGAAAACTTCTAAAAAATTCATTCCTTAATAATTATCTATATTTTAAAGGTCATTTTATAACTCTGATGGGGTTGAACCAATCACCATAAAAGGCCGGTGGGAAACAAAATCTGTTTCACAGAAGAAAATCCTAGAACAAAACTTCAAAAGCCATAGCAAGAAGCAGGCATCCACCACCACACCTGCTCTGCTGAGGCCGGCACACTGGACTGCCCACAAAGAGTATGCACCCAGGAAACTCGGTTACCCCCAAGCAGCCTGCAAGTCCACGATGCACAAACTCCCACTGGCCTCTGTGCACTAGAAATCTCTCTCCTCACCCGAGGTTTTTAGCAAGTTCTTAAACTTTTGTTTTTACCTGTTTAATGCTGTTCTTACATAAATGCACATGATTTTCAGGTAATTTCACAACCAATTACCAGGCACTCGTTGTATCACAGGCATTGTTAAATTCTGCAATCAAACCTGAAGAACCTTAGTTCCCATTCTGTGGATGCAGAAATTGGGCTTTGGTGGATCAAATCCCATTTCCAAACCTCGAGTTAGTGCAAATGACAAGCAGTACTTAAACCCACGGTTCAAAACGCAGCACCTTCCTGTTAATGCTGCCACAGAGAGCAAGTTCCTAACAGAGGAGAGCCTCGTAACCTCCTGTGCTCCTGAAACTCTGACTTCTTGAGGATCTCCCTTCATCAACTGTGACTCCATCTTTATCTACCAAGGCCTCTTTTATGTAGTGACTCCTCATTACGACAAAAGTTTGCCGAGTACATGTCAGACCCAGCACATACCAGTGCACAGTTTACCTTCTCAGGGGACAGACAAATAAAACAAACACATAACTCCTTTCTACGGGGGGAGGGGGAGAGGCTATAAAGTAAGTTAAGAGGAATGGGGAATGGAGGGATGGGATGGGACAGTGTCACTGAAGAGGTGTCTAAACAGGGACCCCTGTCGAATGAGCCAGAAGGCTATCAGAGGAAAGAGGCTTCCAAGCACAAGCAAGAGCAAGCATGAACACCTAGGCCAGGAGCACACCTGGCGTGTTCGCAGCCAAGTGAAAAGGCCAGCATGGCAGGAGCACACTTGGGGAGGGAACTTGGGAAGAGTGAGCTCAAAGAGGCATCAGGCTGGATCCCACTGGACACTGGTACCTAGCACACCAGCTTTGGCGTTGCTCTAAGGCGGGAAGTCCTCAGAGTCCTCTGAACACACAGTTAACATGACTTCAGAGGACTTTACTGATGGAAAAGGTTCACCTTGGTTGTGTAGACCACAGTTCCGGAAGACCAATTAGGACCAAGTTCGAGAAGGCAATACCAAGGTTTAGATTGGGCAGAAACATCATCAGGATGCGGCCAGGCTGGTTACTTGAAGCAGGACTAGTCAATGAACTAGACATAGAGTATATGGGAAGCAGGAGTCAAGAATGACTGCCGTGTGGGAGAAGGGAGCTCTATCTATTGCGATGATGAGACCACAAACGTGGAAAACAAGCATTCCCAGTCCTGTTAGAAGTTTGAAGCAGCCATCATACATCCACAGGAACAGAGTAAGTATGTCTAAGGATTGTTTCCAGGGAAAAAGAGCCACAAGCATCTTTTTTAAGAGACAGGGAAAGAGGCAGAACAGAGTGGAAGTGGGTAAAACACAAAAGATACAAAGTCAACTAAAGAGGAAGCAGTAAGAGCGAAAACAGAACTCTGGGATGCATTTAGGCTTGAGCGTACAGAGTGAAGGACTCGAAGGGAAGAACGGACGCAGGTGAACTGCAAGGGATCGGCCGGCATCTCAAAACGGGGGCGGAGCTCTGCACACGAGGAGAAAAGCCAGGAGCAACTTCTCAAAGATGGGCAAATGTGTCTTCTGGGGTCTAACTGTGTGTGTTCAATGGAGTGAAGTAAAGTGCAAGGGAGGTGTCTGGCTGAAGAGGGCGCCGGCAACGGCAGGAAGGAAAATGTCCAACTATGTGCAGCTGGCTACACCGACTTGTGAAACGAGGTAATGGACAAGAATCTTAAGCACCAAGTCCTCTCAGGAAGCCCCCCCCCCCCCAGAACAAAATGAAGACCACCTAATAGGAATTTCCAGATTCGTCTTCATCCATGCTGGCATGCACTGCTTTATTTAGCAGCTCTAGAAACCTATTTCCCACGAAGAATGCTCTAAAACAGTTAAAAGCTGTACGCTAAGAATATTGTCCTACTAGACCAGACTTCTAAATTGTCTTTTAACTCTAAAATGCCTCTATTTATTCATCACATTCAGTACTAGTTTTCAGATGCTAGACTTCAATTTCTTTCTTTCTTTTTTTCTTTCTTTCTCTCTCTCTCTCTCTCTCTCTCTCTCTCTCTCTCTCTCTCTCTCTCTTTCTTTCTTTTTGGTTTTTCAAGACAGGGTTTCTCTGTGTAGCTTTGGAGCCTGTCCTGGATCTCACTCTGTAGCCCAGACTGGCCTCGAACCCACAGAGATCCGCCTGCCTATGCCTCCCGAGTGCTGGGATTAAAGGCGTGTGCCACCAATGCCTGGCTTAGACTTCAATTTCTGTTACAAGTAATGAAAAGGCTACTTACGGAAAGATACCTCATCCCAAATAATGTGACTACAAAATTAACTGGTACTGATATAAATTGTGCTTACCTAGCATACGAATATATAACGCAGTCTGATCAGAACTGTCATAGGAAATAGCTCCACGTCTCTGGAAAAAAAAAGCATACATTTTAGTACATGATAATGAAATATGATCTAAAATTTAATTCAGTAAACATGCATTTATTATTTATTACATATTATTTGCAAAGCATTGTGCAAAAAAGGTTGAATCTACAAAATCCGCTCTGGAAATCTCTAGCTGGAGGAAAGGAAAATACGGTACAACATGGCTAAGAACTACCATGACAAATGGCTACAAGAGAAAACGGTTTGTGACGCACACGTTGATTTCTTTTGGAGGTGTGGGAGGCTGAGGACAGAACCCAGAGACTCTGGCCTGCTAAGAAAGCACTCTATCATTGAGTTCTATCTCCAGTTCTACAGAAGGCTGTTTCTTTAAAAAAAAAAAAAAAAAAAATCACGAGTTACCCAGTGGAAGAGAGAGCGGGTAAAGGCAATCTACTGGTGTCCAGGTGCATCTCCAGGCCCCAGGTCTTTATGTTAGAAGAGTGACTATTTCACGTCCCCTCACAATCCTCCAACGGCTCCCCCTGCACTGGAGATGAGCCCACGTTCTCGGGTCCACGGCCTCCAGGATCTGCTCTGGCTGTTCTTGTCCTGGCACCCCCTCCCCACTATGATGCAGCCAGGTGGTCCTTCCTCCTCTCACCGTGCCCAAGGCGGCCTTCACACTGCTGCCCCTGCCTGCTGCCTGAGGCACTGCCATTCCTGTTCCTTATCTCTTAGGTCTGCATGGAACAATCTCAGACACCCCTGACTCCCAAAGCTATCTGAGAACTATGTTCTCCTGCAGTGCCCCACAGCACTGGCTCCATTTGCTACTGCCTTTAAAGCAACAAATGCCATTGACTGCTTATAAAAATAAATACAAATAAAAACAGTAACAACAAAACAGCTGGGCATGGTGGCACACACCTTCAATCCCAGTACTCAGGAGGCACAGGTAGCTCAGCTTCCATGTAGCATTTGGCTAGTATTATCCTATTTGCTCTGTATTAAAATAGAAATTCCACAGAAGCTGGAACCTTATCTGTATCAGTTACCACAGTATCCTGGCCTCTAAAACAGGAACTATCACTTAGTAAATAAATAATAACAACACTTTGTCAACAAATGCACTTGTTGCAAATAAAAGTCAGGAGCTGAGGAGTAAATGAACAGTTACTGATAGAGCTGATACAAATGAATACTTCAAAATCTGGATGGCAAAACGGACCCAACCTCGGATCAGCTCCTAAGTTCTGTGCCAGCCAGCACCTGAAGCACGGCTGGCTACCCAGATTCAGTCAGAGTGGCACCTGGCACCCCAAAACTGGAGAAGGAGCTGGTGCGATGGCCCAGTAGGTGGAGGTGCTTGCTGCCAATCCTGATGGCCAGGGTTCAATCCCCAGACTAACACAGCAGGAAGAGAGAGATTCCTGTAAGGTGTTCTCTGTCCTCTACAGGCATGCTGCGGTGTGTAAGCGCGCGCGCGCGCGCGCGCACGCACACACACACGCGCACACACACACACACACACACACACACACACACACACACACACACACACACGATCCCAGTACATTAAAACATTAAAACAAAACTGTTTGTTTGAGACAGGGTCTCACTATGAAGTGCTGGCTGTCCTGGAACTTGCATGTAGACCAGGCCAGTCTCGAACTCACCTCTGCCTCCCGAGTACTGGGATTAAGGGTGTGTGCCACCACTGCCTGGCTGTTTTTTTAAAGCAGTCAATACAATCAGTTCCTTTAAAGGCAGTAGTAATTGGAGCCAGTGCCACGGGGTACTGTATGGTGATGACACTACAAAGACCTGAGGAGACAAGCGGGGCGGGGTGGGGCAAATACTTTTTTTTTTTTTTTTTTTGGTGTATGTATTAAAAAGAAAAAGAAAAAAAGAACAAGAAAGGAGCGCTGCTCAACCTCATCAACAAAGTGTACACTGAAGTCATGTAATCAAAGTTCTCATCAGATTAATGACCTTCTATCCCACAAAACTTTGGCTGGGATTTACAGGCACTTAGCATGTATGTATCCACAAATCTCCAGGGAAGTAAGAATATTGGCTTAAAAAAATAATTATAAAAAAGTTTACTTTAAGTGATTACACAGAATTGGTATGCAAAACCACTCCCCCAAATATTGTGTTTATATTATGGGGTTTTTTTTGGTTGTGTGTGTGTGTGTGTGTGTGTGTGTGTGTGTGTGTGTGTGTGTGTGTGTGTGTATGAAGGTGTAGAGGCTAGAGGTCAATCTCCAGAGCCTATACCTCAGGCATCATCCACCTTGTTTTGTGGAAGAGCCTCTCACTTGGCCTAGAACTCACCAAGCAGGCTAGACTGACTGGCCAGAGAGCCCCGGGGTCTTCAGGGCTGGGGTTACAGGCACACCCACAAGTCTGGCAAGCCCTGCGGGTCCTCAGGCTTGCAGAGCTGGCCTCTCTGCCCCAAGTTAGATTCTTAATGCTTACTTATCATTTCAGGGAGAAAACAACAACAAAAACAAAGACAGGCTAAAACCTTGTATGACTTAATCTTAAAAAGTTCATGAGGGCTGGAGAGATGGCTCAGAGGTTAAGAGCACTGACTGCTCCTTCAGAGGTCCTGAGTTCAATTCCCAGCACCCACATGGTGGCTCACAACCATCTGTAATGAGATCTGGCACCCTCTTCTGTGTACGTAATAAATGAATCTTAAAAAAAAAAAAAAAAAGTTCATGAAACGTAGAACAAACCTTTCAACCAAAATTAAATTCTATCAATATCCATTGTCTCCAAGGAGAATGGAACTTCTTAATGCATAGCTTTGTGCTTTTAAAATGTTATAGCATGTATAGTTATTACATTTCACAAAGAAAATAAAATGTGGAAATCATCTAAAAAAAAACCCTACAAAGAAAATATGATCTCAAGTAGCAAGGAACTAATGCACACAGAACACATCCCTGACCCCATCGTAAAGCGTCTGAAACAGCTGCTCTTCCACAGCAAGCTGGTCATTCTAGAGTAAAAAGCCACAGCTACCACCTGATGTTAAGACGACACTCAGCTGGGATTACGGTCATCTCCAAATGCTCAGTTTACTAGGTTACAGGCCTCACTGGCAGGCTAATGGTAAGCCAGTCTGGAAAGAGTGTACGAGGCAATAATATTTCTATCGGCTAAAACTATTAATGAAACCACAGACATTAATATGTAATAACTTGACACAGTCATACCTACCAATCTGGTGGTGTCAATAGCAACTTGGTGAAACAGTCAGTTAAAATGAAAGTTGAAGTGCTCTTCTCTACTAGGGGTGGTCAGCATCACTGCTTTTACTGTAGGGTACATATCTACCCAAACAGCCACTTTTTAAAGGCAAAAGTCTCCCTGATTACATTACATAAGGAGCAGCTGAAGACACATGTCAGCTCTGCAGTGACACATGTTAAAGCTAGGCAACATTAATTATACCGGAAGGTAAACATTTCAGACTCATGTATGGAAGCACTAGACATTAAAATGGCAGGGCCTCTACTAATTTGGGCAAAAAGGGTAAAATTTAATGTATCTCAATTACATATATATTGACAATTACTTAATAAATAAAATATTCAATCTGTACTTACTTAAGGCTAGTCTATAAATACTTAGCGTAAGAGCTATCCTGAATCCCAAGATACAGCACCTACTAAATAAATCCAATGAAACTAAATTTTGAAAAAAAAAGAATGGACTCACCAATGAATATAAATCACACATCAACTTCCTCATAAATGACACTTAATATGAATAGCATCAAGTTCTTGCTGAGAGCAATCTAGGTAATCTAAAGTAACTCACTTTGGAAAATGAGTTATACTATACACTATGAATTACAGTAAAATTTTATTCCATGTAAGAGTGTCACTTTCAAAAATGTGCTTTATACACCAAGACACAAGCTTCACAAATGTTTCTTAACTTTTCTTAACTAAGGAGCTTAAGTTTTAAAGCCACATGCTGGTAGAACTGTATTTTCGGTAAGAACAGTACAACAAAGTTCATCAAAGTCCCGTGTCGGCACAGTCCTGAAGGCCTCTGGGCTGCGTCCACACCCCACTGCAGCAAATGGAAATACCCAAGGCTTCCACTCGTGACTCTTCTAATTTAGCCATCCTGGGAACAGCTTGTAAAGCAAACCAGTATAGGTCAAAACATGGGCGAGGCTGAGCGAATCAGCAACGACAGCCGCAGCAGAGACTCGTTACAGCAAAGGCTCCCTCCCAAGAGCCATGGCCCTCTCAGAGCTGCCTGAGACACCCGTGTGCCCTGGAACCGAGTGAATCATTCTTCCATAAAGACTTCTTTTAGAGGGAAAGGACAAAAGGTATAGAAGTTGTTCCCAATATTAGTTAATACATAACTTTTAAAGACAGGCACAGTAAAAGCAACAACAGATAATGTCCTAGGTTTCATATAAAATCTCATTTAACCCACACAAGAATTCTATACACTAGCCTTTATCCCCACTTTGCAGACAGGTAAACTGAGTCAATGGATTTAAATACAATAGCTCTAAATGAAGTTTCTGGGAACAACATTGGAAAATTACACCATGTACTCAACAGATGAAACACAACCAAAGTTCCAGAACCATTTTTCCCAATACAGCAAAACAAGCTTTTAGAATACAAGTCTCTTAACACGTACTCAGAAGGCAGGCTTTTGCCTAACTGCCTCACCAAACACCACCTTCATCTTTCTAGTCTTCTGTCCAACATGTGTTCTAAAAAAAACTAGGCGTCAGCATTTTTAAAAAATTAAATTCTGGTGGTCACTGAAAAAGCGGGGTTCTGCAACCATCTCCAGCATGACGAATACATTATTAACACGAACGTGACCTTCATCCCACAACTCGGCAAGCCAAACCTTTAAAAAGGAGCAAAGAGCCGTCAGCAAAACCAAACGATCCTTACGTTTTCTAACACCAGGAGTTTTTAGAGTGTACCGGATTTCTTGAAGAAACATCTTTGATCAAATACACTGACAAGAGAGCACCACTTCAAATACAAGACAAGCATGCTTAGAATGCTGTGCTTCAAGGTGAACAACTAAACAGCAGCCGTACAATGTTGCTTGGAAAAGGACATTCACTTTATAGGCACTTTCTGTTGCTTAGCAAACAATGGCTGCCTTGTGAATTTTAACTTAATATTTACCACCTTCTTAATACAGAAAGAAAAGAAGCTGCACGGTAGACGAAAGCTGGAAATGTTTCTATGAAAATGTAGGAAAGGATTTCAAGCAGTGTGAACTGAAGGGTCTGAACTCCAGCTCTGACTGGCTCAGGTGGCCAGTTGGCTAACTCACTCTTCCCAAGTATTTCTCAACTGAATTCACCTTCAAAACAACAGCTCATAGTTATAGTTTTGTGGATGTATTTTAGCTAAAGTCCAAGACTTAAGAGAGACCATACAACAGGGTGGGTTTTGGTTTATAAAGCTTGCCACTGTTTAGAATATCCTCAATAAATATACTTTACATATAAACATCAGTCAATCCTTTCTCTCAAAAAGAAAATATTTAAAATATGTGTACTCAAAATCTGGCTTGTTTAATTCCATAATCTTCAAAGTCAAACTTCTTTAAAGGAAGGGCACTGGGCAGGCTACTTTGCTTCTAAGGAATGATACCATAAAAAGCCCGTAAGAGCAATAAAGTGAGGTAAAGAAACAAAACAAAAAAAACCCCCACAAAGAGCAATTTTAAACCTTTTCACTGACAGAACTCACAGCTCTTTAGAATCAGAAAGATTAAAATCAAGACATAAAAAGGAGATATTACACACCTATGAAATATGCAAATTAATGATTAATGCCACAATCCTAAGAGCAAAGACACCCTACCTTAGAGGTGATCCACTTGATCAGAACCAAAGCTAGACACCAGATCAACGTGATTCCCATTGGATCAACCAAAAACCCACTGCATACTCTCTCCCCGCAACCAGTGAGCAATGGCCAGGAAGGCTTCCTCAGGAGTCTGATGGGTAACAGCTGTCCCGAGGCAGGAGCGAGCGGACAGACTGCCTTCGGACAGTGGTCACCTGACTCCTCTGAGAATGCACTGCCTGGCCAGCCTTTCTGCCCAGCAAATGCTTAACGCCACAACCCCACAGTTGGGATAGGGCACAGGAAATAACGCTGGAAGACAGGAAAAATCTAGCTAGTACAACAATCTCACAAAAGGTCTCAGGCTAGCCCAAACATGTCTACAACCATTCTACAGAGTCTTTTGAAATAATTTTCAAAAATACTTGGCAAGGTTAAAACTTTCCTCATTCTTTTCATGCAGGACAGTTTTACAAGCATAATACAGTTGAAAATATTAGTGCATTTTTTTTTACTTTACTGAGTATTGAATTTCTTCAATCTTTTCTTTCCTTTCAAGCTGGGATTGCTTTATGACAAGAGTGGCTGCTGTAAATGAGGTCTGAGCTACTTAACATTACACTTCACTCCTTTTGGATTTACTGACAAGGCCAGTGTATTTTCAAATAATAAAAGGTGTTTGTTCTCAAACCCTCGGGCAATCTAGTTCCTGTAATATTCAGGGTGCATGTCTTGCTCTTGTGCCTGCAAGTGAGCTGTCCAGGAACAAGTTTGCCTCTCTCGATCCATCTTCACAACCTCCCAGAGCATCCAGCAGGGTGCAGGTTATTTCTGATGAAAAGCCTCTCATGAAACTCTCACACATTCAGCAAACATTTATTAATCTTCCATTAGGTACCAGGCTCCCTGCTAATGACAAAGATGTGGAAATCTGAGTGATCGATTGCAAGCACGGCTCCTGACCTTTCGACAGCTACAGGGTCTGTGCTAACCAAATGGCTGCAAACAAACACGGAACTGCTCGAGACAGAAAAAAGCCCGAGTCTCTCCTGCAGAGAGGTGGGCCCTCCATTGCTGCAGTGGGGGAGCAGAGACCAGACCTGCAGAGCCGTCTGCAGGCCCTGGACCAAAAAAGTTCAACACAGTTTGATTCTAAGACCACTTTGGCCAGTGTAACTCAGAGAGGTAGGGACTGGCTGGGCAGTTAGGACATCACTGCAGAGGCTCAGAGAGAACAGACGACAGCTGGATGGACAAAAATAAACACCGAGGAGATGAAAGATTGTGCCATAGACTTCAGTTCACAAGGAGACAATATCATCCACATATCCCCACCTTACAAATGATGACATTAACATATTTGAAAGAACCCAAATAATAACGTATTTTTTGTTATCCAATTTTCAGTATAAGCGGATTATTTGGCTTAAAAAATATTTGTGTGTGTGTGTGTGTGTGTGTGTGTGTGTGTGTGTGTGTGTGTGTGTGTCAGAGTAACACTCAGGTAACAGGTCTCTTCTAACTTACAGGATCCAGATTGAACTCAGGCCACTAGGCTTGCATGAAATTGACTCCACCCACCGAGTCATCTCACTAGTCCCAAAGTATTTAAAAGAACTTAATTCTATACCTATCAAAAGTGAAATAAGTATCAATGCACATGTCTAAATTATGATTTTCCTAAATTGAAATTATTCTAACACAGAACCACAAATTGTGTACTACAGAAGACACAATAACAAGACGCAACATGCAAATTCTTATCTTGAATTGTGCAAGGATAATTTGTCTCTGATGCTCTGTTCCATTAAGACTCCAACGATCAAAATTAAAGGACTCCCATCCAGGAGACAGAGGCACAGGGCAGAGTGTCTGGCTTAGTACTCTACTCTTCTATAAGAGACCACATGGAGCCAGTGGCCAGTAAGAGTGTGGGGTCATTCTCTGCCACCTAGCCTGAACTCTAAACTTCAAATCAGCCCATCGCTAAGTGCCCAGGAACGTGTCCCTTATCACCTTCAAATTTCTTGCTGATCAGCTGCTAACATGGCTCATTTCAAAAAGCCAAATATAAAACTACTACTTTTATACACTATGTAAGCATGTTTAATGTGTCTTTGTTTATGGTGAACACATGAACTTGCATTTTCTTTCAGACTAAAAGAGAAGGGCTGAAAGGGGAAGAGATTCAGAAACACGGTAAAGGAAGGAACAATAAGAAAAGTAAGCCCCAAGTTCTCTTGCTTAAATGAATTTCTGTTGGGATTATCTTTACCATCTCACAACTCCACTGGGCTTGGGCACGCGAGCTGCCTTGTGCCTTATTCCCTTCCCCCACCTCCCAGACAACAGCCAGCCACATGTGGTGGTGGCACAGTGGTGGTGGCACACACCTGTCATTCCAGTTCTCAGGGGGCTAAACAGAAGCCTAAGTGACATAAAGCCCTGAGTGTGGGGATGCAGGCTGGAGGTCGTGCCTTTCTGGCATGCACATGGGTTTTATCCCAGCACAGCAAAAACCAGTTCATAGTGTGTTATCAGTGCTACGCCCTAACCACCCTGGCTCCAACTTGATTCTGGATCTCAATTCCAATATCCATAAGAGCAGTTCACAGCATACTAGTCATGTGGAAAGAAACCTCTCACCCGGGACAGGGCTAGCAACTAACTTGGCTTTCATTTCTAACATCACCTAAGAGTTTGGCTCTCTACAATGGCGGGACATTCCCACCCCAGTACCCACGTCTTACATGTCTACTGTATGTCTGACACTATGATAGAGATAATCAAGATACAATCCTCTATCAGAAAATTTCCTAGTAGACTAATAAAAAAAAAAGCTATTGAATTTACAACTAAAATTACAGTCTTCATTGCTGATAACATGTTTACAGCTCGAAGATTATGCCCAAATCTCAGGCAATACAGTTCTCTGTAAAATATGCTTAACTATCTCAATGTCAGGAACCTAATGGATTTCTAACTCTTTATTATTTGAGACACACTTACTTAGTTCTAATTTATCTTGGTAAACTGTAAGGCTTCTTGTCATAAAGAAAATGTTTTCCGTAAGACTAAAAATAAAGGTTCTCATCGAGTTAGTCGTCCGCGTCACTAAGACCAGATCTACTCTTCCACATTACCTTTCCTTAGTGTCTCCAGTCCTCAGTGAAACACACAAGTGCAACAAGAAGCTGCCTGACAGTTCCTGAAAAATGAGGGCGTTAAGCACAGCTACACCTTCAAGACTATTTCAGAGTACAAGCAGAAGGTGTACGTATGTCTTTTAAAACCTTTCTGGGGTTTATAAGATTAGTGTCTGAAAAACTCAGTTACAAGCAGGCCTTATTAACTTGTGAGGGTGATCAATAAAAAACAAAGTATGACTTTGATCACTGTTTCCTAGAGGAGTAATCCAAGAGCAGAGTTTATGCAGGGCTCTCTGCCATCCCCAGGACACCTGTCAATCTTGGCAATAATAGCCTTTAGCTATCCATACAGACACTCAGCATGTCCCTCAACCAAATTAGGCTAACCTCATCTGCACTGACATCAGTGCCTATAATTTTGGAATCTTGCAGACAGAAATAGCTTATCACAGATTCTTTATATAAATGTGGTAGAGTGTTTTTAAAAAACTGTAACTGGATTTATGATAGAAAAATGTGGACACTGTTACAGTGAAACTCCAACTGTGCGTTACCGTCCTGCAGCCTATGGTAGCAACAAGTCGATGAGAGGGGAGCTTATTTTGCCTCTTTTACTAAAAGCCACAGGTTAACATTTTTCAAGTGGTATGAATTTGAAAAACTCAACCCTGGCGGGCTGGTGAGACAGTGCAGGGGGTGGAGGTGCTTGCCATGGTGGATAAAGGTGCCCTCCAGGCAAGCCTGCCACTAGTTCAGTCCCTAGAATTCACAGGAAGGTGGAATGGGAGAACCAATCCCAGAATGGTCCTCGACACATGTGCCCTCCCCGTGCGTGTGTGTGTGTGTGTGTGTGTGTGTGTGTGTGTGTGTGTGTGTGTGTACAAGCTTTTACAAGTTAAAAACTTCTTTGTTTGTTCTAGATCTGTGGTTTTCAACCTGTGGGTGTGAGACCATCAGGAAAAAAAAATTTCTGATGGTCTTTGAAACCCCACCCATAAATTTATTTTCACTGATACTTCCTTCATAACTGTAATTTTGTTACTAAGCATTGTCTCAGTTCCTAATGTTGTGGGATATTTGTGTGTGAAGACGTGTTCTGTGACTAGTGTAATTAGAAGCTGAACAGCTGATACCTAGGCAGGAGAGATGGGCGGGACTTCTGGACAGAGAGAAAAAGGAGATAATAGAGGCACACAGGAGATGCCATAGAGATACAGAACAAGTCAGATACGCAGAATGGGAGAAAGGTAAAAGCCACACGGTAGGACACAGATTAATAAAAATATGGGTTAATTTAAGTTATAAGAGCTAGTGGAACAAGGCTAAAATAATGGCCAAGGTTTCATTAATTAATAAGTCTCCCTGTCGTTATTTATGAGCTGGCGGCTGACAAAAAAGCTTACTAGACCTAAGGCTATAGGGAAATATATGTTTTCTGATGTGTGTCTCAACCCACAGGTTAAGAACTGCTGTTCTAGATTTACTTATTTGTTTGTTTGTTTACTTTGGTTTTTTGAGACAGGGTTTCTCCATGTAGTTGCGGTTCCTGTCCTGGATCTCACTCTGTCCACTCACAGAGATCCACGGGGCTCTGCCTCCCGAGTGCTGGGATTAAAGACGTGCACCACAGCCGCCTGGCCTCTAAATATATTTATTAACAAATTTATTTTATGTGAAAATGCAGATGATTGTTTAAAATTTAAGACTCAGCAAACTAAAAAAGTGTACTTTGTGTTTCACACACAACTTTTTTCTGATCTCCATGCCACAGCACGTAAGCTATGGAACAAGACAAGGTCAATAAAAGAAGGTTCCACTACTTGGACATGGAGCACTTTTTCTCTGGGAATATGTGCTTGGCCAGTAAGCCATCTTCTCAGGGATTCAGGACTCACGTTGTTCTCATTTTGTTTTCATGGATGCCATCAGAGACGGTGCAGCCTTGATGAAATCCAGGTGTGCTGGAGCTGATATTTCCTTGGTCTAACATGCTAGTAGCTTTAGGCTTACAGCATGCCCAGTGTGTGCTCCCTTCTAGTGTCCACACTCTATAGTTGCGGGATTTATACTGCTATTTTTATTGTTTTCAATATTTTGGCAATGTTTGGTGACAACTTCCTACTTTTCCACAATTTTAAAGCAAGTATAGCATGAATCCAACAAGCAGATCTATGCACTGTCTTGGTGTCACAGGATGATGCTCTGCTTGCTAGACCTGAAAACTTAAGATACTTGTGAAAAGTCTATGTTCTTATTATTATTTACTAGGAAAGGTAAATGATTTATTTAACAGAGACTCCGGAAATATCCCAACACTGAAGCAATTCAAAGAACTAGCTCCACCAAAGAAAACTGAAAAACGCTGGAAACCTTAGGAAACATCTGAAACGACTCCATGACTGGTATGAAAACTGATAATACTCAACAAAACCAAGTCAAGGCTGGAACACAAGAAGCACAGACTCTGCCTCTCCCTCAAGTAAAGCAGAGTGAGTGAGTGATCCTAAGTCTTGGGTTTTCCACAATCTCCTGGGTAAATGAACGAAAAAACAAAACCCAGGACCTGACCAAAGTTCAGAGCAACCTTGGTAACTAGTACTAATGGAGGACAGTGAACTGTAGTCGCCACAGATCAGCTCCAGTAACTAATACTAACTGGGGAGGGCGGACAGCAGTCACTATACTCCTGACTCATCAGGAAGCCCCAATCAAATCGTGTGCCGTCAGAAACCATCACCCAAGGAAAACAGCGTAAATTCATGCCCCTGGCAGACAGACAAAACACCAAATCACCGTCCTCTCTTGGGTTCACTACATTTTAGAGAAATTGATTTCAAAGGCAATTAAGATAATCAGTAAACCAAGTTAAAGAACTCAAACTAAAACAAAGCATAAAAAACCATTCCAAACAAGAACTATTTGCTCAACACCATTTACTTACACTAGAACAAGAAGCCTATAGTTACGATAGTTTAATATGGAATAGACAAAAAATTCAGAAGGCAAAAATAACTTGATTTGCACTGAAATACAGGGTGCTTTGTGTTTTTAAAGGGCACTTAGCATAATTAATACTCTGTAAAGAAATTTAAAAGTTAATCTGTGTGATGGTTGAGTAAGAATGGTCCCCACAGGCTCCTATATTTGAACGCTTCGTCATCAGGGAGCGGCAAGGCTGGAGAAGGATGAAGAGGCGTGGCCTTGGAGGCGTGGCCTTGGAGGAGGCGTGGCCTTGTTGGAGGAGGCGTGTCACTGGGGTGGGCTGTGAGGTCTCAGGAGACCGAGCCAGGCCCGGTGTCTCCATTCCCACTGAATCCAGATGTGGAACTCTCCGTTCCCTCTCCAGCACCATCTCTGCCTGCACGCAGCTAAGCTCCCGGCAATGACGACAATGAGCTAGACCTCCTAACCTGTAAGCCAGCCACATGTAAATTCTTTCTCTTAGACTGAAGAGTTGCCATGGTCATGGTGTCTCTTCACAGCAACAGAACACTAAGACAATCTCTGTCTTCTAATAGCAACAACTTTATCATTAAAAATTCTTTGCTTGGGCTGGGGATTACCTCAGTGGGAGAGCTCTGGCCTAGCACGCACAGGGTGTGGTTTTACCTGAACCAAAACTATTCATCCTAGAGACTGAAGGAGAATGAGAAGGGCTTTACTAGTGGCCGAGAGGGACACAAGTTTCTGCTTTTGGGGTACAGTTTCTGTTTGGAATGATGAAAAAGTTTAAGAAATGAAAAGCTGTGCTGGCCACAAAACACTTTGAATGTACTTAATGGTATAGAATTTGCTTCTAAAAGTGGCAGGATAGTAAATACTTCTGTTAGATTTAAAACAATTACACACACACACACACACACACACACACACACACACACACACACACTCTTCTATGTTCCTTAACGTTTAGAATCCTCTTTTCCAAGTTTAATTCATGCAAACAATGTGCTCTTAAAGCAGGAGCAAGAGCATTGTCATTCATGGCCATGTAATCCCTGATTTCAATGCAGTGTTTCATCTTCCTAGCCATCCAGCCTCTTGGCACTTTCTTTTTTAAAATCTTTAAAATATTTTGTACATATGTATGCATGAAGTGTATGTATGATGCATCTGTGTTTGTGCTTTTGTGTGTGAGAGCACATGCACGCCACAGTAAACGTGTGGACATCAGAGGACAACCTTGGAAGTCTGGGGTCAGTCCTTGACTTCTGTCTTGGGAGTGTGTGTGTGTGTGTGTGTGTGTGTGTGTGTGTGTGTGTGTGTGTGTGGTTGGCTGGTTGGTTGGTTCTCTCCTTCCACCTTTATAGCCTGGATGAACTGGTGTCCCCAGACTGGCAAGGTAATAACTGCTGAGCCAGCACAGGCTCCTAGGTTGCTCCATGACCCCCACCGCCCTTTTGGAAACAGTTTCTCACTATGTAGCTCTGGCTTGGAACTGGCTCTGTAGACCAGACTGAGCTCGGACTCAGAGAGCTACCTGCCTTCCCTCCTCCTGAGTGCAGGGACTGAAGATGTGTACCACTATTCCTGCCCATCCATCTTGCTTTGGAGGCAGGGCATCTCCTTGGGTTTGCCACTGCACAGGCTAGCTGGCCCACAAATATCCTGGGGATTTTCCTACCTTGTAGGAATGCTGAGATTACAGACCTGCTACCACATCTGCCGTTTTACAAGGTTCTGGGAAGCAAACTCAGATGGCCAGCAAGAGCTGTTACCCGCTGAACCACCTTGATGGCCTGACATTAGTCACTTCCTATATCTCAGGTTGTTTTTTTGTTTTTGCTTTTTTCCCACCAAAATAATGGAAGACACTTGAACAGAATTGTAAGGAGTACAACATTTATAAAGATATTCAAGAACTTAACCAACATTTCCTTATCCAATGCTCTGATGCAATTAAATCATTAATAAAAAAAAATCCTAAACCTTCACAAATCAACCATCTGGGGGCTGGAGAGATAGCTCAATGGTTAAAGCATTGGTAATACAATCGTGAGGACAGGACTTCTGATCCCCAGAACTACAGTAAGTCCTGGAGGGCATGGAGGCCTGTCTGTAATTTCAGCTGGGAAGGCAGAGAGAGGAATCCCCTGAGTCAGGTGTCTAGTCACATTAGCAAACTCTGGGTTTGACTGGGGTGAGGGTGGGGCCTCTACCTCAATGAGTAAGGTAGAAAAGCCATGGGATGATCCATGTCATCAATCCTGGGCTTCTAAGTGCCCTTGCACCCACATCCACACACATGCAAACACTCACGACACACACACACACACACACACACACACACACACACACACACACACACGAAAATGAAAAAAGAAAATCATCTACCTAACTCCCTTCAATGAGGGCTTTGATTCTATGTATGCACATACGTATTGAGTCAGTCTCTCAAGCAGCCCAGGTTGGCAGTTAACTTACTTTACAGCCAAAGATGATCTTAAAAGGTCTATCAGGTTTTTTTTTTGTTTTGTTTTGTTTTTTTTGGTTTTTCGAGACAGGGTTTCTCTGTGTAGCTTTGCGCCTTTTTCCTGGAACTCACTTGGTAGTCCAGGCTGGCCTTGAACTCACAGAGATCCGCCTGGCTCTGCCTCCCGAGTGCTGGGATTAAAGGCGTGCACCACCACCGCCTGGCCGGTCTATCAGTTTTTTAAAACTCAAAAAGTAAAACTATCACTTTTTATTATGAGAATATTTCAAAACTTAACCAGAAAGCTTACTAAAAAAAACTGAAATAGGTAGTGTGATCAAACTAAAAGACTTGATTCATTTTATGTACAATTAAGAACCCGTTATATATAGAATAAGCAGTTTACAACTGATGAATAATACATATATAAAAAGTCCACCCCAACAAACAAGCTTCTGAGTTAAATGGACTAACAGGCATGTGCAGAACGTCCCATTCCAACACTGCAGAGCACACATTCTTCTCAGCAGCCCATGGATCACTTTCTAAAATACACCACTTACTGGACACAAAGTAAGTCTGAACAGGTATAGGAATATTAAAATAATTCCTTGTATCTATCTGACCATAGAGGAACAACCAGAAATCCACCTCAAGAGAAGGTAAAAAACACACACGCATGGGACTGAACAAACACTATTGCATGATCAATGTCTTCTTGAAGAAATAAAAAGAAACTTTAAAATGCCTTGAACTGAATGAACATGAAAACACAGTCTATCAAAGTCTGTGGGTACAAAGAAAGCAGCCCAGAAGTGCAAGGCCCTAAGGACCTGCATTAAACACACCAGAGGGAATTCAAATAGGTCACTTAATGTTGCACCTTAGGGCTTTGAAAAAACAGAAACCAACCATCCCAGACTGGGGAGACGGAAATAACTGAGAGCAGGGCGGAGATGATGGTGTAGAGGACATGAGGTCCTTATGCTCACAGAGAAGCACGAGCGGAACCAGGAATGTTAAATACACAGCGTTGTCTCTTCAAAGGAGGAGATGTATAACCTGTTTTCTGCCCAGAAGGCTGGGAACGGCTGTGGTTAACAGCCTGGTGACCTCTGTGCTATGTGTAAGGCCAGGCCACACCTGTCTCCCCGACTCCTGTTTACCTTGGTCATTCTCCCTGATCCCTTATCTTGAGCAGTTTCCCAGTCAATCTCTAGAACTCATAGATCCTTACAGGAGAGGTCACATAGACTTTACAAATGGGAACAGAGGTGGTTCACAGTTTAGTGACCTTTGCAATACGAAGCCAGATCTTGCCCCAAACCCTTAAGATGTCACATGTAGTCAATCTATGGAACCCATCTTTCTGGCAGATGTCACAAGTACTTCACAAATTTCAATGCAGTCATGTCCTAAGCTTTGCTGTACACACAGAATTGTGTAATTATCATTAGGAAACTTTTCCAAATTGTGCTGTACTTAAATATGCCTAAAATTAACTGTCGGGAGTCGGACTCTGGAAGTTTGAACCAACACCAGCTACTGAGTCATGTTGAACCAGATTTCCTTCTTGCCTCACACAGATGGACTCTGCCAACTCTGGTGTTTGCAGAGACCTCCCCAAAATGAAGCCAGTCTCTAAGAATAAGTGAAAGAAAGTTTTGGCTCTTTGAAAAGATAAGTAAGATCAACAAGTTCTTAGCTAAACTAACAAAAAGAAATGATGGAAATGATCCAAATTAATAAAAGTAATTTTATTAATTAAGTGAAAATGGAGACAACAGATACCAATGCAACTCAGAAAATTCAGACATCCCTTAAAAACTTGTATTTCACTAAATTGGAAGATCTACAAGAAACAGATACATTTCTAAACACATATGACAGACCAGAATCCTCTGACCCTTACACTCTTTCTGCCCACTCTTCTGAGATCTATTCCTGAGCCTCAAGCCTCAAAGGAGGTAACAGGGCTGTCAAAATTATGGCTCGACATTCAATAGGTCATTTATTCTCAATATTTCAACCAGTTATGAGTCTGTAACTAAACACAGCCCACCACAAAAAGAAGCTTCTTTGACCACTGTGTACATGAACACTAATCTTCTCAGGTAAGTATAACGGCTTAGAAGACCGTTTGACAGGCCCATCACATCAAGTTAGCAAGACAGCTGTCGCTTCCCTAGTCGGGCCTATAATGCACCCCTGTGGTAGTCTGAAGGTAATTGGCCCCCATAGTCTCCTAGGGAGTGGCACTATTTGGAGGTGTGGCTTTGCTGGAGTGGGTGTGGCCTTGTTGGAGGAAGTGTGTCACTGTGGAGGTGGGCTTTGAGGTCTCATATATGCCCAAGATACTGCCCAATGTCTCAGACCACTTCCTTGCCTGCAAGTCAAGATCTAAGAACTCTCAGCTCCCTCTTCAGCACCATGTCTGCCTGCACATAACCAACCATGATGATAATAAAAACCTCTGAAACTGTAAGCAAACCACCACAATTAAATATTTTCTTTATAAGAGTTGCTGTAGTCATGGTATCTCTTCACAGCAACAGCAACCCTAACTAAGACAACTCCCTCCCCAGCAGTCCTGGGCGTCTGATCAGGTTTACAGTATCAGACAAGAATTTTCTCCTGTGGAGCAGGCCTACTGCTCTAGATCTCAGAGAATAGTTCCGGACACTCCACCTCCTATAACCAACTAGCCAGCCCTGCAGGTGAGCAGCCCCTGCCTACTGCCCCTGGTACAGGATGCACGTTCAAGCTGAGTGAGACTGCTGAGGAGCCCAGCAGCCTGCCTAGCACCTTCCCGCCCTGTGAGGGCGAGTCAGCAGGGGGGGCACTTCTCCATGTGGTGTAACCAGAGCATGTTATGTCTTCAGCAAAAGCATCTCACCATCTGGTTCTGGTGTACAACTACCTGATGTTTTATTAAAAAAACAAACAAAAATAATACACTGAAGAAGAAACACTCTTTAGCAATGGCAGTGGGGAATCGTGAAGGAGGAGGAAGAGAAGGAAAAGGAAAGGGGGGGGGGTACCAGAAGCACGAAGAAGAGCAGGAGAAGCAGGAGGAGGAGCTGCCACTCCTTTAGGACCTGAAAGGCAGGATGGTACCACACCAGCATTGCTTCTCTGAGACACTTTCTAGAACACTGATGACTAAATTAGAAAAATTCACTGAAGAGTTTGTAAAATTTTGGGTAGAAAGCAATTTCACAGTTCCCCCTACCTTCCCTTCTCCCACTGCCCCCCTCACCTCCCACCACTCCTTAGGGGGGTAAGGCCTCCCATGGGGAGTCAACAAAGTCTGGCATACCAAGCAGAGGCAGGACCAAGGCCCCCACCCCCTGCATCAAGGCTGAGCGAGGCATCCCACCAAAGGGAGTGGGCTCTAATAAGCCAGTTCATGTGCCCAGGATAAGTCCTGGTCCCACTGCCAGGGGCCCCACAAACAGATCGAGCCACACAACTGTCACCCACATTTGAAGGGCCTAGTTCGGTCCCATGCAGGCTCCCCAGAGTCCAGTCTGTGAGCTCCCACTAGCTTAGGTCAGCTGTCTCTGTGGGTTTCCCCATCATGATCTTGACCCCCCACCTTGCTCATATGATCCCTCCTCCCTCTCTTCAGCTGATGATGCAGGGATCACCCCAAGTAGGGGAAATGGTTAAGATCTGGGGAAACTGGGAGGGGGTACATGGGAAGGGATGAGGGATAGGAACATGAGTGATTGAGATGGCCAAGTTGGGGGAGGGACAGAGAGGGAGAGCAATGAAAGAGATATCTTGATAGAGAGAGCCATTATAGGGTTAGGGAGAAACCTGGTGCTAGGGAAATCCCCAGGAACCCACAAAGATGACCCCAACTAAGACTCTTAGCAATGGTGGAGAGGGTACCCGAACTAGCCTTCCCCTTAGCAATGGTGGAGAGGGTACCCGAACTGGCCTTCCCCTTAGCAATGGTGGAGAGGGTACCCGAACTGGCCTTCCCCTTAGCAATGGTGGAGAGGGTGCCCGAACTGGCCTTCCCCTTAGCAATGGTGGAGAGGGTACCCGAACTGGCCTTCCCCTTAGCAATGGTGGAGAGGGTGCCCGAACTGGCCTTCCCCTTAGCAATGGTGGAGAGGGTGCCCGAACTGGCCTTCCCCTTAGCAATGGTGGAGAGGGTACCCGAACTGGCCTTCCCCTTAGCAATGGTGGAGAGGGTGCCCGAACTGGCCTTCCCCTTAGCAATGGTGGAGAGGGTACCCGAACTGGCCTTCCCCTTAGCAATGGTGGAGAGGGTACCCGAACTGGCCTTCCCCTTAGCAATGGTGGAGAGGGTGCCCGAACTGGCCTTCCCCTTAGCAATGGTGGAGAGGGTACCTGAACTGGCCTTCCCCTTAGCAATGGTGGAGAGGGTACCCGAACTGGCCTTCCCCTTAGCAATGGTGGAGAGGGTACCTGAACTGGCCTTCCCCTGTAGTCAGACTGGCACTACCCTAATTGTCATCGTAGAACCTACATCCAGTGACTGATGGAAGCAGATGCAGAGATCCACAGCCAAACATTTAGGTGAGCTCCTGGATTTCTATTTTCTTTAAACACACATTTTAATTTCCAATACGTTACTTATAAATTAAAATAATAAAATGAAACATGGATTTGGGTTATTGATGACTTTAAAGAAAAAAAGTATTTACTATTCATTGCTCAGGGTATTTTATAATATGGAAAATTGCTGTGCTATAATTTAGATTAAAAACCCTGACCATAAAACATGCAGGAGAAGAGAATATATGTTGACAGACATAGGGTTACTGAAATGAACACAAATGTGTTCACAGTGTTACCTCTTTACCTCTGGCTGTAAGACTGCAAATAATTCTCATATTTTTTTAATCTGTCCTCTCCCTTAAATTTTCATTATGACATTAATGGTGATAAGAAAACCACAGTTTTTTTTACAATAATAATAAATTTAGCATCGTTTGTTCAAGCACAAGATAACACTCTTCTTCCACTGTGCTAGGGAAGGGCTGGCTGTGCAGTCCCTCCAGTAGGAGGCGACTCCAACTGGAAGCTCTGGATGGCAGCCTCCACTTCTCCTGGTATGGCAGGCAGAAACTGAGAACATGCTGCATTCCTCACACATAACGTCTATGAAAACATGACCTAAGCCAGTCTCTCCTATCTAAACACGTGATCTGATCCCCAAACTACAGTCAGCCGCCTTCTAAAGACAGTATGCTGCCGGGCAGCACTTGGGAGGCAAAGCCAGGCAGATCTCTGTGAGTTCAAGGCCAGCCTGGGCTACAGAGTGAGTTCCAGGAAAGGCACAAAGCTACACAGAGAAACCCTGTCTCGAAAAACCGAACCAAAACAACAACATCAACAACAACAACAACAAAAAAAAAAAAAAAAAAAAAACCCAGCATGTTCAAGTAAAGGAACACCGAGCCTTAGACCAAGACTTGGTTTATCAGTCTATTGATCCATATTTATGCATGAGTGCTCTGCATGCCAGAAGGGGGCATCGGAACCTCTTACAGATGGTTGTGAGCCATCACATGGTTGCTGGCAATTGAACTCAGGACCTCTGGAAGAGCAGCCAGAGCTCTTAACTGCTGAGCCATCTCTCCAGGCCCCAGTTTATCAATCTAAAGCCCAACATTATTGGGCCATGTAACTTCTGGCAGGCAACAATAGTTCACCCTAGATCTTACTTGTTATGGGGACTAAGAATACTATGCCACCCCCACAGGAGATAAAGCAGGTGAAAATAACTCAGAAGTGAGAGTAGAATCATACATCACTGCTTTATTAGAGTACCTAAGTCAGGGAGCAGCTGCACTTTGATCCACTTTGACAGAACACAGCTCTACAGCCAGTGAAGCATGGTACCAGCTCCCTAATAACAAACTAACTTGCTCACTGCTTTCAAGATCTGCCTATGGAAAAGTGTGTGTGTGTGTACACATGTGGGGTTAGGGGTGTGTGCGTGTGGGTGTGTAGGTGTGTGAATTCTCTTTACTGCTTTAAATTTAGCCTAAAAAATAAAAACAAAAACAACCACAAACCAACAACAAGCAATATCAAAGATGATGTCAGCCATGTTCCTCCCAAAACACCCGTAGGGAAGGAAAGCAGAGCCAGAGACCAGTTCCAACCACAGTTGCTGCAGTAGTCCTAAAGAAAATATCGGCATACAGGTCACTGAGAGAACAGCATCCTTACCTAAGAAGAAGAATCCTATAAATACAAGAGGAAATTACTTGCATATGAATTAAAATGTTGGGCAACTCAACAGACTCCCAAATACATCAGGGTAAAATACATATCCATTCCTGGATAAATATTTCTAATGAAATGAACGAGAAGAGGTAAAATTATCATTTATAAGGAACTATTAGCTAAATAAGAAAATCACTGAAAACTATTAGAAATAGTAGGTTTATTTCATAGATGGTTTATAGAAGTAATCTACAAAAATCAGTAGTGTTAGCTGGATATGGTGGTGCATGCCTTTAATCCCAGCACATGGGAGGCAGAGGCAGGTGAATCTCTGAGTGCAGTGCTAGCCTGGTCTATATAGTGAGCTCCAGGATAGACAGAGCTATAAAATGAAAAAAATACACTGTCTCAAAAAAAAAAAAAAGTGTTTCTACATATAAGAGAATATAATGACAAAAAAGATTCCACTTAAAAGTGCAATCCGTGGTTTGAGATACAGCTCAGTAGTAGAGTGCTTGTCTTGTAAGCACAAAGCTCTGGGTTTGAGCCCCAGTACCACATGAACTAGGAACGATGATAATATACTTGTAATCCCAGCACCACAAAGGACGTAGAGGCAAGAAGATCAAAAGTTCAGAGTCACTGTAGGCTATGAAACAAATTCAAGGCCAGCCTGGTGCATATGAGACCCTGTCTCAAAAAACAAAACAAAGAGTATAAACACATAAAAGCAACCAACACTGTAAAAGACTATGAAGAGAATGTTAAGACGAGGATGGAGTTCAGAGGCAGAGGTGAACCTACCATGTGGAAGGCCCTGAGTTTGATCCCTGGAGTCACAATAAAATAAAGTACGAAAACTACGAGGAGGAGGAGGAGAAAAGTAAAGGAAATAGAATAGGAAAAGAAAAAAAAGCCAGGCAGGTCCACAGCTGTAATCTCAGCATTTAGATTTAGGAGGTGGAGGCAGAAAGATCAGGAGACCAAGGCCAGCCTGGGCTACGAGAGACCTTGTCTCAAAAAAGAAAAAGGCAGTAAATGTTAGTCTCACAAAAGAAAGAGACTAGACTAGAATACTTCCCTTTATCAAGAACGAGGAGGAAGATAATGGGGGATGAGAAGAGCTCCTGGTAAAGCTCCTACCGAGCCCACAGCAACTCAAGAGAAGTCCATTTCCTCGAGTGAAGGAGGCTGGCGGCTGTGAGAGGCGCGGACTCTAGGACCTAGGAGGCTGGGAGAAGTGTGGCCTTAGGGAAGAGGATGAGAGGCTGGGAGATCAGAACTGCCCTTTTCTTCCACTAGCCCATCTCCTCCCCTGCAACCCCAGCAGTCAGAGGGCAGAGGAGGCCTGCAACATTAGCAACAGGAGGTCTCTTTGGCAGAGCAAGATGGACAGAGTAGAGAGGGAATTCCTTTAAGAGAATGGCCCAGCAAAGCTAGACCCCGAGCAAGTGCCAGGAACTCTTCTAAATTTTACTTGGATTATTCTTTTTAAATTCTCAGTCTCATAATGTCAATCTATCCCAGACTACAAATACGAACAATTCCTGTAAACAGAGCAGTCAGATATACTGAGTATTAAGAAAGGGGAGTTTTGACAAGCCACCCTCCCAGCCAGTGGCGGGCCTTTAATCCCAGCACTGGGGAGGCAGAGCCAAGCGGATCTCTGTGAGTTCAAGGTCAGCCTGGTCTACAGAGTGAGATCCAGAACAGGCACCAAAACAACAGAGAAATCCTGTCTCAAAAAAAGATAGAGACAAGCCACCCTCCCAATGATAGAAGAAGCATATGTGTAAGACCGAGGAGTACCAAACAGAGAGAATAGTCCCAACAACTACTAACATTATTAAACTACAGTAATTAAAAGTTCGAGCCTGGCAAATAATTTGCTTGGTGGAAGAGAACATGAAGGGCAAGAATGGAGCAAACTAAGATGACACTTCACATAAACAAGAAAGGGTGCATTATTCACACACGACTTGGAGGAGTGGGTGGTGGGTAAGGGGTAAAGGAGGAAGCGCACGGCTGTCTTAGTCCTTATTCTACAAGTTCCAGATTGAGAAAAGAACCCAAACAAGCCGTGGAAGCAGGAGTTGAAATGAGCAGGTCAGTAGCCTCGGGTAACGTGCCTCCTTACAATCTGAACTCACTGAGAAACTCACAGACCCATCTGAACAGAGGAGGCCATACGGCAGCGCAGAGCAGCCCACTGCGGGGAGAGTGTGACCTATGTGATGCTTTCAGAGCCGTGAGAACGGAACACACAACTCCTGATCCAAGCTCTGCTTCTGGGCCTGTGGACAAGCTGCTCACAGGGGGCACAGACCGTTACTAAGACAATCTCTGAGGCTCTGTCTGTCTTACGGGTTACAAAAACAGAAATGACAAGAGTTTAAAGGCCTTTACGAGTGGGACTCCCCCTGATTTACATCACACTCATACAACGGAAGTCCCGAGACCCTAGTTTTCCAAGATGAATAGTAATGTGAAAAGCCTACCTTAGTGAATCCTCAGAGTAATATGTAATGTAATTGTAATAATGACAATGGTTGACTTGTCAAGACTTTTTTATTTAAAATATAAATCAAGTCTAAACAACTGAGTCATAATTTCACCTCTGCACAAATTCTTAGAATTAAAAAAATGAATGGAGTCCTTCACATGTTTCTGTCATGAGACAATCACAAGCAAAAAACATTTGGCAGAAATACTGAAGGGCTTGGTTCCTTTTGTCCCTAAGATCTTCTCTCTAATCACTTGGTGCGACAACCCAGACTCCCTTAAAGCATTTGATAATTTTCTCAATTGTCACTCTATAAACAGCTCGGAGCTCTGCAGCATCACACCCATGAACTCTCATAAAAACAGCACACTCTGCAAGCTGTGAGATTACATCTGTGTCTTGTTTTCCTGAAGGGTCAGGAGCAGAGACTACACTGTCATTAAAAGAGTGTGTCTATCATAGTGATATGAAGATGCTCGAGCTCTGTGAACTCGCAGGACAATGATGTAATGACTGCAGGGCACAACATACGCACACATTATACAACCAACGTGTTTTCCCACGTAAACACGTTTTCAGAAAAAGCTTTTAAGAAACTAAAAATTACCGAACCAGGGAACCGGTAAAAAAGTCACCTTGAAAACCAGGTTTTCCTTTTTAATATTATTTTTAGTATATATAATATATATATTATATAATAAATATATATATAATAATTTGTAGTGAGTGTGCGTGTGTGTGAGAGAGAGACAGAGACAGAGACAGAGACAGACAGACAGACAGAAGGAGGATGAAGAAGATGTGAGAACTGTGGAGGTCGGAGGATGACTTTCAGGAGAGAGAGAGAGAAAGGGAGGAGGAGGAGGAGGAGGAGGAGGAGGAGGAGGAGGAGGAGGAGGAGGAGGAGGAGGAGAGAACTGTGGAGGTCGGAGGGCGACTTTCAGGACCCCATTCTCTCCTTTCACATGTGGTCTCAGGGCCTGAACTTGGGTCATCAGGCTTGAGCAGCAAGAGCTTTTCACTTGCAGAGTGATCTCACCAGATTAATTACATCATTACATTTTATATCAAATACATAATAATAGAAAAACCTATGATTCTAGTACTCAAGAATTTAAACCCTCACTTAAAGTTGTAACTTTAGAAATCTAAGCTTATTTAAGAGATCTTGCAAAAGGACATTCTTAGGCAACACTCAACTGTCCAGCACTGTTTTTCCAAACATACTGCAAACATAAAACATTTGTTACTTCATTTAAAAAGAAAAGGTTTTTGTTTTTTTTAAGTTTTATGTGTGTTTTGCCTACGCGTCAGGTTTCATTCAGTGCACAGGGAGACCAGAAGAGGGCGTCAGACCGCCTTGGAACAGGAGTAACAGTTATCAGCCACCACGTGGGTGTCCGAAATCAAAGCAGGGTCCTTGCTAGGGCCTCCAGGAGTCCAACTGCTGAGCTGCCTCTTGGCCTCTATTTACTTCATCTCTTAAGTATCTGAGTTTTGATTACTAAAATGAAAATGAAATTTGATGTTTAACAGGCAACTATAAGTGGCACAATTATAAAACAAACAAAACACCTGTACTGACTGAAGCAACTTTATTCTAAAATTCTTTCACTTTGAAAAATACGCATTTATTTCATATTAAAGTTCTTAATAAAATTTAACATTGAAACAGCCCACAATTTTCAGTATGCACTGGGACAACACTGGACTCAAGAGATAAAATTATGTATTTTAAACAATTCATCCAAAGGATAACGTAGAATGAAAGATTTTAATGAAAGAAACAAAGGAATAAAAACATTGATTTGGTTTCAGATCCCACATTGCAACCTACAAAACTACCACTTGATTTTCAAAGTCCTATCACTGTTTATCCAGTTACACATAAAGACTCTAAAATACACATCCTTCATCCAACTACACCCAACAGGAGTCAATTTTGCTCACACATGTCAGGCCAAAGCAACATTCCACAACAAGCTCCACTCAGACGCCTCACACAAACCTTGCCGTCTGTGAAGGCAGACACTAATAAAAGAACGCCACCACTTTCCTCCTGATTTTTCTTGGGGAAATTACAGATTTCTATTTTGTTTAAAACAAAAACATGCTATGTATGTCACAAAGCATTGTTGTCAAATGAATATTATTTTAAAGTTTTGTTCTGATTTCTAGTATAGTAATACATAAAACCCAGATAAAGCAAAGGCTCTCTGGAGTCCTCAATACAGAAACAAGCCTGAAGATGGTTCAATGGTTAAGAGCCTGGTCCTCCTTACACGGGACCTGAGTTCAGGTCTCAACACCCATGTCAGGCAGCTCACATACATCGGTGTGATTCCAATGTACACACACACACACACACACACACACACACACACACACACACACACTTTAAAAAATAATGGAAAGAAGTCTTGGATCTGAAAATTCTGGGAACCACCATCACAGCTACCTATGAAGTTAAACAGGTGAGAGGCTCTGCCATTGGGAAGGAGGCGAAGACTGCAGGCACCGTACTTCCTCCCAGTTACAACTGCTTAAAAGGAGAAATGAGGAAACACATTTCTGGTCTTTCATATTAACTCTCATATGGGTATTTCTGATTTTAAATATTTTTGCAAAGCAGATGTACTGGCTACAAATTTTTACAGCATGTTTGCGGATGGATTTATTTCATCTTCATTTTTCTAGTTTAGTTTTCGATAAATCCAGAATTTTCCACCAGCATATTCTCCATCAGCACTCTGAAGAAGTCATTTGGGTACCTTCCGGCCTCCACTGACGGACAAGAGATCATCCACTAGTCACACTGCAACTCTGCTCTTCAGACAGCGTTCATTTTTTCTTGCTTTCAAAAAGTTCTCTTTCTACGAGCTTAGACTGCTGTGTCTGAGTGTGTTTCCCTCCACAGACTCTGACTGCTCTGAGTGTGTTTCCCTCCACAGACTCTGACTGCTCTGAGTGTGTTTCCCTCCACAGACTCTGACTGCTCTGAGTGTGTTTCCCTCCACAGACTCTGACTGTTCTGAGTGTGTTTCTCTCCACAGACTCTGACTGTTCTGAGTGTGTTTCCCTCCACAGACTCTGACTGTTCTGAGTGTGTTTCCCTCCAGACTCTGACTGTTCTGAGTGTGTTTCTCTCCACAGACTCTGACTGCTCTGAGTGTGTTTCCCTCCACAGACTCTGGCTGTTCTGAGTGTGTTTCCCTCCACAGACTCTGACTGCTGTGTCTGCCTGTTTCCCTCCACAGACTCTGACTGTTCTGAGTGTGTTTCCCTCCACAGACTGACTGTTCTGTCTGAGTGTGTTTCCCTCCACAGACTCTGGCTGCTCTGAGTGTGTTTCCCTCCAGACTCTGACTGTTCTGAGTGTGTTTCCCTCCACAGACTCTGACTGTTCTGAGTGTGTTTCCCTCCACAGACTCTGACTGTTCTGAGTGTGTTTCCCTCCACAGACTCTGACTGTTCTGTCTGAGTGTGTTTCCCTCCACAGACTCTGACTGCTCTGAGTGTGTTTCCCTCCACAGACTCTGACTGTTCTGAGTGTGCCTCTCCATTGATCCTTGTGAGGGTCAACTGAGATTCTAGGTATACAGTTTATAAAGTTTCTCAAAAGGCCATTTTCTGCACATCTGTCTCATTGGCTTCTGTTACATGTAAGATATGTCTTTACCAGCCGGGCGGTGGTGGCGCACGCCTTTAATCCCAGCACTCGGGAGGCAGAGCCAGGCGGATCTCTGTGAGTTCGAGGCCAGCCTGGGCTACCAAGTGAGTCCCAGGAAAGGTGCAAAGCTACACAGAGAAACCTTGTCTCAAAAAACCAAAAAAAAAAAAAAAAAAGATATGTCTTTACCAAAGACTCTGGGGTTCATTTTACTTCACTTTTTCTCCTCCAATATCTACTGGTCTGTCTTCAAATTAACTGACTCCTTTGCATCTCAGATCTGCAACAGAGTTGGTGCAGTGAACTTTCATTTCAGGTATGCATGCTTCAGCTTTGGATTTCCATTTGAATTTTCAACAGTTTTACTTTGGAATACAGTGATTTGCAGAAAAGACACAAAGCTACAGAGTTCCTATAAATACTTCCTGATGTTAACATTTTACCATAGCATGTTATACATAACATGTGCATGTTGTATGATATTTTGTGTCCTGACAAATAAAGCTTGCCTGGAGATTCGAAGGTGGAACCATAGAAGCTGGGTGGTGGTGGCTCACACCTTTAATCCCAGCACTTGGGAAGTTCACACCTTTATTCCCAGCACTCTGGAGGCAGAGACAGGAAGTGATAAGGCAGGGCAGAGACAGGATCTTGGCCCTTTCGGTTGGAAGATCCGGAGAAGTAAGAAGCCACTGCTCTTCTGCTTCTCTATCTTTCAGGTTATTACCCCAATATCTGACTCCTGGCTTTTATTGATAACACTAATTAGATTCACATTTCATCTGGCGCCCAACTTTTGGGGCACAAATTCATGAAAAAGCCACTTGCCATGGCTTTGCAGCCACTATCACAGGCTGGAGCTGCTGGTGGTGTTAGCCCCTCCCCACCAGCCGCTCCGCCCTCAGGCAGCTCCTGCCCCATGTGCATTTTTCAGGCAGCTGGCTCCCTCTCCTGGTGGGTTGTGGGCTTTCCCTGGACCTCCTCCTCAGGCCGCTGATACACGAGGTAGCCGCTTTGACACCTTACTTGGGCTTCTACTGTTCTACACAGTGGCAGCCAGCCTCACACTTCACCTTCATCATCAGCTGATTTGGTGAGACAATTGGGAATTCTTAAAGGGGGGAATTAGTTAAAAAAGAGAGAGTTGTTTTTCTCACATAAAAAAAGGGAAACAATATTACAGTGGAAGGAGTTAGGTCTCTGTATGGTTAACACACTGGATGGTTTAAAACAACTAAATGAGGGGATAATTATTCATGCTTCATGTACACATGTGTATGTCCATATTTATAAGCCTGCATAGGCATTCACACACACACACACACACACACACACACACACACACACACACACACACACAAACTTAAGCATTTACTATAGCATAATTACCAATTAAATTACTCACTACTTGAATCTCACTATCTCTCCAATTATTACTACTGTTTCTGTTTCAGGATCCAATACAGGGTATCATTTGCATTCAGTTACCACATCTCTTTGGTCTACTTTGGTCCACAACAATGGACTTTTCCTCATTTGCGTGATCGTGACAGCTTCAAGGACCACTCACTCATCAGGTGCCCACATAGAAGAACCATTTTCTTTCTTTTTAGGTTTTGGAGAAGATCAAGAATACTCTCATCACATATCAGAGGTTTTTGTTTTTGTTTTTCTTTTTCTTCTAATTATTTCTATATTTTTATTGAAAATCTCTATTTGTTCACTTGTTACACTCTTCTTAGTTGTTTAAATATAGTTTCCTTTAGTCCTTTTAACATATTCCCAACAGTTGAAGCCTTTACCAGATCTAGTATTTGGGAACAGAAACAATTACTAATACTGGTTAGTCTAGCAATTTTGTCACTGATGTTAAACCCAGGCCAGCCTTGAATTCATTCCAAACTTTCTAATAACTAATAGCTTTCTAATAGCTTAAAGTGGCGATAACTTGCACCTTAACACAACTACAAATGTATCTAACTAGAGAAACAAACAACAAATGCCATAAAATGTCCTTTCTAGATCTGTGTTATCCCATGAGAATCATTAGTCTCTGTGGCTACCGTCAGAATCAAGATGTGTCCCAGGCTTCTGGGAATCCGGTGCCTGTGGTGTGACACCTTGTATAGCCTTGGTGCAGTGGGAAGGAGCTTGGACCTGCCTAGGCTCAGTGTGCTGGGCTCTGCTGACTCCCCATGGGAGACCTGGATTTGGGGGATGTAGGGATGTGGGGTGGCTTGGGAAAGAGGGCTGGGAGGAGGGAGGAGGGGAGGGTCTGTAGATAGCATGTGGAGTAGAAAATTTCTTAATAAAGAAAAATGGAAAAAAAAAATGTGTCCCAGAAAATACATATTGGATTTTAAAGAATAACCAAAAATATAAAATAAAATGCATCAATATCTTTATAATAAGGTTACATATCAAATTAATGCTTTGGACATAGTAAGTTAAAAAAGAGCAAGTTTCTCTTATTTTACTTCATAAAATTTGTCTATAAGAAAACTTCAAATTACACTTGGCTCACATTATATGTCTACTGAATATCAATTATTTTATGCCTAAATCAGTTCCTAACATGCAAAGGTATAACCATTTCCTTTTCGTTTAGTATTCTCTAATTCCTTATTCATGCTAAAAAAAAAAAAAAAAAAGAACATGTGTGGTCTGGGGCTATGGCCCAGAGGTCCTGAAGGTAAGCGTTGCCTACAGTCAACCTGTTAAATCAACCAAGGAGACTTAACCAGGAGAGACCCAGAGGTCTCCTGGTTGATTTAATTTTAGTTTCCTAGTACCAATGGTTCAACTTGAATCACACTCTGAGGTATCTTAACATTAAACTAGGAAATTAAAGAGTATATTAAAGCTACATCACAAATGGGAATGAGCTAAAGCCTACTGAGAAAACAAACCCCACACCTCAGAGGCCCTTCTGGAAAGTTTTGCTCTGAAATGAATTTGGGACATTTTCACCATGATATATACAGGAAGAGAAGAGCGTGGAGAAACGCTTGTTCACATCAGGTCTATGTTCTGTTTTTACAGAAGTCCCCCTCTACACCCTAAACTGCTGAAATCCTCTTAATGTTTGTAGACAGAAATTCTTTTTAGAAATCGAGCAATTTTTAGAACAGTAGCTAAAATGGGTCCTATATTCATAATCCCTAAAACTGCAGAAGTAAAAGTATGACAAAATTACAGAGTCTGCTGGCAGGGAGCCCTGTGATAACCCTGAGACAGGACACATAGTCCTCAAGGCTTTAGTTCTCAAGAATACATTTCCCCCACAAGTACACATTCTCAAAGAGAACAATGTCACTTTCTTTTGTATCATTATTGAAAATACAGAGGAAAGATGCCCAGTGTTTGCTGCAGCTTCTCAAATGAAAGGGCTCATTATCAAACTCACGATAGAGCCAAGCTGACATGCGGAAGATTTCAAAATACTGGAAATTGTATTAGTGATAAATTACTCCTGTTATTACGTCACTAAAGAGACTTAAGACTTAGTAGGTAAGTTTGCCTATATAAGTAGAATGCCCTTTTACTAAGATTGTAAAAGTTGAAGTTTATTTACAAGTATGACAAAATGGCCCTTCTCATTCAAAAATTGATTTAATAGCTATGCTAAAATGCCAACAAAATCAGGTAATAAAAAGTCACAGAAGACACATATTAATTAATATAAAGCATATATTACAAGTTGACTATCAACAAAAATCTAAGAAAAGAAACTAGAAATACTGGCAAAGCATAAAAAGACTCTCTCGTACTGCTCGTGCCAACAGATGGGTGTGATTTCAGCAGCTAGGGTGTGAACAGTGGCTATCTCTGGGCGGTAGGACCGTGGGTGATGCTTCGTCTTTTTCAAATTTTTTTATAGCCTTGTATTTTATAACAAGCACATATTAACTCCAGCCCGCCCCCTAAAATCTGAGTTACTTTATAAAGCTCCATTTAAATATCACCCATTTCTTCTTATAGAAACAAGTAACAAGCACTTGCTATTTACATCTCAGAGGGGCAGCTTCCTAACCTATCTCTAGGTTTACACCTCCTACTCATCCAGAGAAGCAGCCTCCCCGCCAGGCCCCACCACAGCCGCACAGTCGCCCTCCCCTGCCCCAACACACCAGCACAGCATAAAGAACGGAGCTCTTTCCATCCTTCTCAGCTGCAAAGAGCTCAGTTCAAATCCTTGACGTTCCACTCACAGCTATGATGCTACGGGCAGCCGACTCTTCTAATCCCACTACATTCTCTCTTTTTTAGGATTTTTGGGTTTTTAGCTTATGTGTAAGTGTATTTTGTCAGTGTGTCTTCATACTACCTATATGCTGGTGCCTGCAGAGTCCAGAAGGTGTTGGATCCCTGGAACTGGAGTCACAGACAGTTGTGAGCTGCAAAGTGGGTGCTGGGCATCAAACCCAGGTCCTCTGGAAGAGCAGTCAGTGCTCTTAACCACTGAGCCATCACTCCAGCCCCAGTAAATGTTTATGTGAGATCTACATAAATTAGAGACTAAGAGAGTACCAGTAAAACTGGAAACAAGTTAAACACAGGACAAACTTGAAGATGGCGCTATAATATGAAATTATGAAGTAACTGGAGACGGAGCCTAAGGGAAGCTTATGGTGGCCTATGGTCTGACCTAAGAATGAGACTACAAGTTTTCTTACTCCTCTGTCCAGAACCTTAATCGGTGCTGCACACTGCAGACACTGAGTGGATAGGGTGACATGCCCACTATGTGCTAACCACGTGTTCTGGGGTGGCAGAGGTAGCGGGGAAACAGGAACAGACAGCAGGCAGAGACACACAATGTCAAACCAAACAAGGGCTGAGATAGATGGGGGCCAAGGGAAGGTCTGCAAACACTGGGCTGAGACTGGGTGGCAAAGAGCCATGGGAGAATCCTGAGTCCTAGCGCTGGCCCATTCACAGACAGAAGAGAGTACTGTGAAGAGATGAGGAGGAGAAGGCGGCTGGGGCCAGTCATGCAGGCCCAACCCATGAAAAAGAACTTGGATTTTATACACACCAAAAACTCACTAGTTTCAGCTGGCTGACATGATCTGACCTGCATTTTAAAAATCAGTTCTACCTAACTGGTCATAGTGACACACATCTTTAATTCCAGTACCTGAGAGGCAAAGGCAGGTGGATCTCTGAGTTCGAGACCAGACTGGTCTACAGAGTGAATTCCAGAATAGTCAGTACTACTTATAGTGAGACTCTGTCTCAAAAACAAACAAACAAAACAAAAATCATTCCAGCCACCCGTGCAAACAGACTTCTAGTGAGAGGACAAAGGTGTCCTGACCTAGACAGTGTCAGCGGCATCAAAGGTGCAGAGCCCAGCAGAGGGATCTTGTAGGCTGATTCCAATCTTTCTTTGGAGTTCAAGCACATGGATCTCACTTTGTAAAAGGTTTTCTCATTCCTAGACCCAAAGGCTATCTACCCCTTAACTTCATGAACTATCCAAATGAACCCATATAAAAATGCGCCGCAATTTTGTGTTTATGTGCAAATCTGGTTATCTCAGCTCAACCCCAGAACCCATGTAAAAGTAGAAAACACCACAAAGTTATCCTCTGGTTTCCCTCTGGTACCCCATCCCCATCTCTCTCTCTCTGTCTCTCTGTCTCTGTCTCTGTCTCTCTGTCTCTCTCTGTCTCTCTCTCTCTCTCACACACACACACACACACACACACACACACACACACACACACACACACACAGGAAACAATCCATGCCATCTGTGTCCATTTCCTATAGCTGCTGTAGCACACTACTACAAACCGGATGAGGTGAAACAAGAGAATTTAGTCTCCCCAGTTCGAGGATGGAGGTTCAAAATCAGAGCACTGAGAGTGCCGTGCTCCTTCGGGAGGCCTCCTCTTCCCAGTCCCTTCTGAACCCAGCAAGCTTTGGTCTCGATAGGATACAGCTGCCTCTCACCAGCTCTCAGCGTCCAGATCCACTTAGCTTTCTTCTCCAAATGCATCTTGGTCTGTACGTATCCACAAAGAGAAATGATCTCATATAATATAATTATGGATCTAAAGATATTTAGTCTAAGAGAGGTCACACTGTGAGGTTCCTGCCAGAATTTTGATCTTGGTTTTCTTCAGGTCGTTTTCATACATGTGTCATTATACTTTGTTGTACTTTTGCTCCCTCGTGATTTTCCACGTTACTCTTACAGCTCCACCAGCCTATTCTGCTCTCCCTTGACATGCAATCCATTACTATTTCCCACTTTAAGTTTTGTGACCTTCCGCACACATGTAAGCATGTGCACGTGCATGCACACACACTTTTAAATTTAGTTTCCGCATGAGAGAAAGTATGAGGTATTTGCCTTTCTGAGTCTGCATATTTTGCTTCCCATGGAGATTTCCAGTTGCATCCATTTCCCATCCAGTTTCACTGTCTCTTTAATGTGGTCATCCTGCTCTAAAAATGTTCACGACTCAACAGTCAAAACCAAGTCTGCTCAAGAGAAAAGAGTCTGCGCTGTCCTGTGCCTCAGCTCTACAGTTCAGTCACCTGTGTGTGACGCTGGGGGACTGAGCTCTGGACTCTCTTCTAGCCACACCTTTTCTTCAAGACTTCTTAGATTTTGTATTCCACACAAAGAGATCCTCCAACAGTTCAGTAAGTTAAGTTTACACCAAAAATTTCCCTTCCAAGTTCTGAGCTAGGCAATTAAAACTTTTTTTTGTAAACTACCCACTGCCATAGCTTCCTTTGTTTCCCATTAAGACTGTAGTGTTTTCTCCATACAACACTTCAAACACTATTCACTGTGGCGGCAATTTTCCTTACAGCGGAATTTGCAGGTAAAAGAACAGAACAGAATATTTACTGTGTGAAGTAGCACAGAGCTTTTATTTGTGGGTGCTAACTCAGAATCTTTAGACACCGTTATATTATGTGGAGGAACCACAGATGTCAGGAAAGTTAAAGGGACTGAGGGACCACCAGCACAGGACACCAGAGAGGAGAGGAACAGGACACTGGTGCCATAAAAGGGGGAAATGGGAAATGAGTGGGGGAGACTTACCTGTGCAGGGAGAGGGAAGAGAGGAGTCCACACAAGATGACTGAAAAGGCCATAGGGAATCCTGCCTGCTTAAACTTCTATGTCCCTCCCCGCCCTCCTCACCCCGCCTCACACATGAACACACACACAAACGATGCATGTATGTTGCTTAATTGAAGTTACTGCAGTTAAGGTTACAATGTTCCCCGCAAACCACCACAGACTAGCAAACACCCCAGTGCCAGGCAAGGGTAACCTTCTGAGTTGTTGCTCAGGGAAGTTCAAGAGGTCTTCAAACAATGTAGGCACTGCTGCTGCCCTTCGTAATTTCCAGAAAATGCCCTCTTCCTGAAGACACTCCACTTTGGACTGACCTGGAAGACTCCTCCTTAAGGACTAGCTCGCAGTACTGAAGGAACCAGTGGGAGAAAAGCAGTCAGTGGCACTATCCTGCAGTATCAGCAATAAACCAGCATGGCAAGATATTGTAAAGGGTGCGACCATGGTGCTTGTATCCTGAGGGTGACCGGAAGCTAATTGGACCTAAGGCCTGCTGGACAGGGGGAATTCATGTCCGGCACTGTAAAGTTGGTCAGCTCTCAGTGGCTGTGTAGGTCACGAAACCTAGAGGAGAACCCGTTACGGCCGCTTCCCTAAACGGTTGACCTGCAGTCTAAGAACTTCTCCTTACACCCACAGGGAAGGAAGCTCTCACTCCTCATCAAAGAAGGTCTTTTTGCAGGAGACAGAGATCATTACAAAAAGCCATAGCTGGTCAGAGGCAGACAATCCCAGTTAATACATTTACAACACAACCCGTCACGGAATGCTTAGGGAACATCACGGAGAAAGGGGGAGAAAGACTTTACAGAGGATGAGGAAATCTTCAGTGAGAGAGTCTTCTCTTAAAACAAACCCCACAAAGGATATGGTGGCGGGAGATCCTGGGAGGAGTTGGGGGGGGGGGGTTGAATATGATCATAATACATTGTATGGAATTCTTTAAGAATAAAAATCATTGAAAAACTAATTATGGTAAAACTTCTCAGTGTGAAGAGGTTGAAGAACATTTGTCCTCTTGAATAAAATTCATCTATATTTATAGTTAAAACCAGGCTCAGGAATACAGTGATGAATAAACCACTATTTTATTAAATTATCTAGGGCCTGGTCTTTTCATAATTTTAAAATTCTACTTGAACAATGTTCAAACGGAACAAATAAATGCAAATCAAAAGTTTCAAAAAAATATCTTTGTTGATTTTAGATCACATACACACACAAATCTTCTCATTATATAACGAAAATCACCAAAGTAAGACAGTAAAAATTACCACAATTTCATTATCCAAAGCCAGCTACATTAATATTAAACTGAACAATTTTACAGATTTAACATATTCACACACTGACATGTGTGGCATCATCCATGATTTTACCTACAAACATAGATGCTACGTTAACAGCCCAGGCACAGTAGCACATGACCGCCACCCCAGCACTTGGAAGGCGGAAGCAAGTTTGGGATGTATGGTGAGATATCTCACAAATATCCTCACTCCCTGGGAGGGAAGAGGGAGGAAAGGCAAGCAGGCAACATAAACACTAATTTATTCCTTCATTCAAACAGCTGTATAATTTTTCCATGGTAAATCTAACTAGATGGCATAATTTTATTGAATACTGTATTGTTTAATTAAAATATCAACTGAGTTAGGGATGTAGCGAGCTGGTAGAACACCTGCCTGGAACACCTAAGGCCCTGGGTTTGAGCCTCAGCACTGGAAAGATAAACAAAATATTATGAATGGAACCATTCCTCCACTGATGAATACTGAAATGTAAGTCATTATTAATGTTACAAAGTGTCATTCAAACTCTGTACAGGGATGACAAGATGGCTCAGCAGGTAAAGGAGCCTGGAGCACGATCCCCAGGACGCACACGGCAGAAGGAAAGAACCGACTAACTCCTGCAAGTCATCCTCTGACTTCTACACACACTATAGCATGCGCGCACGCACACACACACACACACACACACACACACACAGGCGCGCGCGCCTGAACACACACACACACACACACACACACACACACACACACACACACAAATAAATGTTAAAAAAAAAAAACTATGGGCATAAATCTGAACACAAATGCTACATTTACAAATTCCAAAATTCAAAACAGTTACTCTATTCACATTGAAGTTCTCATTTGCAAGGCCGAGGAGATGGGTGGCTCAGCAGTTAGGAGCAACGACTGCTTTTCAGAGGAGCCAGGTTCGATTCCCAGCACCACACAGTGGCTCACAACCACCTCTAAATCCCAGTTCCATTCCTATTCTCTCTGTGGGGGTCTCTCTGTCTCTGTCTCTCTCTCACACACACAAATAAATTTTACAGAGAATGACCATGTTCTCATATCCTTGCCAATACCTGTTTCATCAGTCTTCACCAACATGAGAGTACTCCCCTGCCCTTCCTCCACAATCTTTTGATGTATTTCCTTTGCTGTAAGAAGCTTTGCACATTTTTAATGTATTTCTTAGCAATGCTCAACTCTTCTGACAGTTATTAACAAGTGTTCTCATTTTCTTAAGAATCAGATGGTATTGCTCTTGTTAAAATTGATTTTTTACCTTATTTTGTTTTTCTTAAAATAATTGTTCACAATGAAATGACACAAAAAGATTGAAAAAAATTTAAAAACTGCAACAAAAGCCTCCACTACTCTCTACTTCATACACAGTAAACACAGTGTTATAAAATAAGCATTGTGCATCAGCAATATTCTCTCTTGTTCCCTGGGGTGAAAAAACTTCACTGAGAAATTCATTTTAAAATGCAAGTGAGATGTCTTTCTTCAAGAAAGGTTGTCTTCATTACATCCCACGTAAAACACAATTCAACAGTCAAATGCTGTGTTTCTAACTGGTCCATGACACTTTCAACAATGGCTTCGCTTTGTCTCTCATTATATTTTAATTAAAACTGAGCTATTTTTAGAATTGGTCTCTGAACAGGTGCTTCAATGTATTAAAGACCTGTTACTCAATTAAACAAATACTTCCACTTAAAGAAATCCTATAGAGTGATTGTTTCACAGCCTATGACCAGGGAGAAAAGCCAGCCACACGGTAAATGCAGACTGAACTACGTTTACACGCCTACCTTTTCCACTTTCCGCCTGTGCGACCTTACACACTCTGCATCTTTCAGCTTCAGCACTTAAACCTTGAAAATGTTGGGAATGGAATTATTTAAACTGTCCCTTTCAAGCATTTGAATTTGGATTCCATTCCCACAGACCTAGTCATGAAGACAGCTGAGGAACAAAATCACAGAAAAGGTGGGACGCAGTGGCACACAACTGCAATCCCAGCATTTGGGAGATGGAGGCAGGAAGATTCCAAATTCAAAGCCAGTCCAGGCTATGTGATGACCCTTCTCCCACACCTCAGAAAGGGGAGAAACACGGTAGATGCGAAACACACATGCCTCCATAGTTATAGAGAATAAAGAAAGAAGGTGTGACAGACAGAACACAGCAAGCCGCAGCTCTTATGTCGGACACACTCCTGAAGTCTTCAGGAACTGCTTAGGTCCTCAATTTCCACCTGCAAACTTCGTTTCCTTTTTTAACACGCATTATTTTGTGTGTGTGTGTGTGTGTGTGTGTGTGTGCGCATATTTGTACGTGCGTGTTTGAGCGTGTGCGTATTTACACGTGTGTTTGTGCATGTGCCTATTTACACGTGTAAAGGACCTGCAGGCCTGCAGGAGTCTGCTTGCTCTCTCCACCACGTGGATTCTGGGACCCCACTCCGCTGTCGGTCTTGGTGGTGAGCACCCTTACCCACCAGGCCATCTTGCCAGCCTTATCTACACAACTTTCTAGAACCATTTTGCTGACATGACAGGGTGCTTTTCCTTTGTTTGCATTTCCTGTCCCTTTTCACTCCTTCCTCTTCTCAGTCTCTTCTTAGAGGTATTTTTAACAAGGTTGTGTGTGTGTGTGTGTGTGTGTGTGTATTATCTTGGGGTTTCTATTGCTGTAAAGAGTATGACCACGGCAGGCGACTCTTACAAAGGAAAACATAACTGGGGCTGGCTTAGTTTCGGAGGTTTAGTCCATTACTGTCATGCCGAGAAGCATGCAGGCAGACATGGTGTTGGAAAAGGAGTTGAGAGTTCTCCATCTTGATCCACAGCAACAGAAGGGTACTGGGAGCCACACTAGGCACAGCTAGAGCATGTGAGACTTCAAAGCCTGCCCCCACACACTTTCTCCAATGAGGCCACACCTACTCCAATAAGACCATACCTCCTAATAGTGCCACTCCCTATGGGTCTGTGGAGACCATTTTCTTTCAAACCGCCATGTTCCACTCCCTGGCTCCCAGAGGCTTACAGCCATAGCATAATGCAAGATGCATTTAGTCCAACTCAAAAGTCCCGATAGTCTTTAACAGCCTCAAACTTGTTTAAAAGTCCAAAGTTCAAAGTCTCTTCTAAGACTCAGGACAATTTCTTAACTGTAATCCCCTATAAAGATCAAAATGAAAAAGCAGATCACATACTTCCCACATACAACAGCACAGGATATACATTATCATTCCAAAAGGGAGCACAGTGAGGAAATCCTGGACCAAAGCAGGACTGAAAGCCTGCTGGGTAAACTCTAAACGCTGCACCCCCATGCCTGATGTCAAAGCGCTCTTCAGACCTCCACCTCCTCTCAGCTTTGCTGAGTGCAGCAAACATCTCTCTCCTGAGCTGTTCCCTCACTGATAGCAGCTCTCCGCGGACGGTATACCACACCTCTGGCATTTCCAATATTTTGGGGTCTCCAAGGCAATCCGGGCTCCAGCTTCACATGATGGGCTCTCTGGGCCACCCCGACATATGCTTGGCCCAGCGGCTTTCCTTGGTCTCAGAGGCAGAGTCCACAACCCCTTTCTCCTATCCTTGACTCTAAAGCCAGAACCATGTGGCCAAAGCTGCCGCGTCCGCCGCTTAGCGCGGCTGAATATGGCTCCCTCGTTCAATTACATCTTTATCAACTTTCTGCTTTTGATGGTTTTCTTCACTGCCTAAGCTCGTCTATCCTGGAACTTGCTCTGAGTCTGGAGTGCTGGGATTAAAGGTGTGCCCCACCATACCTGGCCCTAAGCTTTTCTTTAGTTCCTTTTCACTTTTCTTTTTTTTTCACAAACTGGAAGCTTAGCTGGGTGGGGTCTTGCCCTAAGGTCTCCACTCCCTTTATGCCATTTCTTTATCTGTTTGTCTCCTTGAGCACAGACTTTAGCTCTATCCCACTTCCCGCTGCTCCTTCCTCAGTCTGCACATTTTGTATTTTTCCTTGCTCAGCTTGCTCCTTTTCATTATAAATCTACATAAGAGTGAGCACTAATAACCACATGACAGAGTCTATTCTAGGCTGTTTTGAGATTTCCTCTGCCAATGGAATTAATTCAAATCTTTAGCTTCAGGCAGGGTCTTTGGACAAGGTCAAAAAGTAGCCACATTCTTCACCAAACTATCACAATAATAATCTCTAGGCAACACACTAACACTCCTCTGGAACTTCTTGAGCCAGGCTCCCACCATTCAAATCACCCTCAGCACCACTGTCTTCCATGTTCCTACTAGGATGGTCCATTAAGCAGGACTTAAAGAATCCAACTGCTTTCCTAATCCACAGTCCCAAGGTCCATATTCCTCCAAACCAAACGTGGTAAGGCCCATCACAGCAATACCTCAGTCCTTGGAACCAACTTCTGTCTTAGTAAGGGTTTCTATTCCTGTGAAGAGACATCATGACCATAATCTTATAAAGGAAAACATTCAAGTGGGGCTGGTTTAAAGTTTCAGAGTCCATTAGCTTCATGGTGGCAAGCAGACAGAAGGAGCTGGAGAAGGAGCTGAGAGTTCTCCATCTTTATGCACAGGCTGCAGGAGACTGTGAGTCACACTGGGCACAGCTTGAGCATAGGAGACCTCAAAGCCCGCCCCCACAGTGACACACTTCCTCCAACAAGGCCACGCCTCCTGATAGTGCCACGCCCTATGGGCCTATGGAGGTCATTTTCTTTCAAACCACCACGTGTCTCTGTGTGTGCACATGCATGTAGAGGTACACACAGGGCGGAAGAGGACTGTGATCACTGGGAGCTGGAGTTAAAAGTGTTTGTGAGTAGCCAGACTCGGGTGCTTGGATCCAAAGTCCAATCCTCATGACTGCACAGTGAGTGCTCCTAACTACTGACCCATCTCATCCCTCCAGCACCTAGAATGAGAAAACCTTAACGCTCACTGATTTTGGAATTTACTGTAGAGTACTGTCTTGGGGTTTGTCTAACAACATCTGGGGAACCAGAAGATTATTTCAAAATATTCATGGCAGAAAAAGTCAAGACTAGACACAAGGTTATCAAATCTTTTCTCTAAGTCACTAATTCCATGAAAATCTAATTGCTAGCTGGCAAAGTATTAAAACAGTTTGGATAAGGGACATTGTGTTGCGTGTAACTCAGAACAGTAAGTAGTACTACTAAAACACAGCATATTTATGATCCGCCAATTCTTTTAAAAGATGCATTTACTTGTATTTTACGTGCATAAAGTATTCTGACGCAGGTGTGTGCATGTGTTTGAGAGCCTGTACGTGTGCACCATGGGCATGACGGTGTCCGTGGAGGCCACAAGGGGCAGCAGGTCCCCTGGAACTGCAGTTAAGACAGCTGAAAGCTGCCGCCACCGGATGGGTGCTGGAAACTGAAACTGGGTTATCTGCAAGATCAGCAAGTACTCTTAACCACGGAGCCACTTCTCCAGCTCCAATCTAATAAATTCAAAAATTAGGGTTCAGAGCAGGGTATGGTGGCACACACCTTTAACCCCAGCATTTGGGAGTCAGAAGCAGGTGCAGATGTATCTCTGAGTTTGAGTTCCAGGACTACACAAAGAAATCTTGTCAAAAAAAAAATTGCCATAGTTGGATCTGATCTGTCTTCCAAGTTCTAGGTAGTAAAGTACTGATCCCCAGCATGGCAACGCTGGGAGGCATCAGGTCCGTGGCAGTGTGCCCTGAAAAGGGAACGGTGGGACCCTAGCTTTTCCCTACTAACTTCCTGGCCAAGAGCGGAGGTTTTATTATAACACGGGCCCTCCACATGACATGCTGCCTCCTGGCAGGCTCCAAGGCAACAGAACTGACCATGAATTGAAATGTATCAAATGTGAAACAAAATAAGCCTTGTCTCTTTGTAAGTTATTTGTCTCTGGTATTTTATTATAATAGTGAAAAACTAACAAACTTCCAGTATTAAGGTAAAAAAAGAACAGAATCAATACAAGACTCCTTATTTTCTGGTGATTAATATAAATGGATAGATAAAATAACACTGAAATCAAAACCATCTGTACCACTGAAAATGCATGTCTGGCAAAATTTGACTTTAATACTTATTAAAAATTTTGTGATTCACAGTTTTTAAATTTTCTACTATTAGCCATGAGTGCAGTAGTAACTCAGACGTTAATAAATCTGACGATGAGTTGGCAGAGCCCTGGCTGTGTTTGTTTGCAGTCTCAACCCAGGCTAGCCTCCAACTCACTGTGCAGCTGAGACTGACCATGACCGTGGGAATGCAGGGATTACAGGTGTGTGTCACCACGTCAGGCCAATTCCATGTTTTACACTAGAATTTTACATTAGGATTGTGCTGGAATCTAGAACTAGGTGACCGATGAGACGCCGTGGGAATGCAGGGATCACAGGCGTGTGTCACCACGTCAGGCCGATTCCGTATTTTACATTAGAATTTTACATTAGGATTGTGCCCTGGAATCTAGAACTAGGTGACTGATGAAACGCAAGCCTTCTTATCACCACGTACTGAGTTCGTGAGAAAGCTTACTCCTTCATTTGCTGAAAAGCATGTTCGAATGACTAACAAAAAATGTTCTTGAGTCTAAAAGCATACACTGGGATAATCACGTGTAGAGAAAATGAGAGATCAGAGAGAAAAGGAAATATAAAACTGACAAAGTCCTGAGCTGCTCATGCGTTTTAATGGGTGGAGGATGTTGAACTGTTACACATTTAAAATTTAACAAGAATGTTCTAAGTTGTGAGTTAAGTAACAAACCAAACATTTTATCACTTCCAAATACTGAAGCCCAGAGGACACTCCCTGGAGGAGTCGGGGCAGGAAGGGTCTCAGCCTGCTATGAGCATGCGTGGCCTGCCTCCTCACTGCGGCCTACACTGGCCTGATGCCTGACCTCCTCCTGCCTAAGAGACGGTGCTCAGCGGCAGGGCTCTTGTTGGCCTCTGAGAGGCCCTGGTTCCCATCACTAGAACTAAAAAATACCGTGAGTAAGCAAGAAGGCAGGGAGGAAGGGAGGAAAGCTTGCCTGTCTTCTTCTTCCCACCAGGACGTGTGTTACTTGCCCCATGATCTGCAGGCTCTCCCCAACTTCAAAAGGAGGGCTATCTGACCCCACAACCGGGCTGCCCAGTTCTTCGCTCTCCACCAGTGCCGTTTTAAAGTCCACCTCACCAGCTGTGATCAGACAGTTCCTCCCAACAACAATTCCACGTTGTTTCCCAGCCTCTCCCTCACAGGATGAAACTACTTCAGAATGACCAGAGCTACACAGGCAGAGCCATGGAACCCGAGTAACCCAGAGCACTGTGAAATGCTGAACCCGGAAGGAAGCAGGAGTCAGGTCCCCTGGGAACATCGAGACATCTCCATCATCACAGAGAGGAGTTTAGAATCTCATGAGGCAGCCCACTCTATCTGCCAGCAACCTCACCCCAAATACAGCTGCCTTCACTTTTTCACTCCTAAATACTGATCTGAAAGAAAGAATTCTGTTGGCAAACTAGTAATGTAAACTGATTATGTAAACCTTCTAAATAAAAAACAGAAATTACTTCAATTTCATCATCCTGAGACAGCGTTAACATTTGGAGATACAGCTAGCTTTTCCTTTTTGCAAACGTGTTTGTGTGTGCATACCTATATACGTTGAGATTTTTTGTAGTTAAATTGGGAAATTCTAGGATATTCCAAATTTTCTTCACTTAATTACGTTTTAAGCATTTTTATGCAATTAAATATTATTTAATTCACTTTAGTAGCTATACATTATAAAATAAGAAAAACACTAAATGTATTTCACTGTATGTGATCTAAACTATTATATTTTAAGCTCTTCAAAGCATTTAAGTAGCTGCATAACACAGAATGATTTAATTACCATATTCCATAACAAGAAAACTATATTAGCCGTTTAGAAATTATTTGTTGTTCCTAATTTTTCACAATGGCAAATAATGGGATAAATATCCTTGACAATTAATCTTTATCAACATTTCTAATTCTAGTAACCAGAATAGAGTCCTAAAAGTAAAATCTCAACTAAAAGCATTAATTCTCTAAGCATTTATTTAATTCACTTATCACTCTGAAGAAACACACAATAGATTACAACTCTGGCACTATCCCATAAATATAACTTTCAATTTATAAAACAAAAATTGTAAATTTGAAACCTAAAAAAAAAAAAAAAAGGCAGCTTAAGAGTAATGAAGTTAGAAAGGGACAATCCCTTTACAAGTTCAGAGTGATACTTCAGACAGGCCGGGCTCCAAGCTTAGCTGACATCCTGGTACTTTAGAGTTCAAAGTAACTAATGAAACACTTTAATACTTCATTAAGTATTACCATCCCTCTTCCAGTCCTCACTGTTCCCGGCTATTGGTCCTCTTTCCATCCATACTCAGTAATACATGTGTGGTCTGAATGAAGATGGCCCCCAAAGGCTCTCGGCTGGTGAATAGTTTAGGAAGGATTCGGGGTGTGGCCGTTTGGAGGTGTGCCACAGGGGCGGGCCAGGCCCAGTCTCTCTGCCTGTGGATCAGGGTGTAAGTTCTCAGCCACTGCTCCATACTTCCTGCCGTGATGATCACAAACTCACTGACACTGTCACCAAGCCCCCAATTAAATGTTTTCTTCTCTAAGTTACCTTGGTCATGGTGTCTCTTCACAGCAACAGAAACGTTACTAACACACATGCATTCACATGTGGTAAAATGAAGCAGAAGAGAATGCACAGACTAAAGTCACAAAGACCTGGAGTTTAAGCCACTCCCAAAACCCAGTTGTGTCACCTTGATAAGTGACAACTTGAAGCTTATGTCTTCTCTACATTAGAGACACTTGACACAAAACACAAACAGGATGCAACAAGTGGGAGTACAGGACAATTCCAGATCTGTCTTCCTCCTTTCTCCTCCTCTCATTCCCAAGCCAGAGCTGCAGATGCAGGAAGACAGCAGTACTCCACACATGCACAGCGCCGCCCACCTCCATCTCAACCAGAGCTGCAGATGCAGGAAGACTGCAGTACTCCACACATGCACAGCACCGCCCACCTCCATCTCAAATCCTCCTGGATGAAATGTGTGTTCTTTTCCCTCCAGATGAAATGTCTCTAATTTCCTTAGTCACCCATCAAACAAAATGGTTTCCAATCTCTCACTACCCTGGGCCACATGATTTAGTTATATCTTCCTTAGAACATGGCCTCTGGACTGAAAATACTTCCAATGTGCTCTGGAAAGCCCTGAGTGAAGGTTATCACCTCAAACAGTGACCAAATTGTGTCAAATTCATTTTCTTTACGCATAGTCACAGGCTATCACAATTCATAATCCATGAACCTAAAATTCTGACTATAGTCCACTTGCCATCTTACATTACCACTTACATTAAAGGCCTGTGCTACCACTGCCCAGCTGCCAAATACTTTTAATGGTCCAAAGCAGTATTTTGGTCTATTCAAAATTTGAGTAGTGGTAGGCTTTGTTGATGAAACTCAAGCTACCAAGTTAGCAACCATATAGCCATTATCTTCCGAAAATTAAGATCCATCTCTACCAGTAGGTGGAGCCATGGAGCAGCAATCAAAACTTTCTGCTGAAAGGCTATGAGCAGAACCCTTGCTTGAGTCAACCAGGACAGCAACAGCACAAGTCCCTTAGAAACTGTGTGCCTACTCTCCCCTGGACCAGCGTTCATGGGTAGCTTTGTGAAGAGCCAATGTTAACAATTTTGCATAATGCACACTTATAAACTGATGCTGAATTTGGAGTAGTTACAAAGGATTGAAAGATATGAAAAAGAAATTTCACTAGAAAATGCAAATAGTTCAAACAACACTTCAGAAAGCACAAACTCCTGCTTACTCTAATCAAAACAAACCCAGATGCAGCCCATCTACTACAGGAGCAAATATTTATAACGTCTGGTGACATATGAGTGGAGACGAAAGGAGTATGATTATTTATCTTGGTACTAGGAAAGGACAGAGCCTGTAGAGAAAGCCAGAACAATGTTCTTACCTTTTGACATGAGCTAGAGATTCCAAAGACTTTATCTAACATACATGAAGGCATCTATTAAAGGGAGTTTTACGTTCAAAAACAAAAGCTTGACAGAAAATGCTCAACATTTGAAGACTGTGCTGATCCATCCACCTGACATCCTGCTAACCATAGTAAGCACGGATCCATACACTCGCTTTGGCGCCTGCTCAGCCACTAACTCCGCAGTTATTTCATTAACTCAGCTAACATGCCATGCCCTTAGTCATACCCACATTTCAACTGTCCACCACAGTTAGTGACATCACACTGGAGAGAGTTCAGAGAACATGTACAAAATCACAGAAGACTTCACAAACAGCACTCATCTCCACAGATGTCTACACAACACACCCTTTCTCCCCTTCCCCTACATTTACTAATTTGTCTAGAAACACCTACTGAATCTTCAGCCCTTGGCCTAAAGGTCAACGACTATACTGGGTTACCACGGCTTATTCCAGGACCCTAGGTGTTTCATCACACTTGATAACTCCAATATGCTGCTAATAACCCTGCAGATTTTTTTTCTCAATCTGTACATAAAGGGCAAAAAAGAAAGCAAATTGTTTTTTTTTTTTTTTTGGTTTTTCGAGACAGGGTTTCTCTGTGTAGCTTTGCGCCTTTCCTGGGACTCAATTGGTAGCCCAGGCTGGCCTCGAACTCACAGAGATCCACCTGGCTCTGCCTCCCGAGTGCTGGGATTAAAGGCGTGCGCCACCACCGCCCGGCTAAGAAAGCAAATTGTTAAGACAGAAATCTCAAAGTAGTTTTTTAATTATGAATCCTTTACATCTTCTAACATCTAATACAAAGAGTCTAATAAGTGCTCTGTGTTTACCAGAGTCTGTGTGGGTTTTTCTTTGTATGAAATAGTGTCTTAAAAAAAGATTTTTTCACATACTGTTGCATACATGTGATTCCAGAACTCTGGAAATTAAAAGTAGGAGGAAGAGAAGTTCAAAAATCTCCAGCTATATAATTAGTTCAAGATTAGCCTGGCTACCCGAGACCTTGTCTCAAACAACCAAAACGGAGTACGGGGGTGGGGTGGGGTGGGGGAGACGGACACGACCCACAAGAATCCTAAATGAGATTGGAGGCAAACGTAGGAAGCGTAAAGATTTGAGGCCATCCTGAACTACACTGTGAGTTCCAGCCTAGCTGGGACAACACAATGAGGCTAGATATAAAATAGCTTATATTCATATTCTGCAGCCTAATACTTCACTCAGTAAAAGTGCTTATATTTTAAAAATTAAAAATTAAACCTCCCATTTCTAACCCAAATAAATTGTGTTCCTATGCCTCTATCTTTGTTACTTTTCTGTTGCTATGGCAGAGCACCAAAGCAAGTTGATTTGTATGTAGTTCATCATCCAGGGAAGCTGGGCCAGAACATGAAGGCAGGAACAGGTGGAGAGGCCATGGAGGAATGCTGCTTACTGGCTTGTTCTCATGGCTTGCTCAGCTTGCTTTCTTATAGTACTCAGAACCCTCAGCCCCAGGGAGGCACCACCACAGTAAGCTGGGCCCTGCTTCACCCATCATCAATCAAAAATAAGCACCATAGGCCTCCCACAGGCCAGTCTGGTAGGAGCATCTTCTCAATTGAGGTTCTCAAATAACTCTGGCTTGTGTCGTGCTGACACAGAACTAGCCCATACAGCCTCCAAACCGGACTAACGCCCCCAAGAGCAGTGCCCCAGCACCCCAACAACACACTACTCAACTCTCACACTTAATGAACCATAAATATGTAAAACACCAATGGTGAATAGAGCACAATTTATGCCTTATTTCTTTTCAAATATGAACTCTGTTCTGAAAGACTAATGTTTAAACTCCTCTATGTAACAGGCATCCAAAATGGCAACACACAGGATTCATTTATTATCCTCACTTTTCAAATAATTCAAGAACTTCATATTAGTTGTTTGAAAAAGTAGCATATGTCTGGTTTAAGACACAATGCCAATGCCTCTGCCTAAGAAAGGCCAGTATTGCAGAGGTGAATTCTCCAGGAAGCTTTACTTTTGAGCACAAAACATTAACTGGCACACAAATCTTTTTTTCCCCACAGGATAAGTCTTTTAACTTGGAAAATCTGACTTTGTGCAGCATTTTTTGACTAATAATCACTTTGTTCCGTAACACTCAAGTCCATAAGCTAAATATCCCTACAATGCCTTTAAAAATCTTGCTAGCTTGGGAAAAATTTTTTTCCCATCCCTCACTTGGGGTATGTCAGCTGGGAACCTGTGCTTCTAGCAGGGTGATCGGCCTGTAGCTGCTTCCAAGTCCATTTCAAATTTTCTGCTCCTCTGAAAAGTTTGCTCAACCTCACAGGCTTTGAGAGAGATGATGTTCAAATCTATTTTGGTTGCTCAGCGTCTTGTTTTAAATTTTTATGGTGGGGAGGGGGGAGCAGGCACCATGCCACGCTCAATGTGGAGGCCGAGGACAGCTATGCAGAGACAGTTCTCCCCTCCACCTGTCTGCAGCTTCTGAGGACTGGACTTGGACGGCCAGGCTCCCACGATCCGGCAGCAAGTACCCTGGCTACCTGCTCAAAACTTCCTCTGCTAGTCGTCTGGGTCATTTTCAAGTCTACAATCACATTTGAAACCAAATTTTGGATAATGACCCCTTATTCTACATTGATCTCCGACTGTTTTCTATTCACAATTGATGCTCAGCTCAGTCTGAGGTAATTTCATCTATTCATTCATTCAAATGTTTATTACTTACCTACCATGAACTGGGTTCCTGTACTGTGGTGAAAATAAAGAACTGAAATGAGAGCTAGTTTTGAACCTATTTTAAAATAAAAAATTGTAATTAAAATTGTACTTAGTAACTGAAGAAAAAAATTAAATCTCTTAAATAAAAATCACAAAACCACCTAAACTTCTACCCAGTTCTGTAACCTTAAGCTTAGGAACTAAAAAAATCACTGGTAATGGAAGCCTGTGAGTCAATCAAAGAAAGGCCTGTTTCAAAGAGCTCTGAATATGATTCCAAGATTATCTACCTCTTCTTTTCCCATTACATATCCCCATCTACCCCCAAAGTACTCAGTATCAACACATAATTTATTATTAACTGATACACAAAGCCTTGATAAGGATAATATACCCATCTTAGCCTCTGGGTAAGTTTATAGTCCCTGTAACAACTGAGCAATGTTGTTCAGGAAATAAAATATTCATTAATGAAAAATTTCTGTCTCAAACCTAAGGAATTCCAACATACTCTCTGGAGACCTAGAAACTGTTTACGAGTTTTAAGAGCTGGTAAAATAGGTGTCATTCTGCAGGATCTGCTTTATGTGTCAATGTCATGGTTTTAAAATTCCGATACCCATTTAAATCTTAGTCTAGGAATGAGTGAAAGAAAAAAAAAATGGAGCTTAAATTGGTCTTTGTGGGTTAATTACGACGCTGGGTAAAACTCTTGGGATCAGCCTTATTTTCCGTCCCTTGGAATCCTCCTCTCATCCATATCCTCCTCAGGGAGCAGGGACACTTAACACATACTGTATAACTTTATATAAAGCGATTGCTTTACTATTTATACGTAACTGAAAGTGGCTGTTGGTCATGCCTGGTGATCTGAGGAAGTCAACAGCATTTAGAAATAAAAAAGTTACTTCCATTGAAGACCTTTAATTAAGCTGGGCAGTGGTGGTGCACGCCTTTACCCCAGCACTTGGGAGGCAGAGGCAGGCAGGTCTCTGAGTTTGAAGTCAGTCTGGTCTACAAATAGTCCTAGCTTCCAGGACAGCCAGGACCGACTACTACACAGGGAAACCCTGTTTCGAAAAATCGAAAACAAACAAACAAACAAACAAACAAACAAGACTATTATTAAGAACCTTCTCACCAGTCTTCAATACCTCTTGAATTCTGCACTGGAAATTATGTTAAACAATAATAAAAGTACAGCTCCCAAACTACCCTTCAAAGTAAGTAACAAAAGTATTATCTAAATCCCACTTAGTATTTTACACTGAATTCATTAGCATACTACCTTGTATCAGGAAAGAGTCTGACTTTAAATAAACAAGAATTCCTCAAAAGAAACTCAAATGGAACCTCTTGCTCTATCTACCTTGCAGGCCAAACAAACAAACAAAAGGGACAAAAGGCGATAACAAATAGAATCTAGTAGAAATCTACTATAAGCAAAAGCAACGTTTCTAAAAGATGCTGTCCATGTTACCTGTTCTTTAAAAAAACTTGCTCTCTGGGCAGTGGTGGTGCCTGCCTTAATCCCAGCACTTAGGAGTCAGAGCCAGGAGGATCTCTGAGTTCAAGGGCAGCCTAGTCTACACAGAGAAATCCTATCTCGAAAAATCAAAAATAAATAAATAAAATTTAAAAATACCTTGCTCATGATACTTGCAATATAATTGAGGGGAGAAAATAGGCTACCATAAAAGGTAATACTAAGTAACAGGGAAAATTAGAATATTTTATTTTACAAAACGATCATGGGACCTAGCGTGATGGCTCAGGCCTGCTACTTGGAAGTCTGAAGCAGGAAGATCATGAGTTAAAGGCAGGGCTGTAGAGAAAGGCTCTGCGAAAAATAAATAAACAACAAACAAACAACTACATGGCTGGGGCTCACTGGTTGGAATGCTAGCCTAGCAAGTGCGAGACTCTAAGTACACTCCCCCAGTACCCATCCCCAAAGTAAACCTCATAAACACAGAACTTCTGGCAGAAGGCAATGAGGGCACCCGGTTCATATGTAAACAAAGTAAAATTCTTCTGTCTCGTTATTCTAAATCTGGCAACCAAAATTAACCCAACTACGGAGTTGAGCCGAGGACTTCATAGAAAAAAAAAATAATGTTCAGGAGCAACTGGTGTTGGGCCATCGGAAACAAAGTCCTTGTGAATGCTCCTCGGCGTGGTTCCTCTCCTAAAAACTCCTTCATCAAATGAGAAAACTGATTCGAAACCATCAACTTTGCACACGAGTTCCCGGCACCTAAGGCCCATCCGCTAAAAGGAAGCAGTTCGGGTGAGGACCACAATGGGACATCTAGGCCCATTGTTCTGAGAACCTCGGGACCAGCGCAGCCAGCACGGCAGGGCACGCGAACCCGCGCAGGTGTGGGGGGAGGGCCAGGGGGCGGGGGCGAACAGGTGTACTCCGGGTCACCGCTCAGGGACAAGGGGCCCAGCTGGAAGGAGATGCGGAGAAAGGCGCGGAGGACAAAGTCACTGCTGGGGCTAGCCGCGGGAGTGACGGGCTCGCACCGGGCGGGGGGTCGCAGAGGCCGGGGACACGGAGCCCAGCCCAGGGCGAAAGGCTGTCCATCGAGAGGTGGGCAGAGCAGCCTACCGTGCCCGAACAATGGCCCGGGCCCCCTCCAAGAGAAGACAAAAGCGCCGAGCCGCGCGCGGGGTGCGGGCCCCGGGGCGGCGGTTACCTGCGAGAGCTGCCGGGGATGCGGGCAGCCGAAGAGCGCGGAGCTGGAGCTGAAGCTGATGGCTCCTCGGCGGCTGAGGACGTGCTGCGGGACCGGCCTGTCCAGGGGCAGCACCGGCAGCTGGTAGCATACTTCCATTGAACACGCCCGCCTTGCCTCCGCGCGGCGCCCGCCACTCCGCGGCCGCCCGCCCCTGCGCTGCGAGGGGGCCGCGCCGCGGGGACCCGGGACCGAGGCGCGCGCGGGGCGGGCGGGCGGCGCGGACGGCCGCGGACGCCTCCCAGCCCTCCGCGCGGCCGGCGGCGGGAAGGGGCTGCAGCAGCGGGCGACCGGGGGCCAGGGGCCGGGGCACCGCGCAGGACCGGCGGGCGGCGTTCCGGGGCTCCGCGGCACGCGAGCGGTCCGGGGAGGGGGGCCCGGTGCACGGGCGCGGAGCAGCGAGCAGCTCGGCCGCCGGAGCCCTGCCCCTCCCCTCCCCCGAGCCTCACTCCACTCCGCCGCCGGCGGCGCGAGCCCGGCGTAATTCACACTTTGCAGCAGCGGACCCTGCGCCAACCACGGCCGCCGCCACCGTGACGTCACGACGCCGCGCCGCAGGCCCCGCGCCCCGCGCCGCCGCCGCAGCGCCCCGGAGCCCGCTGCTGGCCGGGACTAAGCCGCCTGCGTCCTCGCCACTCGGCGCCGCGCCCCGCGCCGCCCCGGCTCCTCCCGCCTCCCCGCAGCTCCCTCCCCGCAGCAACCCGCGGCGCGTGCGCAGGAGGGTGGCGCGGGGCATCCTCGGGCGCACGGACCCGGGGGTTCGTTCGGCCTGCGCCACGGGCGCTGTTTCGCCCGCCCGGCTCCCCAAAAGCCCGACGCACCGGGCGCCCTCATCGCGCTCGGCCCGGCCCGGCGGGGCACCGCACGCTTCCCCTCCTGGAATTCCAGTCCTAGCGCTTCCCGGGAGACCGCTGCGGCGGTGACGTCAGCAGGCCTCGCGGGCACGGTCCTCCCGCTACGTCACCGTCCGTGCCCCAGCCAGGCAAGGCTCCCCAGGCTGGCCTTGGCAGGTGAGGCCCCAGGCCATCGGGGCCTGCAGGGCAGAGAGAAGGACCAGAAACTCCAGAGGGATGAGGGTCTTTGAATGATGAGGCTGAGAAAGAAGTGAAATTCTGCCACCAAGAAAAAAAAAAGATGAGAAATGACGATATCGAGAAGACAAAGGGACAGGGAGACCGAAGTTCCTCTAGCCAAACGCGTCCCTTCTTTGTTAGCGTTTGCTGTTTAGGATATAGGAAAAGCTCTTCACCTGTCTTGGTAAAATGAGGATAAACTGCCAAAGCTTTTCAGCAGGAACTGACTGTTCTGATGCTTTCGGCATCAGATTCTTCAACCTGAACAAGCTCTCCCCTGTTGGCAAAAAGGATTTGGATCATTTCTCAGGGCATCTAGTCTCCCAGTTATTTGAGAAGATCATTGACAAAGTGGCAGGCCTTTGGAAGTACAGTGCTGAGCCTGAGCTTAATGATGATATAAATCGAGTACCGAATACACATGATCAGATAAACGAACAAAGGTGTATTCTCTTACTATTTAAACAGCGTGCCCTCTATGTATTTTCACTTGCCTGGCCTTCATTGTTAGGTGATACCACCTCCTGTGTCGTGGAATTTGTCTTCCCTGGATGGTGAAGCATTAACTGAGCTCTTGTAGTGCAAGACCTGGTCTCACTGTCTTTGAAATCCCAGTTATTCCCTTAACATGTAGTAGATGTGTTAAGCATCTCATTTGGGATTCTGCTGAGTACTTTTGCCCATTTACTCTTCAGGAAATCCTTATCATACAACAGACTTAGAGGTAGACTTATAGGAACAAACTTGCCCTACACCTTACATAGATACGTCCCAAGAGCTAACCTCAAGCGATATGTACTCTACATATGTTGGCCATGGTGGCACACACATATAATTGCAGTTCTTGAAAAACTGGGGCAGCAGGATGAAGAGTTGAGAGTCAAGGCCAGCTCAGACATCATAGTGACTTCAAAACTAGGCACACTACATATTGAAACCCTATCTCAAGCAACAACAAAAACCATTTGAGTACCTCTACACAAAGCTGGCACTGGTGAAAATTTGTGTTGAATAAAATATACCACATTTAATAATATCCAAGTGTTAGTTAATGAAATAATAAGATTCACCACTCAGTAGGCAACTGAACAGTATATCCCCCTCTAGCAAAGTATATTACAGTGTACCTCTTTGAGCGAAGAATCCTGGCAGATATGGTCCATGCAGTGTTTTTACCCAACGTTGTAGTCACATAAGTAATTTGATCCAATTTCTACAGATAAGCAGTCAGTTTCCAAAATGAAGTCACTTGTCATAGTAAACTCTGGTCTGTCTTCAGAGCCCTAAGTTTTTCACCCACCATGCAGTGTGTCAGGGAAAGAAATTCATTTGTTTTCACTGTTCTTGGGGGAGGCATTAGGGTTCATCAGAGAAACACCAGAAAGGGTAGGGGTGTTAAAGAGAAATTTTTAAGAAATTGGCTCAAGATTGCCAAAGCTGAGATCTGGGGAGTAGACAGACAGACAGTAAGAGTTGATTTTGTATTCTGGGATCTGAAACCTCTAAGAGAAAACTGCTGTGCTGAAAACGCAGGCAGGATTTTCACACTGGAGTCTTTAGACAGAATTGCTGCTGCTTCAGGAAACCTAAACCCTCCAACTGAATAGATGAGGCCCGGCTACTTTGATAAAGATAATCTGCTTAAAATTTATAGAGTATAAGGGTTGGCAGCATCTTGACCTGTATTGTGCCAAACAACTGAATGCTATAGTCTTAAGCTATATGTTGACACATAAAGTGAACCACCACAGAGAGAAACTTTAAACTTAAATAATGAAAGAAATTCCATTACCTAAAGCAACAGAAAGATAGATACCTAAAAATAAACTTAAAGGAAGTCAAAGGTTCATACAAAGGATCCTTTTATATGAGTAGACTACAGTAGACTTGGATGTTGAAAAAAAGTCCTCTGAATATAAATACTTAACCTACTAAAAAAACCTGCCACCCACCAAGTTAATCTATACAGTTACATGATCATGGAGCATAGTCCAGTGTGTTTTAACTAGACATGCAGATTCTAAAACTGCCAGAAGAAGATGTTAGCCACAACACTCGTATGAGATTTTTAAAAACAACAAAAACCAAAGTGAACATAAAGAGTTGGATCAAAGAAGCAGAGTCATTGAAAGTGGTACCAGAGGGATTTATTATAGAGATTTGTTATTAAAATACAGGCTTTCCTATGGAGAAGCTGGTGTGGTGAGGTCAGGAAGGAATGATTACAGGCTCGTAGAAAAGCCACTAACCCAGGGTGGGAGGGGGAACTAAAGAACCTTATGGAAGGCCTTTGCCTCCATGTCTAGTAGTGAGTATGAAGTCACTGTAAGTCAGCATACAGGCCGATGGGAAGAAAAGTCAGCTGCACAGAGCTAACAGGTTTGGACAAGTTGTGACTTATGAGAAAGAACTGGAACCTGTGTCTTTTCCTCACTGTGTCTCACCCCAGTGACCCAATCTGTAGAAGAAGCTGGTACCATTTGCCAAGGAGCTAGTCCTGGGTACAGAGCAGCTAGAGACACTGCAGGACTGGCTGCTGCTCCTCGACACTGAGGCAAGGTCACAAGTCACAATGGCACCTAGGATGTGACACAGACCTCCAACAGGTAATGACTTCATAGCGACTTTTCAAATCTTGCAAGTGTCTTCTGTGGCAGCTGAGACCAGAACCATAAAATGGGGGTGGAGGAGACAACGTCTTGGAAATGCAGTCCTAGTTAGCAACACTCATTGGCATACAAAATCACTCCAGCCCTACACTTGCCACCCTGACATCCATGCTCACTTACTCATTTATTTTTCAGCAGAATCATACTTCTTCCTGTAACGTGTAGCTTTCTCTAGCACTACCCAAGACAGATCACTCCCTCTCCAAAAGAGATTGCAATGTCTTCTTTGAGTTGTATTCATTTCTCCACTTGATAAGTTACAGTACCTCCCTGATATTCTGAAACTTAAATACTAACTTATAAGGCTACCTACCATTAATCAGTATTAGAAGAAGACGATGGAGACAGGTAGAAAATATTTGGCTAAGATGTACAGACCTGTGTCAAAATGCTCATAACTATTGTGCCTATGACTACTATTTATAACTACCACCTTTCTCTGCCATGAATGACCATTTCATACTCCCTTTGCCTTCAGGGATGTCTTAGCTGGTAGTGGTTCCTTGTCTTGTGAACTGACCAAATCTTCTTTTCTGAACAGTCTTTTCAGAGGGATTGTTGTAGTTTACCCACAGAATCTATGAACACCACACACCAAGACGAGTCCGAAAGTCTCCTGCATTGCTTTCTTCTCCAGTTCTGCAGCCAGTGGGATCAGTCACTCCAGATATCAATCCCTTCCTGGGGCTGATAGTTAACTAGGAGTCCAGAATGGCCAAGAGACAGTCTCAACTTCCAATACAATTAAACTGTGAGCCCCAGTGGGAGCATTCTCTTCCAGGATATTCAGAGGGAGTAACAACACAATTTTGGATTTGTAGTTTCCGTAACCATGAAGAGTAAACTGCTGTTTTTAGCACCCAGTTTCTCGCCATTTGTTGTAGCAGCCCTGGGAAACACAGCAACGATACTGAACAGGTTTTATGAAGGTTCTAGATTCATTTCTCTGTGTCAGGTTATAAAAGTGTCCCCTGCTTATGACAGAGCTGCACAGCAGCTGTGGTTGCCTGTCCAAGACCAGCACAAGATCAAGCCAGTCGACAGTCCAGCGTGGGTGGGGGAGGGGCTCACGAGACCCCACCCCTAGCTGAGAGTTATAGGCAGTTGATGGCTTCTTGAGGAGGAAGAGTCAGTTTCCTTAAGGGGTGTGGCCTCTCCTCTCAAAGATTACCCTTGCTCTGGTGTCTGGCCCTGCATTCATGGGCATTTGGGCAGCACTAATGGGACTGAAAGGTTTGTAAAGAGAAAAAAAAGGGAGGGGACAGAAAGTTGGGAAGAGGACAGGAGAAGTTGGAGGGGGGGTTTCTGTGGTCAGATTACATTGTGGACATATATGAAATTCTCAAAGAACAGGTAAGAATCTTAAAAATATAAAGCCTTTAAAATGGGGGAAAGTAACAATTAATCAAGTTAGCTGTTCTTCCTTTGTTGTTGTTTGGGGAGGGGCACAGCAGAACATCCATTTGCTAATTAAAGGATGTGGGAGACCTGACGACATGGGATCACAAATGTTACTCTCTGGTGATAAACATTGAACTGACTGCTTGTGTGGCGTTTAAATTCTGTCTTTAAACACATGCTCCTCTCTTGCCATCTCTGGAGAATAGTCATGAAGAACAGGGGGCCTTTCCTTCACTCTCCATGAATGCCCTTGCAAAATATTGAACAGCATGAAGCTTAGAACAGCAGAATCTTTTTTTTTTTTTGTTTTTGTTTTTTTTTGTTTTTTGTTTTTTTGTTTTTTTCGAGACAGGGTTTCTCTGTGTAGCTTTGCGCCTTTCCTGGAACTCGCTTTGGAGACCAGGCTGGCCTCGAACTCACAGAGATCCGCCTAGCTCTGCCTCCCGAGTGCTGGGATTAAAGGCGTGCGCCACCACCGCCCGGCTAGAACAGCAGAATCTTGAACACTGATTGCTAAGCAGTGTTTTACAAATATTTTATTTTCAAATTATATACATATATGTGTGTGCCTGTGTTTGTGCACATGACTGCAAGTGCCTGGGCACATGGGCTCTGGAAAGCAAGTCCTCTGGTCACTAAGCAGTTTATTTCACAACTATCTTTGAACGTAACTGCCATTTTGATATAAAATAGTAACATTTGGGGCTAATGAGATGTCTCAGCAGGTAAAGACACTTGCTGGCAGGCCTGATGACCTGACTTTAGTCCACAGGACCCCCGTGGTGGAAGGAGAAAACAACCTAGTCCCACAAGTTGTCCTCTGTCCTCTGTGTGTGTACTGTGACATTTGCTCTCAAGCAGATATGAGAGCATGCGCGCGCGCGTGCGCGCGCGCGCACACACACACACGCGCGCGCTGAAGACATGGATCAGCCGATAAAAGCACTTGCTGCTCTTCCAGGGGACCTGAATTTCTCAGGTCCCGCACTGGGTGGCTCAAAACCATCTGTAATGATTGCTCCCAGAAATGTGACATTTTCTTCTGGCCTCTATGCATACCAGAATACAAATGAACACACACACACACACACACACACACACACACACACACACACACAAATTTTAATAAATAGTAACATTTAGAGAAATCACTTGTTAGATTTCTTAGACTCTTGATTCCAGTGCCTTGCCTTACTATCAAATACCTGCTTTAAATATTTCATATTCAAATAATGAAATAATGTAAATGTTTTCTAAAGAAAGTTTTGCTGCATATGTGTCTGTGTACCACTTGCATGCCTGAAGACTGCAGAAGCCAGAAGAGGGTATCATATCCCCTGGAACTAGAGTTACAAATAAAATATAAGCCACTAAGTGGATCTTGAGCATCAAACTTGGATTCAAAAGAGCAGCAAATACTCCTAACTTCTGAGCTCCATAAATGTCAGTTCTTAAGGCAGTGGCTGTGGATTCAATTGCATCTGCTTCTCCCTCCCAAAGCATGTATGTTGAAGTTTTCACCCTCAGTTCATTAAAATGTGACATTATTTGAAAATAGAATTGTTAAACATGAGGTTAATTAAACTAAGATAAAAATCACAGTGGATCAGGATGGGTCCCAATATAAGTAACAGCAAGCATTATTACTAGGTATCGCCAGACTATAGAAGACATGTGTAGAACTGACTTTCCCTCAGAGCAGCCAGAAACAACCAACCCTGTCCACAGGCTGATTGATGTTGGGCTTCATACCACCCAAACCATGAAAGAATACATTTTCACTGGATTAAGAACCAGGTCTTGCTCCTTTGTTCCAGAAGTGCTACAGACCTAATATAGAAAGTAGTATCATTTGAATCTGAATATCCCGAAGCAGGCTCATGTTTTGGGTTGTTCCCCAGATGGTGGCACTATTTGGGGATTCTATGACACTGTAAGGGGCAGGACCAGACTGGCAGAAATGGTTAAGTGCAGCCCTTTAGAGGGTATACTTGCTCTCCAGTTTCCTCCCCACTTCTCTGCTCCCCAGCCTACATGAGGTGAAGAAGTGTTTCTGCCACACACTCCCACAGCCATGATGTTCTACTTGAAGAGGTCATGAAACTTTCCATGCCCAGAAACATGGAGGTAAGTGAACAGATTCTGAAACTAGGGGGCAAAGTAAATCCTTCCCCCTTTTTAATTTGTTTATGTCAAATATTGTGGTAACAATGATCAAAGATAGATAGATAGTATGATGATACTTTATTTGTGCTGAAATGTGATTTTATTTATGTGTTAATAAAGTTGTCTTGGGGTCAGAGCTAATAGCAAGCCATAGCAGAAGCCAGGCAGTGGTGGCGCACACCTTTAATCCAATCACATGGCAGGCAGAGTGTCTGTGTGTTCAAGGACACGGCCAGTTTGGAGACACACACCTTTAATCTCAATACCAACCATAGAGACCTGGAGGTCTGTATAGACAGGCAGTGATGAGGAGGTCATGTGGTTGGGTTTATAACCAATGAGAAGGCAGAACAGAAAGTCAATAAAAAGACAGACACACAGGAAGTAGGTCTCTTTCTCAGGGGAAGGACAGCAGTGGCATTGGGTGGTAAGAAGGTGGTCTCAGCTCTTGGCTACTGCTCTCTGACCTCTGGGGTTTTTAACTCTGTATTTGGCTCTGTGTTTCTTATTTAATAAGACCATTACATCTCCAAGATAGATAGATAGATAGAAAGATAGATAGATAGATAGATAGATAGATAGATAGATAGATAGATAGATGATCAAACCTAGCTGGGAAAACTGGTACAAGTGTGATTGTTACTGTGACTAATGGGTCCATGTAGTTCTCAGAGCCTTGGAACAGATGTGCATGATGAATTGGGAAGAGTCTGGAGATGCAAGCTAGACAAACCCTAGACTGTTGTAAGTAGAGCCTGATGACGAGTTCTGTTGGGAGCTAGAAGACCAGGATGCCGCAGCAGAGTCCAGACTCGTGAGGTTTCAGATGGGAAGAAGGATCCATTTGTGAAATGGACTGAAAGTAATCCACATTACATTCTAGAAAAAAAAAAGCATTTCTCTATATTTTGTCCATATTCTGGTGTTCTAAGGAAGACTGGATTCAAATGTAATTGACTAATAAAGTTGGCAGATGAAATTTCAAAACAGCATTGAAATCAAGCTATGACATGGTTATAATTGGCCGCTGTTAGCCAGGTTTATGATGAAAATCAGGAGGGAAAAAAAAGATTTGAAAATGGTGAAATCTGGCCTGAAAAAGATCAAAATTGCAAGAAGGAGAGCATCAGTAAGATTAACACCATTATAAAGACCCCAAATATGCTGCATTAGGATCGTAGGAAAGATCATCTCAAGAATTAGCCAAACTCCGCCCACTGCAGGGCCCAGCATTAAAACTGCAAACACATTTCAAGTCTGCTCCCTTGAAAACATCTTTATTACAGATGGCCCCCTAGGGAAGTGTTTTACAAGGTTCAGCCACCCACACACTCAGTGGCTTCTGCAGCCATAGCCAAGGGCATGGGTACTGCTCAAGCTTGGGGCGGGCCTTCCTGTCATCATGGCTGCAACAGGAGGTTGAAGATGTGAGGAATATGGACCCTCCAGTGAGAAAATCCAGACACTGAAATAGAACCACCCCAAGAAAGAAGCCATGTGATCTCCAAACACCAGTGTCACGGGGCTGTAATGTCCGCCAAGCCCATTGGGGATCACATCATGACACCGTATGGCCCAGACTCTGGACACGGACCTTTATGATTTACAGTTTGCCCTACTGTTTTTTTGAGCTTGCTTTGATTCATTCCATCCCTGATATTCTACCCACACTGCTCTTTCAAAATAGGAATGTACCACTGTATCTTGGAATTACACAGCTTTCCTCTTGATTTTTATAAGTTAAGAGTCTTCCTAAGCCGGGCGGTGGTGGCGCACGCCTTTAATCCCAGCACTCGGGAGGCAGAGCCAGGCGGATCTCTGTGAGTTCGAGGCCAGCCTGGGCTACCAAGTGAGTTCCAGGAAAGGCGCAAAGCTACACAGAGAAACCCTGTCTTGAAAAAACAAAAAAAAAAAAAAAAAAAAAAAAAAGAGTCTTCCTTGAGCCTGAGAAGAGACTTTGGACTTTTAAATATTGATGGAGTTGGCTATTTTGGTTTGATTTTTAGGTATTCTTTAAGTTAGAATGCATGTATTTTGCATTCCGTAGTGGTCCTGAGCCATTGGTGGCCAACAGCAGAAGGGTGCTATGGTTTGAATCTGAAATGTACCTCACAGGCTCATATGAGTGCTTATTCCTTGGCTGGCAGTGATATTTTGGGAAGCTCTGGACCCTTTGGGAATAGGGTCTGCCTGGAGGAAATCGGTTACTCGGGGCAACTCGTTAATGGTTATACCTGGCTATACTTCCTGCCTTACCCCAAAGTTCGTGGTATGCCATATGTGTGAGTGGCCTCTGCCAAAAGCTCCCACTGCTAATGAACTAAGAGGCTCTGCCACTCTTCCCCTGGCTGGAAAAACTGAAACAATTAGAAACAATGAGCTAAAAGCAAGCTGGTTCTAGCTTGCTTTTCTATTGCTATAATAAAATACCATGACCAAAAACAACTTGAGGAAGAACAGATTTATTTGGCTCATAGGTTATAGTCCAGTCAAGGAAAGCCAGTGAGGGAACTCAGGCCTCAAGCAGAAACAATGGAAATGGCATCCAAGACTCATGCTTAGCTCCCTTTCTTAATAGCCCAGGACCTCCTGTCTAGGAATGGCACTGCTCAACAGAGTCTGGGCCCTCCTCCATCAATTAGCAGTCAAGGAAATATCCCACAGACACACCCACTGGCCAATGTGATGGAGACAGTTTCTCAACTGAGGGTCCCTCTTCCCAGGTGCCTTGTCAGGTTGATAGCCAGGATCAACCATTACACAGTCTTTCCCCCTTAAATTGCTTCTGCCACAGCAACATGAACCAAACAGATTTTTTTTTTTAAATTACAGCATTATTTTTAACAGCAAGAGAAAGAAGAAAATACCTTTTCAATCCCCAGATTTTCTATGCATTTGTTTATTCACTGGATATTTACCAAATAGCCACAAGATTTTGGACATTCTACCAGGTATCTAAAATAAACCTGAGAGTGGTTTCTGTCCAAATGAAGTCACTTATTAATGAAGGCATGTGTAAGTAAGTAAATGTGTAAGAGCATAACTTAACATGTTATAGTATTAGGGGATGTATTAGTTGGCATTCTGTTACTAACACATACCTACAATAAAGCAACTTACAAGGAGAACAATAAAACAGTACAGATTTGTTTTGGCTTACAGGTTCTGTGTTTTCATTCTATGTTCGTTTGGCCCATTGTTGGGCCAGTGGCAAAGGAGCACAGAGTGTATGAGGCTGCTGTCCCCATTCTGGTTAGAAACTGAAAGAGAAAGGACCAAGACCAGCCTCCTAAGGTGTGTTTCATAATGACCTCCTAAATGGTCTGCCACCTTGCAATAGCACCATGGGCTGACGACCGAGCTTTCAACACTCGGGCTGTTGGGAGATATTCATCCAAACCATAGCTGGTACCACGACTCGAAGAAAGTGTACCAGAAAGCAGGACACAGAGGTCAAGGAAGCCTTCCTTGAAAAGGTGATATGCTATCAGAGACCTCACAAAAATGAGGAAATGAATTAAACAGGGACTGAGGGTTTGGAAGAGAACTTGATTAAATGAGAAGCAGTACATATGTCTAATGCATAAGTAACTCTAGCGCAGGGAGAGGCTAGTGGTTCAGAACCAGAGAAGGGAGACAAGATCAGACTACTGAAGGCCCTCCTGGGCCTGTTGAAAGATTTGGATTTTATTCTCAACTATGATGGAAAGCCACTGGGATATTACTGCTTAGTGTTTCAGCAAAGTGGCATTCATATCTGACTTAGATATATGTTTTAAAAATCTCTCTGGTCGTAGCTACATAGACTGTGGTTTCTAATGGAAACTTGAAGTAAGGAAATCGTTCTAATAGCTTTAACTAGCCTGAAAGACAGATAACGGCACCTTCAAGTTTTCCAGGCTGCATTATGCAAAGTTACATAGCACACATGCACAGATAAAGATATAACCCTCCCAAAGCCATCTTCCTTTCAAGTTCAAATCAAAACACAGAGTTCTTCAATGTTTCCTGACGTTTTTCAAGTTAGAAACCTGTAAGAGTTTCTGAATAACCAGTTTACATCCATTCCAACATCTTATTCTTAGCTCAAGAAATTAAAACCACTCAAGTTGGTGGATAAAAATAAAACACCTCCTTAAAAACCTCAAAATAATTTTATTTCTCAGAAACAACTTAGATATTAAAAGTTTAAAAGACATGGTGAAATGAATTATATGTTAGCAGGAACAAACACCTTTTTTTAACTGACAAAACATACATTAAATCTTAGTCACAAGGACAATGATTTTGTTAAATGCAACTAAAACAAATCTTACAAAATATAGGAATCAACATAACCCAAGAATTACTGATATTCAAAATTCTTAGATTAAAATTAATATGCAACATTCAGCTAACTTTAAGGTAAACTTTTCACTTGGGAATAAGTGAGAATTAGTAGTAATTCTGGCTATTGATTTTAGAAAATGGAAGGATGAAACGTTCAGGGTCACAGCTTTTTAACAGGCAGGTATGGTACTACATGTTTTTAGTGCCAACACTGGGAAGACTGTGGCAGGAGGATCATGAGTTTGAGGCCAGCCAGGAGCTACATAGCAAGACACTGTCTCTTGTCTTAAAAACAGAGACTTTAACACATCTTCCAAAAACAAATAGTTCAGTTAAGAAATAGGCAAAGGAATGGGCTTGGTACAGCATATCTGTGATCCTAACACTTAGGAAGTTGAGGCAGGAGGATTGTGAAAGTAAGGCCAGCCTGGGGCATAGAGCAAGCATCTTGAAAGAAACAAGCAAGCCAAGGAACAGTTACAGCAGGAAAGGCGAAGGACTGAGCAGACACTTTGAGGAGGTATTACTGAGCACATAAGAAGAGGCTGAATGTCACTGCCTTTGGGGTGATGCAAATGACAACCACAGAGAGGTGTCACTTCCTCATTAGGGTGGTTATCAGATGTATTAATGTCTCTCTATCTACACAACAGGAAATAACAGATGTTGATAAGGATGTGAAGATAATGGAAACTCTGGACGCTGCTGGTAGACATGTAAAATGTTTTTTTCTAGAATGGATAACAGTTTGACAGTTTTTCAAAATACTATACATCGCATTACCATATAATGAAGTAATTTCACTTTCTAACCCCTAAAGATACAGTAGCAGACACTGAAACAGATACCTGTTTGCCGTTGTTCATAATGCTCAGGAAGTGGATACAGTCCAAACGTGTATTAGCAGGTGAATGAATAATCAAATGTTGCATCTACAAACAGCAGAGTATTATTCAGCCTTAGAAAGAAATTCTGATGTGTTCTATACAATAAATGACCAATAGTGACATTTTGCTAAGTGAAACAAACCACAAATGGAAGGAAAATACTTTATGATTCCAATTGTATGATATAACTAAAATAGTTCAATCCATAAAAACAAAAAATATGATGGAGATTACCAGGGTTGGGGAAAGAGAATATGTCTAGTTCATTTTCTGCTGCTATAACAAAATAATGAAGTCTGGGAAATTTATAAAGATAAGAAGTTTATCTAACTCACACTTCTGGAAGTCTAAGGATACCATGCCAAAATACATTCACCTTCTGATGGGAACTTCATGCTGTATCACAACAAGACAAAGATGTAGAAGTAAGTTTGTGCAAAGAAGAGATATATACCAGAGAGAGGAAGCAAGGGATGAGAGGTGACCTTGCTGTATGTCATCCTGCTCTTGAGAGAGCCAATCCAGTCCCAGCAGAGCAAGAACTTCCCATGAGAAAAGCATCAATCATTCATAAAAGACATAACCACCTCTTAGAGGTGTTGCCACCTCTCAGTATAGTTGCTTAATAATTATATTTCAGCATGGGTTTTTCTGAGAATGACCACATCTAACCCAGGGCAGGAATGAATGGGGAGTTAGTGTTTACTGGGTTCAGTTTCAGTTTGGAACAATAAAGGGCACCTAGAAACAAATAGTTGTCTAACACTGTAATTGCATTGAATACCACTAAATTATATAGTTATGATTCATTGAAATGGTCACTTTTATTTAGCCCCCTCTATTGCATGAATCCTAATTGGTCTTAATGAAAACCCCAGAGCCAGATGTTGGGGTAAATGTTGAGAGATCAGAAAGACAAAGGAACAAACCACAGCTGCCTCTCACCTCACCAACTCCTCAGCTGAAAGGAGTGAGCTCCTTTCTCCTTAAATTCCTTTCTCTGCCCAGCCATATCACTTCCTGTCTCAATCTCCCTAGTGCTGGGATTAAAGGTGTGAGTGCCTCCCAAGTACTGGGAGCAGAGGCATGAGATCCCAAGTGCTGGGATTAAAGGTGTGTGCCACCACTGCCTGGCCTCTATGGCTAATTAGTGGCTGGCTCTGCCCTCTAATCTTCAGGCAAGCTTTATTTGGTAGAGCTTACACAAAATATCAACACACACACACACACACACACACACACACACACACACACACACACACACACACACACACGCACGCCCCAACAAATATCCTCACACTTAGAGGATGTGCTATGACAGTTCATTTCTTTAGTCATTTCCTCTGGAGCCTAGAATAATACCCGATGGAGGCAGGTGACCATGTTTGCACGCTCACTGTGATTACGTCTCAGAACATGACAATAGCTCCCCCTTCACTACAGTGGCTAGAGTCTGTGATGTGGCTCATCATCTGTTATATCTTTTTTCTTTATTTTCCCAGACAACTGTGAAAACAAAGCTTTTCTAAAATACCTGTGACACTTCCTCTTTCATTTCAAGTATTCTGAATTGACCAAAAATATTGAAGTTGTTTGATATGTTGAACTCGATAAAAGTGTGATTTCCCCAATACTTTATCTGTTGACTCTTTGATTCAGACTGGACTATGACAGATGACATGGATTTTTTTGTTTGCAGCACCACACAAGTTGTTGGAAACAATATACTTTTGGTTGTGAGCCTAGCCTTTAATGGCTGAGCTATCCCTCCAGCCCTGAAACAATATACCTTCGAATCTCAGCTCTTGTGTGTATTTCCTTGGTTTGAACAATTTATCCAATCCAAGCAGGCAAAGAGATATAACTGACAGTTACCTGCTGACATGTGATAAGCCATGTGGATTCAGCTCGGTAGAACCATAGGGGAATGGGCAGAGAAATGAGCTGTGAAACAAACAGAATACTAACAAAATTTGAAAGAAATGCTTCATAACTAGATCTGGATTTTTGGATTTTAATTTTAATTATCACCATATCTGTGTGTGTTTTTGTGTGTGTGTGTGTGTGTGTGTGTGTGTGTGTGTGTGTGTCTATGTCTGTGTCTGTGTGTCTGTGTACACATGAGTGCAGGTGCCACAGGGGCCAAAAGAGGGCATAGGATTCCCTGGAGCTGGTGTTACAGGTGTCTGTCAACTGCCCAATGTGGGCTCCAGGATTGAAGCAGAGGTTTTTACAAGAGCACAGCAGAGCTGAGCAGCAAGACTCACTTGTTTACTTGCTTGTGTGTGTTGTTTTCTTTTAAGCACAAAAACAATCATATACCTTAAAGAAGAAAAAAATCTGGAACTACAAAAAACAATTTGTTTTTGCATCATCTGACAACTTTGGGGCTGAAGAGGTGGCTCAGAGGTTAAGAGCACTGACTGCTCTTCCAGAGGTCCTGAGTTCAATTCCCAGGAACCACGTGGTGGCTCACAAACCATCTGTAATGGGATCTGATTCCCTCTTCTGGTATGGATGAAAACAAAGCACTCATACACATAACATAAACAAACATCTGACAACTTTGGTCACATCCAAGAGATAACTGGAAGAATATTTACCCATGGAGTTTCATCGGCCCAAACATTCTCAGGCAAACCTCTTTACTCTATACCATTACATGCGATACCGGGACTGCTCAGACCTGTAATGACAGCAGCAATGAACGGTCAGAGAGAGGAACACCTTGAAAACACGAAAAAAGTCACCAATGGGAAAACGATGCCAATCTTTCTGCCAAAATAATCAGTAGGGTGAGGGAGGCAGGCAGTGCCAGCAGTTGGGTAAGTTACTATTAGGAACATAGCTGAAACAATCTTGTGTAACATAAAAAGCCATGTTATGTGACTTGGAATAAGATGCCTGAGCTTGCCAAAAGGCAGCTCTGATAAGGGTTAGGCTTGATATGCTAATGAACTAGCCCCAAGGTGGTGTTGGTTTGCTGGTGAACCACCCCCAAGCCCTGAGCTCTGATAGCGCAAAGGTACCGAAGCCCAGTGAAATGATACAAAATCGGAACTTTGGGAATGGTCTCTAGGACTGCACTGCTGGGCTCCCAAGACACGGCTTCTGTGGTCTCCGTGTTGATATTCATCTTCAAGAGGACCTGAGACTCTGTGCATGGCCCTGCCCTCAGTGGTCGTTGAATTCCCAGCATTTGTCGCCTGGTCACACATACTTGTTTGTCAGCACTAAGTGCTGGCCTGTGCTCCCAAGGACGTCATGGACGTCCATCAGTGCCATCCTCCCCACCCGCCGCAGTTGAAGGACTTCACACGGACATGGGTCGAGCCTGCAAGTTCCTAAAGCATCCTCACTGGAGATGATTCCCCTGTGGGACCCTCTAGCAGTATTTCTGCCGGAACAACTGTTCCTTGCTTAGTGAGATGTCTAACTTTCATATTAGGATGATATAAGGAATGTTTGCGTGGATAAACCGAGCATATTTGAAAGACAAATCTTGTGTGGAGATCCTAACTGCGAGTGTCTTGTGGCCCATCTGCCTGCTCCCCGCAGTTATCTAATATGTGAGTCTTTGAGGTCACTTGAGTCCTCAAAGCCTTTGCTCCAGTGTGTGAAACTAGTCTTGCAGGTGTCCGTTCCTCTTGTCTCTCTCGCAGGTGTCCCTCTTGTCTGTGTGTTTTGCTCGTGGTGCTTTCTCTAAATGGAACAACCACTCAAGGCTCCCCAAGAGCAGTTCAAGTCATAGGATTGGCTTAACCATTGCAGTGAGCCCGTCCCAGACCTCCTCAGCTAGAAGCAATCGCTTACTACATCTTTTGTTTGTTTTGTTTTGGTTTTGAGACAGGGTTTCTCTATGTAGTTTTGGTGCCTGTCCTGGATCTCGCTTTGTAGACCAGGCTGTCCTTGAACTCACAGAGATCCGACTGGCTCTGCCGCCCGAGTGCTAGGATTAAAGACATGAGCCACCACCGCCCGGCGGCTTACTACATTATAAAGATTGGATGTAATTTTTTTAATGTACTTGTATGTGGTAGTGTCTGCCTTTATTTACACACATGATCTTAATGGACCTTTAAATACATATTTCCCCCCAACTAGTCCTGGTTCCTTTTCTCGGTCTGGATTACAGCCTTCTGCTATACCAGAAGCACACAGCTCCCTACCGACCATGCCCCAGCGCTTCACAACATCTCGCACCTATGAAACTGACTCCCAAACCTTTTAAGTTTCTGTCCTGTACTTCCCTCGAAGTTCACTCCCTCCTTTCTGCCTGTGGTCTGGGTTGTTGCTCTATGTGGTCCCTTTAAGCTTTAGATTTACAATGGAACTGCTTTGGGGCAGCCAATTCTCTTATCTTGGGATGCTCCTGTGCCACAATGTTCACTTATACAGTGTTTACTGAGATACAACCCAAAATATATGTTCTCCCTGCACCTGTGAAGGCAAATTTCATATTTCTCAACCAGTCTGGGTTCTTGTTTGCAAACAACATTAGCCAACTTTGGCACTTAAGTTTTTTATTAGTTTTTTATTAACTATTCAAAATAATTTCATTGTGACATCATTTTCCCTAACAGTCCCGCTTCTACTCTCTCATCTTACATATGAGAGAAAACATTCTATAGTTGTCTTTCTGAGTCCAACTTATTTCACTTAGCAAGATCATTCCCAGGTCCATCCATTTTATTGCAAATAGCATAGTGTCATTCTTCTTGATGGCTAAATACCACATGTCCTAACTCATTCACCTGTTGACTGACATTAAAGCTGATTCTGTAACTTACCTATAGTGTCTCAATAAACTAAGTTGTTCAAGGATCTTTATTATGGCTGCCTTTTATTCCTTCAGGTATATACTCAGAGGTGGGATAGCAGGATCCTATGGTAGTTTATTTCTAGTTGTTTTTTTTTTTTTTTTTTTTGATTTTTTGAGACAAGGTTTCTCTGTGTAGCTTTTCGCCTTTCCTTATTTCTAGTTTTTTGAAGATCTTCCATACTGATTTGCATAGAAGTTAGACTACCTGAAACTTAAAACTATACAGGAAAGCATGGTAAAAACACTTCAAGATAGAGGCATAGGCAATGACTTTCTGAATAGTCTTTCAATAGCTAGAGAAATAAAAGATAGAAATGATGTGGGGGAAAAAAAGAAATGACAAAGGGAATTGAATCAAAATACTTTTGCATAACAAAGAAAAGAGCAGAGTTAAGAGCCCACAGAACAGAAGAAAATCCATGCTAGTTATTCACCTGACAGGGATAATATCCAGATTATAAAAAGCTAAAAAGAAAAAAAATCACCCAAAGATAAATAATCCAATCAAAATATGGGTGAATGAGCTAAATGCTTTTCAAAGTAAGACATCTAAGTGCTCAATATGCCCAAGAAAAAATATTGAACACTTTTAACCACACAGGAACTAAAAATACAAATTACATTAAGATTCTGTTTCACCCCAGTCAGTACAGCTATCATCACCAAGAAAACAAAAGCCAATAAATGCTAGCAAGGATGCTTGGGGGAAAAGAATAATTGCACATAATTTGTGAGAATTATCATTTTAATGTGTTGTTGAATTTTATTTGCAAGTGTTTTGTTGAGGGTTTTCACATCTATGTTCAACAAGGACATGTGTGTATGATTTTTGTTTGTATTCTCTGGTTTTGGTATCAGGGTAACACTGGCTTCATAGAATGAGTATGGAAGCATTCTTCCCTTTACATTTTATGGAACAACCTGAGGAACATTGATCTTAGTTCTTCTTAAACATCTTATGAATTCCAACAGTGAGTCCTTTGCTCTTCACCTTCTCCTTGTTGGCAAACTGTTACTGTTTCAATCTCATTGTTCATCGTGCATCTGTTTAAGTTACTTATATCCTCTTGGTTCAATTTTAGTAAGCCATATGTGACTAGAAACTTGTCTACTTCTAAGTTATCCCATTTCTTGGATTATATGTTTTCAAAATAATCACTTATGATCCTCTGAACTTCGGTAGTTCATTTCCATCTCTGATTCTGTTAACTCGGGTTCCATTATTTTCTTTTAGTTAGTTTGGCTAAGGGCTTCTCAATCTTATTAACTTTGTCAAAGAATCAACTCTTTGTTTCATTGATCTTTTATGTTATTTCTTTAGTCTCTATTTTAATAACTTCTTCCTTAATCTTTATTATTTCTTTTCTTCCACTAATTTTTGGTTTTTGTTTTTCTAAGACCTTGGGATGCACCATTAAGTAATTTACTTGAGAGCTGTCTCTCTCTCTTATGAAATAACTCATGACCTTAGTTTTCTCTTAGAATTGTTCTTTCTGTGCATACAAATTCTAATGTGTTGTTTTTCATTTCATCTAAGAATTTTAAAATCCCTCTTGATTTCTTCAATGACTTATCAACTCTCAAGTGTGTTGTTCAATATCTATGTATTCATATTACTTTTGCTATTTATCTTGCTGCTAATTTCTGGTTTCATTCCATTATGGTCTGGTGAGTTGCAAGAAATCATTCAATATTTTGTGCTCATTAAGACTTTCTGTATGAGCTAAAAATATGGCCTGTTTTAGAGAAAGTTATATGAGGTGCTAAAAAAATTGTATTTTGCAATTGTTGGGCAGTCCATTCTGTATATACCTGTTAAATTCATTTGATTTGTAGTTTAGGTTAGTTTAATTTAAACTCCAAAGTTTCTTTGTTGATTTTTTTATCTGGATTTTGAGAGTGTGAACTGGAACCATCATTTTTATTGAGTCCTGGAGCCTAACAGTCAATTTATGTCCACTGATGATTGCTTCATGACATCTGGTGCATCAATATTCAGTATGCGCAAACTACAATCACTAGAGCTTCTTAATTTTCCTTTACTAGAATGTGGAGACCCTCCTTTTCTCTTCTGACTTTGGAATGACATCTACTTTGTTGGAGATGTCAACAGTTACTCATGCTTGCTTCTAGACTCTAATTATAGTTTCCTTCTTTTCACTTTCAGTATCTCTGTATGAATGTACACATGCCTTTGAAGTGCATTGCTTGCAGGTAGCAAACAGTTGGGTCTTATTTTTACCCAGTTAGCCAGTCAATATCTTTTGATCAGCACATTAAAATCATTTACTTTACTGGATACAGTGTAAAGGTGCATACTGATCCCTGACATTTTATTGTCTTTCTAATTTTTCCCTGTTTCTCGTTTCTTATACTCATACTGGAATTTATCCTTTCCTGTGCTCTTAAGGTTGTCTTTATCTTCTTATTTTGTATAACAGCCTTTTAAATACTGTTTGCAATCCTGGCTTCATGATCATGAATTCCTTGGGTTTAATGCTTATCTTGTAAATTTTTTATTTATTCTTCAATAACTTTGCTCAATAGAGTAACCTAGGATTGTGGATTTTTTTTCTTTCAGGCCTTGAAACATGCCATTCTAAGATGTTCTTCTATACCTTAAATACATGGATTTGTTTTAATTGTGTTACAAGGATCTTGCATCTTTTGTTCATATATTTTTTCTTTACTACTGTCCGGATCTTCTAATTTATCAATCTTGGCTCTAAGGCCTAAGGTTCTATGTTTCATTTAATTTATCTATTTTTATGACTTCCAACTGAGCTATTTGATTTTCTGGACTTTGTATCTTAAAGATTTCTGGTTTTGTAAAACTTTGAACATTTTGTATATTTTACTGAGTTTTTCCACTCACATCCCATCTCAATCTTCCTTAATTTATTCAGTCTTTTTCGTTTCTGTATTCTGTCAGAATATATCAACCTTTTAAAAAGCATTCTTTTGAATTTTTTATCAAGTAGTTCAATATCTTTGGAGTTTGTTACAAGGGAATTATGAACTTTCAGTGGAGTCAGTGTGGTGGTTTGAATAAGAATGGCCCTCATAGGCTCATATATTTGAATGCTTAGTCATCCTGGCACTACTAGAGAAGGACTAGGAGTTGTGATGTAGCCAGTTTTCTCAGGTCCTGCCTGGCACTCCCACAGCCACTTATAAAATAACCACTCAGAAGCTTAATATTAATTATTACTGCTTGGCCATTAGCTCAGGCTTATTACTGACTATCTCTTACACTTAAATTAACCCATAATTCTTATCTATGTTTAGCTACATGACTTGATACCTTTTCTCAGTTCTGCCTTGTCATCTTGCCTTCTCTGTATCTGGCTGGTGACTCCTGACTCCACCTTTCTCTTCCCAGCATTCACCTAGTCTGCTTGCCCCACCTATACCTCCTGCCTGGCTGCTGGCCAATCAGCATTTTATTAAATCAGTGTACAAGAGCATTATTCCACAGCAGTGTGACCTTATTGGAGGAAGTGTGTCACTGTGGGTGGGCTTTGAGGTTTCCAAAGCCCAAGCCAGGCCTAGTGTCACTATCTTCTGGCTACCTGCAGATCTGGATGTAGAGCTCTCAGCATATAATACCTGCATGCTGGCATGCTCCCCCACCATGATGATAATGAACTAAACCTCTGAACCTGTAAGCAAATCCCAATTAAATGTGTTCCTTTATAAGAGTTGCCATGATCATGGTGTCTATTCACAGCAATAGAACACTGACTAAGACAGTTGTATTGCCTGGCTCTATTATACTTTTCCAACAGTCTTCACATTTGTTTGTCTGTTGCAATACATTTCTTCTCTACTTTCACATGCAAACCTTCTAGAGAACAGCCTTCTCTTGACAATGTAAAGATACTGGGTTTTGGAAGTTTTGAGTAGATTTCCAACTGGATTTTATAGTATACTTTTCCTATTACTCCTTTGATGTGATTAGTATGTCTAGACATTGTGTGAAATGTATTAGAGCCAGGGGGCCCTGTATTGCTTTAGGTTTCAGAAAAGTGTGGTGCTTCTAGAAGACTGGGTTGACAACAAAGTGTATGGGGTGTACTCTCTGTAGTTACTCCTCCAGACATGTCAGCAATGTACAAAGGGTGTGGGAATGAGTTACTCTGCAGTCCACTGTAGGAACACTGTTCATGATACTGCTATCTCTCTGTAGGGATGGGTGTCCAGGCGTGGGTCTTTAGGATCTCCTTAAAGCACTCACTTGTTATCTAGTGTTGGCTTCAGGCTTTTTATTCCACTTTGTTTTCCTTTTTGAGTGAAAGTGTTTGCTAAAGTTTGAGTGGGATTGGGCTGTGTATGCAGCAACATCTCCTGATTCTGACCTGTCCTGAGAATGCAGCCTAGTAGCAGAACGGTCACAGAACGTACTTGAAAGGTCATCCTTGATTGCCAGCAATGTAGAAACAACAGTAAACAATAACAGAGGTCAGGGAACCATTTGTAGAAATAAACACTACATTTTGACTAAGACATATACAATTCTAATAACAAAAAAACAACAGGAATGGTGGGTGCAGAGATAATACAATTCAAAAAAGTTTAAAATACTATAAAAAAGAGAAAATAATTAATAGAGAAGAAAAATGAGAAATGAAAAAATAAAAGTAAAAGGGATAAAGCAGGAGAAAGGTGGAGAGTAGAAAGAGAACAAGATAGGAGAAGGAGCAGATAAAGTGAATAATGAAGAGTATATTTGGACTGTGACTCATGTCATCCCATTGGCCCGATACCATTGAGACGGCTGAGTATCCACTTCCTTCTTAGCTGCTCCGTGTGGCTCCTCCCCAAGCCACACACTTGGTGGAAGAGGATGACCTCATGGATAAAGGAAGGCTGTTCTTCAGTTATGCGTATAGAGTAGCTGTGATTCCTACTAGGATCTTCAAACAACGTGTCAATAATGCATGGACCATAAGGGCCAGTGGGATGGCTCACCAGGAAAGGCAACAGCCACCAAGCTTGGGGACCTGAGTTTGATCTCTGGGCCTCACATGGTTGAAGGAAAGAAGTGATTCCTACATGCTGTTCTCTGACCTCTACATGTGCACTACGGCATGTGTGCACTCACACACATATATAAAGTAATACATTAAAAAAGAATGCACATACATAAGAAGAATTTTTAAATGCCATGCACAAAATAGCCAGCCAGTCAGCAAGCTTAAAGAAGGAGAAAGGGTAGGAGGGGGAGGAGCAGGAGGAGCAGGAGGAAGAAGAGGAGGAGCAGAGGAAGGATGAGAAGAAGGGAGGAGGAGGAAAGAAGAGAAAGGGAGGACAGAAGGAGAGAGAAGGGATGGTCTTAATTAAAACAAAATTGATTGTCTTCACCAGCATGGCTGTGCAGATGAAAGCCCATATTCCCTGCTCTGTCAATCTGCATTTTCTGTGCTTTCTTTGGCTATTTGCCCTACAGAGACAGTCATCTCGATCTTTTTCCTCTTTCTTTTGTTTGTTTGTTTAGTTTTGAGACAGAGTCTCACCGTACAGCTCTGGCTGGTCTGGAACTATGTAGATCAAGCAGGCCTGGAACCCACAGAGATCTGTCTGCCTCTGCCCTCTGAGTGCTGAGATTAAGGGTGCTTGCCACTTACACCTGGCACCCTTCTTCTTCTTCTTCTTCTTCTTCTTCTTCTTCTTCTTCTTCTTCTTCTTCTTCTTCTTCTTCTTCTTCTTCTTCTTCTTCTTCTTCTTCCTCTGTTTGTTACCAGCCAGCTGGCAATGGGAGTGATCTCAGTTCAAATCCTGTTGTGGCTGTTTTCAGTTTCTATGTTCACTAGCAAAAGTAACCTGAACTCAAAGATGCCTCCTCCGACAGAGACTCTAGTCAGATTACTTTTCCCATTTTCCTCCAGAGCAAGGCTGCCACTGAGCTCTGATACACATCTGGGTTTTACATACCCTGCGGTGCACATGTGAAGGGTGGGGCAACCAACTCTGTTGGATGGAGGAGGGTTCAGTAGTCTTAGGCTTTTCATCACCCGAGCATCCAGCTTCTGAGGCTCAGTCCTTGTGCACAATTAGAAGGGCCTGCTCCATCTCTTTAACTCTCCCCAGCTGGCTGCAGAAGCCACCAGAAAAAGAGAGGCCTAGTCCCTGTCTCTGACCCAAATTACACTTCATATACCTGCCAATGAATTTGCTTCAGTGATGCTTTTCTGTGCCACAAGATAGATGGTGGCCGACACAGCAGAAAATGTGTGGATTTTCAAAGCAGCAAACGTAGAAGACCCCAAGATGATTCCATGTTACAGCCTCACATACTTTTCTGTGTGTACATGTGTGCGTGGGTATTTATTAATATATGCAGGAATGTGTCTGTGGATTGATGGGTGTGCATTACGCACATGGAAGCTGGATGACAAGTGTCAGGTGTTGTTCCTTTGGTGCCATCAATATTTTAACTAAATTTGATTTTATGTGTTTTGTCTGCATTTCTGTCCATGTACTATGTGGGTGCCTGGTGACCTTGCATCACCTGGGACTGGAGTTACAGACAGCTCTGAGCTGCTCTGTGGGTCTAGGAATTGAACTCCGGTCTCCTGGAAGAGCAGCCAGTGTGCTTAAGCATCATTTTTCCCTTGACATAGTCTCCCACTGGTCTGGATCTCACCAAGTAAACTCGGCTGGCTGGCCGGCAAGCCCCAGGGAGCTACCGTGTCTGGGCCCCAGGGACTCCGTGTCTGCCGCCCTAGGGACTCCGTGTCCGCCACCCCAGCACTGCCGTTATAAGCCTGTGCAGCATGTCTGAATTTTTCTTTTTTTCAACATGAGTTCTAAGGATCGAATTCAGGCCCCCATGCTTGCAAGGCAGACCCTTCACCAACAAAGCCATCTCCCCAGATCCCAGCACCACACTTTTTTTATATATTTTATTTTATAATTAATTTAATTTTACATATCAGCCACGGATTCCCCTGTCCTCAGCCCTCCCCCCAACCCACCCCCCATTCCCATCTCCTCCAGGGCAAGGACTCCCCTGGGGATTCAGCTCAGCCTGGTAGACTCAGTCCAGGCAGGTCCAGTCCCCTCCTCCCTGCACCAAGGCTGAGCAAAGTGTCTCAGCATAGGTCCTAGGTTCCAAAGAGCTGGCTCATGCACCAAGGTGCTTGGTCCAGCACCACACTTCGGTGTTGAAAATATTTCTAGGTTTTCTCAACTGTGAGCCGCCAAGAAGCTAGGACGTGCTGCTCCGCTCCTCGTCCGCCGTCTTTCCTCCCCTAAATCCGACGACGTAAAATGAAGAACAGCAGAACCGATTTACTGAATGCGTGTTCTGGAGACTGGGAGAATGGAGAGGTGAGTGAAAAACAGTCAGGCTAGCCTATGGCACGGTAGAGTATCAACCAAGGGCCAGCCTTTATTGGCTCTGTACCTACTGCTGCTGTTGGGCCTGGAAGACCTTACAATATCTTCTCACAGTTCTTCACTTTAAATCACTTGTTCAGGGTTCAAAGATGGGTACATATGTTTGCCTAAGCCTAGGTTAGCCTATGGCCAGAATGACAGGTTTGAGGATACGGACTATTTGATTCTCCACTTTTGTAGTGAGTGACAAGACTCTGACTCTCCAGAAATCCTCAATGGGAGAATGTCTAGTCTCCAGAGGACCCCTACACTGGACAGCTAAGATAAATCAGCGAAAGGACATTTCCCCCCAGCAGCCATGTCTCCAAGCCTCTTCGAGGCTGTGAGTTCCATGGAGCGGAACGTCTGTTTGACTCGTTTTTTTTCTCATGGCATTTCCTAGAAAAGCACTTTCTATTTTTCATAATTGAGACCTCTTTTTAAATTATGTCATCATATCGATCTTATTTGAAAGTCTCTGGCTGGTTTAAGCTACTCCACACTACTTCAAGTTGTTCAGAGTCTTAAAATTTCTGATACATTCTTTTAGTGTTTCATAAAAAGTTAACAAAAAAGAGAATAGATAACATCTTTTTAAAAGCCAAGAACCCACAATAACTTGTGTGTGTGACAGAGACAGAGAGGAGAGAGAGAGAGAGAGAGAGAGAGAGAGAGAGAGAGAGAGAGAGAGAGAGAGCTTCGTCACCATCCTAGCATATCCGAAAGAATCAACATGATTGCTTGGCCCACTGTTTTGTGCCCATTGTGACCCATCACTTCCTAGCAGGAATGAACGGCAGAGAAAATCTGTTGACTTCATGGCCAGGAAACAGAAAGAAGGGGGAAGGGAGAAGGGCCCACATCCTCCTCAAGGACATATCTCAATGTCTAGGCCTTGCCTACAGATGTCTTCAGCAGCAGCAGCCCTCCTCAGCACAGTGTTGAAGACCAAGACTTAGCAGATGACCCATTGAGGGACAGTCACTAGTCAAACTACAGAGTCCCATTCCTGAGACCTGAAGGTTCATGTCCCTCTATAATGCAAAACACATTTATTCCATCACCACATCCTGCCTATTCTATATCTATTCTTCTACCAAAACATGAGTAAAACCCACACACTGTAAGCTGAAATAATCCTTTCCTCCATTAGACTGCTTCTTGTCATATGTTTGATCATAGCAACAGGAGCACTAATGAACACAGAAGTTTGTGACAAATTAAATGCATTTTCACTATATAATCCAGCAACGATACTCTTGGTGTTCACTGAAATGAGTTGGAAACCTGTGGTCGGGTGCGGAGGCATATTTCTGCAATCTCAGCAATCTTAGGAGTCTGAAGCAGGAGGAAAGGGATTTGCAACTAGTTTGGGCTATATGAAGCTTTCTTTAAAAAACCAAAACAGAGCCGGGCGTTGGTGGCGCACGCCTTTAATCCCAGCACTCGGGAGGCAGAGCCAGGCGGATCTCTGTGAGTTCAAGGCCAGCCTGGGCTACCAAGTGAGCTCCAGGAAAGGCGCAAAGCTACACAGAGAAACCCTGTCTCGAAAAACCAAAAAAAAAAAAAAAAACAAAACAAAAAAAACAAAACAGGAGCTGGAGGAGAGATGACTCAGTGGTTAAGAGTACTGTGTTTTTGCAGGGGACCCAGGTTCGGTTCCCAGCACCTACATGGAGGCTCACAATCATCTGCAACTCCAGTTCCAGGGGGTCCAATACCTCCTGGTTTGTGTTGACACCAGGCACACATGTTGTATATAGACATACGTGCAGATGAACTAACACACATACAATTAAAGGTAAACAAATCTATTAAAATGGGGGACAGTGGATAAAGGATTGAGGGAGGAATGAAGCAAAGAAAGGGGAAGGAAGGAGGGAGAGAAAAAATTCAGGTCCATATAAATATTTTCCATGACTACAGTAACTCTGTTCATAATTGCTGGAAGGTATCCTTCAATAGGTGAATAAATAAATATGAAGTGCTGGACAGATGGCTGAGCAGTTAAGAACACTTATTACTCTTCCTGAGGACCCCAGTTCAGTTCCCAGCACCCTATCAATCAAGTCCTAACTGTCTGTAACTCTAGCTCCAGAGGATGCATTACCCTCTTCCGTCCTCCGTGGGCACGGCACACATGTGGCCTATAGTCACAGCTAAAAATAAGTATTAAGTCAACAAACATGGACTATCTATACAATATAATATTCCCATTGCAAAGGGAAAGAAGAAATGAGTTATGGAGTCAGGAACATTCAAGAAATTTAGATGCATATTGGCAAGTGAAAGAAACTAAACCAAAAGAGGTAACTACCCTATGCTTCCGACTCCATGGTGTTTTGGAAAGGGCACAGCTAGGGAGGCAGTGAAAGGATTGGTGATTGTCACAAGGTCGGGCAGACAGGACGTTTTATAAGGAGACGATTCTACAATGGTGGTTACATGTTATTACATGTTTGTCAAGCACAAATGGAGGCTGATTCGGGAAGGCTGTCAAGAGTTGGAGGCCAGCAAAGTCTATATAGTAAGGTAGAGGCTCCATCTCTGAGCTACTCAGCAAGACCCCGTCTCAAAACCAAACCAAACATAAAACAAAGAGTGAATCCTGCCATCGTGAGCTGTGTCCACGCTGGTTCACTGGCTGTACCAAATGCACTCTAGTGGGTCAGTGTCTGCCATCAGGAGCTGTGTCCATTCTGGTTCACTGGCTGTACCAAATGCACTCTAGTGGGTCAGTGTCTGCCATCAGGAGCTGTGTCCATTCTGGTTCACTGGCTGTACCAAATGCACTCTAGTGGGTCAGTGTCTGCCATCAGGAGCTGTGTCCATTCTGGTTCACTGGCTGTACCAAATGCACTCTAGTGGGTCAGTGTCTGCCATCGTGAGCTGTGTCCACGCTGGTTCACTGGCTGTACCAAATGCACTCTAGTGAATCAACGTGGTGACGCACAAGAAGCTGTGTGAGCGTTTACGCTTGTCTGTGTGCACCAATGGGAAAAGGAAACAGGACTGTGGGGATGCTCTGTGCTTTCCTTTTCGCTTATTTCTTCTGCGACAGCTCTTGCTATGTACCTCAAGCTGGCTGTAGTGCTCATTCCTCTTGCCTTTACAACTTCCCCAGTTGCTAGGAGCACAGGCACGAGCACCACCGAGCTTTTCCTCAATTATATTGGACAAATAAAATTTCTAAGATAAAGTGTCTGTTAGTTTTAAGAAAATAAGTCTTATTGACTAATAAAAGTGGCTGTGAACTCTAAGAGCTTTTTGTTTCTGTGATATTTATCATATCAGAAACTGACATTTTAAAAATACTTTAAAACAATTTATAATAAGTCTGTTAGAAGTTAAGCAAATAATATTTCATCCTGGAAAATTTCCAGAGTAAAAACAGTGGAAAGTTTTATTGTTTCACACGTTTGTAAATCTCTTTAATATGAGTCTTTAGAGTGTATTCATAGTGTAGTAATTAATACCTCCACTCTCTCAGAGAACTCCACAAAGATTAAGCTAATGGTGGTGGATAACAGTTTTCAAAAGTCTAATTTAAACTTGAGTGTTTGGATGTGTTGCAGATAACAAATATTGTCATGTATTTACTTTGAAGTGACATTGAGTTCATTCTGGAGAAAATCTATCAAATACTCAAGACTTAGTAACCATCACTTTTCTGCCAGTCATTCTTTCCAGTAAAATGGTATTCCATGCAAAACACAGCTTCCTCAGCTCCCAGTGCAAAGGCATTTGTGCACACTGACAGTTCCATCACACAGTGTGTTAAGAAGTGGACTCAAGAGTTGACATGTAATAAAACGTCATCATTCGGCTTCAAAACCATGCCTAAGCTGAACCGGGCCTTTTGAAGTGTGTGTGGATTGCAGTGAAGCATGCGCTGCCTGGTGGGACAGTTGGAGCGGTGCCAAGGCAGCACAAATTTACGGGCCATTTCTGTTATGCCACCATAGCAAGTGTCAACACAGTGAAAAAGACAGGTGTCTGTGTGCTTGGGAAAATAACTCTGATCTTGTGAGGCCTCCTCCCCTCAAAGGGAGACTGCGGATCACACTTTGTGAACTCTGAACCACATCGCATCACTAATGATAGCAAGAGTGTAATTGCTCCCATTTAAAAGCTTAACTCGGGCCATCTCTAGAAACGTTACTGCTGGTGCATCAGTAGTCAGTTTGTTCAACGAACTTTGTGTGTGTGCTGGGTATCCAAAAAACTCAGGGAATGGATGCTGGCTGTAAAGAACATGAATATCATTGAAAAGACTGAATTTGCAAGGAAGACATAAAGAAACTTGATAAATTTGAAAGTTTAAAGTTTATAGCTTTAATTACAAAGCACAAATGCAAGGCAAATACAATTAAGTAATTGGAAACACATACTTTCTACATGAAGGAAGGGTAAACTAAATGAAGCATGTTATATTCATGGCATTTATGAATCATAAGCATAAATATTTCCAAATGAAGAAATAGACTGATTTTTATGTGTGTAGTATATGAGTGAGTGTGTACGTGTTTTCACATGTGTTTGGCTCATGCATATGCATGTATAGATAGTGGTCCAAGATTGACATAAGAAGCCTTCCTTGACCTCTTTTCCTCTTCTCCTTTAAGGCAGGGTCTCTTAATTGAACCCAGAACTTGCTGATGCAGCAGGTTCAGCTAGAAAATTTGCTTCAGAGATCTCATCTTCGCCTTCAAAGGCTGGAAATCTGGGAGGGTCACCATGCCCATCCACCACTTACATGGGTTCCGGGAAACCAACCTCTGATCCAGATCACCTTGAGAGGCAGGCGCTTTAACCACTGAGCCATCTCCCTAGACTTAGTCGGATACTACTGTATCCATCATGCCTGATAGCAGATGAAAGGTTTAGAGTTAGGAAGGAAATTGAACACATCTTTTTTAGAGAAAAGAATATGAAATCTTATTAATTTTAAACACTTTCATGAATTTATTAACTGCTACAGCAGAAAACAGCTATTAATATGATTTTTAAAAAGTGGGTTAGATAATTTATGTGACTACAGTTTTTTTTTTTTAATGTCCTTCAAAGGACCATATGCTAAATGGTAATCTCCGGGTTGGCATGATTAAAAGGAGATGGAAACTTTAAGAAATGGGGTTTGCTGAGAGGTATTTAGGTCCTTGGGAACACGCTTTTGAAGGGAATTGTGAGACCATCCCCGCTTCCTTGTTTTTCACTTTCTGGTTGTGAGGTGAACATTTTTCTCCCTCATGCCCTCCTACTGTGAGCTCCTGCTTTACCAGAGGCCCGAAGTAATGGAGCAGACTGGTCACGGAAGACTAGAACCTCTACAGGTAAGGACCAAAGAAATTGTGAGTGCACCGTGTCACACTAGCCCCCCTGTGTCTTTACGCGCTCTCAGATTTATTAAGTAACACTAAACTCACAAGGTATGGGAGCTCCAGCGGCAGCCATCTGCTGGATACCCCTCCTCTTTCCTCGACAGCCCTGGCCAGAAGAAGCATAGGCTCTTTCGTTAAGATTTCAATCTTACTCACTCACGTTATCAGCTGGAGGTCTTTGGAGAGCCGTGGAGCTGCTGCTCTAGGCTGCAGAGCCAGAGCTAAGTTGCAGGGACAAGGTGAAGCGAAGATCAAGATCAGGTCCAGATGAGCAAATGAGTGGATGGAGGGCCGCTCAAGACCAGGCAACAGGAGAATTAGCAAACAGCAACTCCAGTAGTCTGCATGAGCAATAGGGAGCAAAGCTAATGTTAGGACAGCAAGGCATTTACCTCACAACCAGAAAGTGAAAGACCAGAAGAGAAAAGGAGGGTCCCGTAATACCCTTCAAACACATGTCCCCAGTGACCTAAATCCCTCCCATGAAGCCCCATCTCTCCAAGAGAACTCTAGACTGTCCAGCCCTGACACACCCACCTGAATGATGAGATGGCAGGTTTGGAGTGGGTGGGGGTTACAGTCACAGTGTCAACAGGTTCAGGGGAGGAAGTTACACATGGTCCTTGGTCTTGTGGGTCTGGTAAGTTCTCTGGCCTGGGTGTCCTGATAGGAGGTGTTTTTTTTTTTTGTTTTGTTTTTGTTTGTTTGTTTTGTTTTGTTTTAGATTTATTTGTTTTATTTTATGTGTATGAGTGTTCTGCTTGCATCCATGACTCTGCACTACATGCATGCCCGGTACCCACAGAGGTCAGAACGGGGCATCAGCTCCTTCTGAGGATGGAGTTATGGACGGTTGTGAGCTGTCATGTGGGTGCTAACATCTAACCTGGATCCTCTGCAAGAATAAGCCATCTCTCCAATCCCTCAGTTAGATTTTAATATGTTCATATACCATTATGGTCTCAGTTCATCCTGATAAATTAATAAGATGCCACCCCTTCTACCTCCAGAAATGAGTCATTTATGAATCTGTGTCACGTTGTTGGTGCTGGACAGATGGTGTCATTTGTGTCTACCCAAGGATAGAGTTATCCTCCATGCTAAAAACAGAGTTAAAACCTGTTTGTAAAATGGAATTTCTCAAGGAAAGGCCCAGTCTGAAAAAAAACACTGTTTTATATAAAATGGAGTAACTTAGAAAATGGCGAGCCTGATCTCAGCAATAATGGTTTTTCTCTTTATAAATTGATTATCTCAGATATTTTGTTATAGGAACATAAAGCTGACCAACACAAAAGTTGTTATTAAGAAGTAGGGATGTTGGTCATAGTGTACCTCAGACCATGTGCAGAATCCTTTGTAGTTGGTTTATGAGAAATATCTGGTTCCATGTAATGGTCTGGAGAAAACTTAAAATGATTGAAAGGAACTTGATAGGTTATTCTGGAGGTACATCATAGGGCAAAGAATGTTAGAAATGTGGGCAGAAACTGTGGTGCTGTCTTGAAGCTGGTAGTGAAAATGAACTGAACTAGGGCCAATCTTGTTTTTATCATGACAAAGTATTTGGCTGCATGCTGTTAATGGCTTGACAGTTTGTGAGAGGCTGAACTTGAAGATGATGGACTGTTTGGCAAAGTTCAAGGCAGCCAAGTAGACAAGCAAAGACATGTACATGACTGTCTGCATTCAAGCCCAACTTTCAATGAGAGTCAGAAGTGAAGGAGAGCATGCGGGAAGATGTAAACATTTTCAACTTGGCCGGAAAATGAGTGCACATGAAAATGTGGCCAAGGAGGGCATACATGCTGGTACCAGTCAGGACATAGGAAACCCTGAGGGCAACTAGAAATATCAGCCAGGGCACTCACTGTCTCCGCAGAATCACCTTGTACAAAAAGCCTTCAAGTCAAAAACATTTCAGAGCCCCAGGATGCCTGGCTATCCCGAGTATTGCCTAGGAAGTCCTTCCCCTGAGTTCTTTTGTCAAAATGATAAGAAGCTTGGGGCTCTTGCAGTCACGGACCCAAGTGTCTCAGTTAAAGCTCACAGTGGTAACAGACCTTGTTACTGTTGAGCGTGAGTTTGGTTTTGCAGGCATGCAGAGCTGAAAAGAGTCTTAGAGTTCAAAGGAAGTCCTGGCAGATGTGTGTGTGTGTGTGTGTGTGTGTGTGTGTGTGTGTGTGTGTGTGTGTGTGTGTGTGAGGGCAGTGTGTGGTGAAGCTGTAGGAGTGCAGCCAGGACTGTAGTGGAGACAGGTAGAGATGCTGGCAGGACACAATACCCACTGCAGGAAACTGTAGGTAGCATGCACACGAAAGAGGAGCCATAGGTGCTGTGACCAGCAGGAGTTGTAAGATGGTGTATCCTGGTTGCTGGGTATGAGGGGTTCAGATCGTTTGCTTTTCCTGGTTTCTATCTTCGTTTTGATACCATATTTTGATACCTTATTGTCTTTGATACCCTTTTCCCCCTTTGGGGATGGAATGCTGACTTTGTACCTGTTCCTCCCATTGTATTTCAGAAGTATGCGGCTTCCTTTATTTGGTTTTTGTAGAGGTCCCCAGATGAGTTTGCCCTAAGGCTCAGGAGAGACTTGGACTTGGTTTTTGAGCAATGCCACAAAGAAGGATTCTAAGGTTTGGGGTGAGGATTATAGATAGACATGAACCTTCAGGTGCCAGGAATGGGACTCTGTAGTGTGACTAGTGACTGTCCCTCAATGGGTCATCTGCTAAGTCTTGGTCCTCAACATTTGTGCTGAGGAGGGCTGCTGCTGCTGCTTCTCTCTCTCTCTCTCTCTCTCTCTCTCTCTCTCTCTCTCTCTCTCTCTCTCTCTCTCACACACACACACACACACAAAACATTGTGGGTTCTTGGCTTTAAAAAGGATGTTATATATTCTCTTCTTTGATAACTATTTATGAAACACTAAAATAATATATCAGAAATGTAAAGACTGAAAAATTTGAAGTAGTGTGGAGTAACTGAGGATGTAACATGGTATCCCATATGCGTTTCTTCTTTGGTGATGTGTCTGTTCAGAGTTTTTGTCCACTTTTAATTAGGTTATTTCTGTTCTTCATTGGTTGTAAGGATTATTTATATCTGTTGGATATAAATTCATTATATATGTATTTTGCAAATGTTTTCTCTTAGTCTGTGGGGTTTTTTTGACACTACCTATGACAGAACATGCTTCTTCCTTTCTTCCTTCCTTTCATTTGTTTTTTCTTACTGAAAATAAACCTTTTCATACAGTGTTTTCTGATCATGATTTCCATTCCTTCATCTCCTTCTAGAGCCTATCTACCTCTCCACCCATCCAACTCCATCCTCTTTATCTATCTCTCTTTAGAAAGCAAACAGGCCAAACAAAACAAAACAAAACAAAACAAAAAACCAGACTAAAAATGAAATAAAATAAAACTTAAAAAAATACAAAAACCAAAGAAGAAGCACAAGAAACACACACACACACACACACACACACACACAACTTGAAACTATAGTATATAAGCAAAAGACCAGTAAGGTAAAAAATGCTCCATAAGAGCATTATGAGACAAAACAAAACAAAACCCTCCAAAATTACCATTTGGCTGGTTTCCGTGTTGGCCATCTACTGCCCTTAAGTGTGGTTTGTATACCCAGTGAGACTCCTTAGCAGAGAACATTCATTTTTCCTTTGAGAGCAGTTGTCAATTGGAGATAGCTTCTGGGTTAGGGTGGGGGCATGTGTCTACTTCCCCTCTCAGTGCTGGGACCCCATCTGGCTTGGCCCTGTGCAGGCGCTGTGTGTGCTGCCACAGTCTCTGTGAGTACAAAGCAGTTTTTAAGTATAATGGAACCCAGCTCACCTACTTTTCCTTCACGTATCATGCATTGAACATTGTATCTAAAGAGTCATTACCAGACTGAAGGTCGCTGATGTTTTCTCCTTTATAACTTTAGGAGTTTTATAGTTTTGCATTTATATCGGATCTGCATCCAATTGTGAGTTAATTTTTGTGAATTATATACGATTTAGATTAGATTCATATATTTGCATGTGGATAAACAGGGCTAGCATTATTTGTTGAAAAGACTATCTTTTCGTCACTGCTCTTTTGTCCATTTTGCAGAAGTCTAGTTCAAGGCTGTCTATTCTGTTCTGTCTGTCTGTTCTTTGACCAACTCCACTGTCTTAATTGGTATAGCTTCGGAGTAGGTCCTGAAGCTGGGTAGTGTCAGTTCTTCCATTTTGTTCTTTAACACAAGCTTGTAGATACTGTCTTTTGTCTTCCCACATCAGCCTGGAATCAGCTGTTGCCATGTACAAAACCTTGCTGAGCTCTCACACTGAAGCTGTTGATCAAGGGATGAGGAACCGATATGTGGCAATCCTGAATCTTCCTACTCATGTATTCAGATCGTTCATCCATTTATTTTGGTCTTCTTGGGTGTCTTGTCAAGGTTTTTAATTTTTTCCATATAATTTTCTTTTTTCTTTCTTCTTTTTTTTTTTCTTTGGTTTTTCGAGACAGGGTTTCTCTGTGTAGCTTTGCGCCTTTCCTGGAACTCACTTGGTAGCCCAGGCTGGCCTTGAACTCACAGAGATCCACCTGGCTCTGCCTCCCGAGTGCTGGGATTAAAGGCGTGCGCCACCACCGCCCAGCTCTCCATATAATTTTCATACACATTGTGTCACATTTATATAAAGCTCTTTCATTGTGTGTTCAAATTCTAATTGTTACTGGTAATTGAATGTTTTTATATTTAATTTTTCATTTTTATGGTTTAGAGGTTCCCCTTCAATATATATATATATATATATATATATATATATATATATATATATATATATATATATTTATTTATTTTTAATTATATGTATGTGGGTGTGGGTGCTGGTGTGTGTACAAATGAGTGCATTTACTCTTAGAGGACAGAGGTGCACCAGATTCCCAGGAGCTGGAGTTACAGGCAGGTTTGAGCTGCCCAGATGTCTGCTGGGAACTGAACTCGGGTCCTTCACAAGAGCAGTGTGTGCTCTTGACCCTTGAGCCACCATCATCTCTCCAGCCTCCCTTTCAATAAATTCTAAATACAAAAGAAGTCCTGGGATTTCAGTATTCAAGAACTACTAATATTTTCTAATGAACCAGGTACAACTAGCTTTTGAGGCTAGGTATAACAATTGTTTTCTCCATCAGTATGGGAAGTAATTCAATGTCTCTTAATCCCAGTCTGCCTATAAAAAAATTGGTTGAAACAATGACTACCACCTCACAGAATTAATTGTCTTGGGTAACAATGATAATACCCTGGGGAGTCAATGTATCATCTAGCACATAGAGGAAACACAATTAGTAAAAAACTATCGTTTTCATTGAGATTACTAAGATCATCCCTTTAGTTCCATCATATAATCCAGGTATGAACTCTATCTAGTACTGTGAACCCTCCTTAGAAATGTTTTTGCCGTGGTCTTGAGTTTCCACAGACGTAAGAGAAAACTAAAGAAACAGATTGAGACCCACGTGGATCGTTTAGCTTTCTGCTCTTCTTCCTTGTTCTTCTTTCAAACAAACAAGCAAAAAACCCTTATTTTAAAATTAGGTGTGTCTGTGTCTAGGTATATAGCAGTGAGTGTGGGTGTGGGAAGACATCTGAAGAAGGTCACAAATCCCCTGGAGCTGGAGTTACAGGCAGCTATGCACAGCCTCTGGAGGGGTTGAACGCCCCAACAGTAACAGGTGCTCTTGACCTCCAGCCCCTCCTTGTTCCTTAACTGAGAGCCTTCCTTCGGACATTTCTAAGCATTTCAGGGAGAATTTTTCATTTTTGTATGGTAGAGGGAGTAAAGACATAGGAAAAAAGGGAGGGAGAGGGAGAAGAGGGGAGAGAGGAGGAAGAGGGAAGGAAGGAAGGAAGGAAGGAAGGAAGGAAGGAAGGAAGGAAGGAAGGAGGGAGGGAGGGAGGGAGGGAGGGAGGGAGGGAGGGAGGGAGGAGAGGGGAGGGAGGAGGAAGGAAGGGAAGGGAAGGAGGGAGAGGGAAGGAAGGAAGGAAGGAAGGAAGGAAGGAAGGAAGGAAGGAAGGAAGGAAGGAAAGAAGGAAGGAAGGAAGAGAAAAAAAAAAAGCAGAGTCAAAAGGGCAATTCTGAGCCCAGCAGTGGTGAAGCGCACCTTTAGTTCCAGCACTTTGGAGGCCAAGGCAGGCAGATCTCTGGAAGTTCAAAGCCAGCCTGGTCTCCAGAGCCAGTCCCAGGAGAGCCAAGGCTGTTACACAGAGAAGCCCTATGTTGAAAAACAAACAAACAAATGAAAACAAACCATCAAAACAAGAACAACAACAAAAGAGAAAGAAAGAAAAACAATTCTAAATCCTTCTCACTGAGAAATCATGGAGCTAAGGGAAATAAATTTAATCTTTCCAGCCCTTTGTTTGCTGTGTATAAAGAAAGACTGGGTAACTTACCTGGCAGTTCCCGTCCATATTTAAGAATTCCCTGAAGTCTATAGTCAAAATATGGTGTATGTCTACAGACCATTAGCAGACAGTACCTATGAGCTCTGGTTATTCTTATTGTCTCTTCCCACCCCTTTCTGGTTGCTCTGTCAGAACAGCTCCTTCCCACTTCCTTCTTCTAGTCAGGTAGACTAGTCCAGTCATTCCTGGACTCTGCTTCCTGGAATTCTCTTCCCTGCTTATATCAGGCCTCCACCCGGAAAGTATTCCCAGGCAAGAGTCTCCTCAAAGCAGAGCTAAGTTGTTATTACGGTTATTACCAAGCCGAAGCCACGTCTCTGTTGTAGGCATTTTGTTAAGTGTGTTGTAAACATCTCATTAATTTCTCACAGCCACTTAGTGATGTAGGTATTTAATTCACAATTTATAGTTGAGAAAACAAGCCTCAGAGGTGTAGCAAATTGCTCAAGACCACACAGGATGGTTTCCTCCAGCATTCTTTACATTGGATATACAAGACTGAGAAGAGCGGCCATCTTTCAGCAGTGGGTCTGGCTGCTGTATTTAACATTTCCAAGTTCAGTGACTACATGGGCATCCTTAAGACCTATGTTACAAACAGCCAGTTTCTTCTTCCCTTAAGGAAAGATTTTTAATATTGTTGCTAAAGGTTATTAGGATGATAATGGGAGATCAGGGCATCTATCTTGCACAGAACACTAAGTTCCAGCAAAGCTGTGGAGGCCAGAGAGGCTGTCTTCAAAATGTAACATTCTAGACTAAATAACAAATTCAAGAGTGATCTTTTTACTCTTAGGAATTCATTGCAGTTGCTGACTTCCCAAATCTATGTGTTAGTGGACTCCAGTTATTTCAAATAAGGTTTAATTGCTGCTGTAAGAAGTAATACCACTTTCTATTCTTTGCTTCAATTTTCAAAAATGATTTCTTTTTATTTGTGTGTGTGTGTGTGTGTGTGTGTGTGTGTGTGAAAGCCAGAGGAAGATGTCAAATCCCCTGGAGCTGGAGTTACAAGTGGTTGTAAACTGCTGGATGCTGATGCTGGAACTGAACATGGGTCCTCTGGAAGATCAGAAAGCACTCTTAACCACTGAGCCATGTCTCTGGTTCCATTTTTTTCTGGTCTTGTTCTGTTTATCCATCTGTCTGTCTATCTACCTACCTATCTGTCTGTCTGTCTACCTATTCATTCAGGACAGGATCTCATGGAGTCCAGGATGTACCACCTCGCCTGTTTTGTGTGGTGGTGTGGATGGAACCTGGTAAATTCTCACTCATCTGAAGTTAGGATACTTTATGCTACAAGATAATTCTAGCAGGAGACTCTATTGCCTAACATCTGCTTTCTCGGGATCCTGCCAAGGGTGACTTCATTGTAAGGATTTTTCCCAGGGGAGCCTTGCCTTCAGTTATCTGGGCACCCCCTTACTTTTTTTTTCTAGCACTTTATGTTTTTCCTCACTCAATGTTTCATTTATTACTTAATTTTTTCCCAAGGTTTTTTTAAAAAATGTAATTTCCTCCTAAATTTTCCCTCAGAGTTTCAATTTACCAATCTCAAAAATCCCCTACTCTTTGATTGGTTCAATTCTTTAACTCAAACATTGGAGAATGGACAACTTAGCTCTTTCCTTCCATCATGTGGGCTCCCCCATCCCACAGAATAAAGAAATAAAAATAATTTAAAAATTAATATTGGAGAATACTAAATAATGAGACAGCATTTGGGGGCTGTAAAATGACAGACTTCGGGCTTTTCAGCTTTTTGATTTTGTTACTTATCAAAGCAAAAGAGAAATAACATATATTGTGATAGCTGATCTTTATTGTCATCTTGCCTGGACTTTAGAGTCACCTAGGAGACACACCCCTGATAGTGTCGGTGAAGGTATTTTAGAGATATTTGAGTGAGGAGAAAAGACACTTCATGAAAATGTCAACAGCACTATCCAGGGCTCCACACTAAATAAAAAGGAAAAAGGCAAGCACACATTTCACTGCTTCCTGTGAATGCAGTGTGCCCGTACCTCATGGCCCTGTCACCCACACCACACTATAGTGGACTGCATCTTCAGATCATACAGAAACAGCTGTTCCTTTCTTAAGTTGATTTTGTCGGACATTTTGTCACAATATTAAGAAAAATAACTAATACAATAGCTAAGACTGGAATAGTGAACCTCAAAGGTGTTCAAATAAATGTCCATCTTTTGTTTTGTTTGCTGTCTTTCAAATGGACTCAAAGGTCTTCTATGTGTTTGACCTCATATATGGGCTTATGAAGGAGTTCTGGCCCTGCATCCTGGCATGAGAGATCTAGTCTCTACCAGAGTCAATGCTGGGTAAAGTCTTATTGGAGACATCTCATCATTAACGGTGGTGTCTCCCTGTCACAGATCTTCACACTGGCATGTCCAGAACAATGACCTAGCTTTCTGATCCCTTGGTAAAGAGATAACTTGAGGAAATGATCAGAGCTAGGTAGAAACCTGATGAATACTAAGAAAAGGAAGAAAAGGAAGGAAGGAAGGAATAAGGAAGTCAGGTAGGCAGAGGATAGTAAAGAAAAGTAAGACAAAATAATAATAATAATAATAGTAATAATACCCGTCAATCATCTTAAGATTAGACAAAATCATCAGAAGTCAACCAGATTTGGGGGCCAAATCCCATAACTTTGCCTCTTTGTGATGTCAAATTTCTATTAATTCACAGAGTATGTTATAACTCAGAAAATATTCCCCAGCTCCAAATCGTTATTCTTGTTTTATACAGGTAAACTTTTCAATGAAACAACAATATTTCATTTAAACTCAGTTGACACTTGAATAGATGGTATAATACCATTTTTCCATGCTGATATCTCTTCTAACATATTCTAATATATCTAATAATCATATTCAAGAATATAATTGATCACTTAAAGTCTGACAGAGCTCCATTTTGTAGATGGCTCTCTTGAGCTTGGCATGAAGACCCATGTGGCCTCTGTCATAGGTTTTTGTTGCTGGGAACAGACTCTGTTTTTCCCTTTCAGAGCTCCTGAGCAAGGACCCTTCTGGGGACTCCATGAGTGAGAAGTCTCGGTAGGTTTTCTCCAGCTCTGTCTTCTTAGAGCTGTTGAACTTGGAAGGATTTCTGTTGTCACTTCCATATAGGAAGCTTCTGAAATCAAGTCTAAATTAAATTGTCGAGTTCCTTTCAGGGCACAGTTACTGTCTGAGAGGCTTCCCATACCCAGAGCTGAGAAGTGGGGGCACATCTCCTTTGGGAAGAGTTATGTTTTTTTACCTCTTTTTTCTAACCAGATCATGTGCCCATTGCCTAACAACAGTTACTAAAATCCTGTGAGAACATAGATTTTAAGTAAGACTTTAAAGAACTGCACCCTACTGTCTTCCTCGGAGGCATTTGAGGCGTTTTCTCTTTTGCTTATATTTATATTTTTATGCTGCACTGTCGGATCCTCTGTCTTAAAATAATAACATTTGAAAGCTGTTTCTTCCCAAAGCGCCCATTGCTGTTTACCTCATTGGTGACTTTTAACTAAGTCTGTACACACAGCACAGGGGGCTGGAGACGAGAGCACATCCTTACACAGCCTTGGCACCCATTTCCTGTTATCTAGCCTTACCAGACGGACCTAATTTTCATTTTATGCTCATGTTTTAAGCCATCAGCACCCTGGGCTAGTGGTATTGAACAGTTAGGATGCTTGCTTAGTGTGTGAGGACCTGGGTTTGTATCCCAGCACTATAGTAAACAACACACAAAGAAAAGTATGGAGAAAATCACCTCTAATACTTCATTCAGTGTATGTGAACATAAATGGATGGAGAACCTGAAAATTTAAGTATATTTATTGTTGTTGTTGTTGTTGTTGTTGTTGTTGTTGCAAGCCTGTAGCCAGGCGGCTCTGGCAGAGCAGGGCTTTCCTTACCCTGGTGAATGCATTTCCAGCCTCTTCGGTGGCTTCTTATGCTTGATCCTCAGCCCTCAGTCAAAAGAATGCACTCAGATTACCCTTCTCCTCAAAAGGAGGACCTGTTCCCAGAAGAAACTGAGAAGAAATTAGAAGTTGCAGAAGAAAGACATAAGTTTCATGAAGCTGAAGTCTTAAAGTGTGTGTGTGTGTGTGTGTGTGTGTGTGTGTGTGTGTGTTCACAGAGAGAACACCTTCAGCAGGATGGCAGAGGAGAAACAACCCTCAGAATGGAAGCCAACAAAGAGAACCAGAGGCTGAAATGGAGACCAAGCTGGAGCGTTTTTTCAGGAAGACAAACAGGTTGAAGCAGTGTGGAAGGGATTGAGGAAGAAGAAGGAATCCAAAGATTCTGTGGATCAGATGCAGGCTGACTAATGTATGCTGCCCGTTCCCTTCCTAAGCACCAAAGACTACTGGCCAGTGTCATTTTACCTTTTCCCTTCTGACAAATATTCGAGAAGCTGGCGTAGAACCATACATACAAGTCGATCAGACCATAAGAAGTTCTAGGAACTCAACAGGAGAAACCATCGCTATTTTCTTGTTATGTCTTTTCCACTTCATTGCGCTAGCACGCTGGGTTAACGGCTGGTACTGTAGTGACTTTGGGAAGACGTTTGTGAAGAGAAGGTAAAGACTTCTTCAGACTTGTTAAGTGTTGACTGCTGCTCAGTAGCCCTGTAATCCCAATTCTGTCCCAATCCGACCAGACGCTGCTGTACTTGATTGGTTAATACACTGCATAGCTGTTACAAAAGAAATAAAATAAAAGGCAGCCAAGAATGGGCTTAGCATGTTTACAATAGAGGTTTAGCATGTTTACAATAAAGTTGCCGTAGGAGATGAGACATCACCAGGACAATGGACATGAGAGCGCTGGAGGGGCACATTTGCAATGGCAAAAATACAAAAATAAAAAAAATGAAGCTTTATAACTTTATTCTCCAGGAGTCTAACAGCCTCGGAAGTATTAGATATAGTTCAGGTTTTGTGGTTTGTGTTTGTTTTTTCTTATCCATTCTTTTAAAGAGCATTAAAACTATGATTTTTATCTGGAGAGAATGGTGTAAAAGAAGATTGGGTTTTTCTGGCTTAATTGCTTGTTACTAATTCACATTTTTTATTACTTAAGTTTGCAAAATTCTATTTATTCCTATTCACATAGGAATGGAAAAATGACTCAAGAAGAGCCTATTGGGAAATATCAGGGAATGATGTTTTGGGGATTTGTCTGTTTTCTTTTTCATGGCTCATTAAAATTTTTCATGGATTCTTTTCTGTTTTCTTGAGTGGGGAAACTGTAACACTCTCATGTTAGTGAAGAGCATTGAAAGAATATTCCAGAAACTGAGTGTGATGGCATAGTCCTGTAATGCCAGCACTTGGGAGGCTAGGGCCAGAGAACTGTGACTTCCAGGCCAGCCTGGACTACCCAGGGAGACCCCATATTAAAACCAAAACCAAAATAACACAGAGAGAGAGAGAGAGAGAGAGAGAGAGAGAGAGAGAGAGAGAGAGAGAGAGAGAGACCAGTAATTCACAATATTTGTGGTTTGCCTTTCCCTGAAATTGCATTTTCATCTTTTGCATGCTATAATGCCTTAGAAACATGGCTCTAGTTCTAGGTTCAGAAACATCTTGGAAGGACAAACACTGTTTGGGGATCACAAAGCCTTTTTTTTTTTTTTTTTTTTTTTTTAATAATGTCCTTGAGTTTAAGTCACTTAGTTTTTGTTGTTGCTGGTTTTTAATTTATTTATTTTACATCCCCACCTCAGCTTCCTCTCCCTCCTCTCCTTTTACTCCTTCATCCCACCTCCCCCATCCCCCACAATCTACCCCTCCTCCGTATTCACTCAGAAAGGAGCAGACCTCCCATGGCTTCAGCAAAGCATTGCATATCAAGCTGCCCTAAGACCAAGCACCTCCCCCTGTATTCAGGCTGGGCAAGACAACCCAGCATGAGGAATAGGTTCCCAAGAGCCAGCTGAAATACCAGGGACAGCCTCTGCTCCCATTGCCAGGAGTTCCCACAAACAGACCAAGCTACACAGCTGTCACGTATATAGAGAGGGCCCAGGTTAGTCCCATGCGGGCTGCCTGGTTGTTGGTTCAGACTCTGTGAGTTCCCATGAGCCAGGCTAGGCCTTTTATTTTCTGTCCCTGACCCTCTGGCTCCTACAATCCCTCCTCCCTCTCCTCAGCAGGACTCCATGAGTCCCATCCAATATTTGGCCATGGGTCTCTGAATCTTCTTCCATCAGTCACTGGATGAAGGCTCTATGATGACAACTAGGGTGGTCACTGGTCAGATCACAGGGCATGGCCAGTTCAGGCTATGTATCCACTGCTGCCGGGACTCTTAATTGGGCCATCCTTGTAGATCCATGGAAGTTTCTCTTGCATCAGGTTTCTACCCTACCCCATAAAGCCCCCTTTCCAGTCAGCTCTCTCAGCTCTCTCCCCCTCCACCCACCCCACAACCTGATTCCTCAAGTTCCTATGCCCACCTGCCCCAGTCCACCCAGGAGATCTCTATTTCCCCTTCCCAGGGAGATACATGCATCCCTCCTTGGGCCCTTCTTGTTACCTATCCTCTCTGGGTCTGTGGATTGTAGCCTGGTTATCCTTTACTTTACAGTTAATATCCATTTATGAGTGAGTACATACCATGTTTGTCTTTCTCCATCTGGGTTACCTCACTCAGGAAGATTTTTTTAGCTCCATCCATTTGCCTTCAAATTTCCTGTTATCATTGTTTTAACAGCTTAGTAGTACTCCATTTCATAAATGTACCACATTTTCTTTATCCATTCTTTGGTTGAGGGGTATCTAGGTTGTTTCCAGGTTCTGGTTATTACAAATAAAGTTGCAATGAACATAGTTGAGCAAGTGCCCTTGTGGTATAATTGAGCATCCTTTGGGTATATACCCAAGAGTGGTATCTCTGGGTCTTGAGGTAGATTGATTCCCAATTTTCTGATAAACCACCATATTGATTTCCAAATGTCTGTACAAGTTTGCACTCCCACCAGCAATGGAGGAGTGTTCTTTTCTCCAGAATAAGCTGTCATTTTTGTTTTTGATCTTAGCCATTCTGACAGGTGTAAGATGGAATCTCAGAGTTTTGATTTGCATTTCCCTGATGGCTAAGGATGTTGAACATTTCTTTAGGTGTTTCTCTGGCATTTGAGATTTTTCTTTTGCAAATTCTCTGTTTAGGTCTGTACCCCATTTTTAAATTGTATTATTTGTTTTTTATATCTAGTTTCTTGATATATATATATTTCTTAATATATATATATTAGGGATCAGTTCTCTCTCAGATGTGGGGTTGTGGAAGATCTCTTCCCATTCTGTAGGCTGCTGTTTTGTCCTGTTGACAGTGTCCTTTGCTTTACAGAAGCTTTTCAGTTTCATGAAGTCTCATTTATTGCCAACCTTAGTGTCTGCACTATTGGTGTTATATTTAGGAAGTTGTCTCCTATGCCAATGTGTTCAAGGCTATTCCCCACTTTCTCCTCTATTAGGTTCAGTGTAACTGGGTTTATGTTGAAGTCTTTGATCCACTTGGACTTGAGTTTTGTGCAGGATGATAGACATGGATCTATTTGCATTCTTCTGCATGCCAACATCCAGTTATACCAGCACCATTTGTTGAAGATGTTTTCTTTTCTCCATTGTATAGTTTTGGTTTCTTTGCCAAAATCAAGTGTCCCTAGGTGTGTGGATTTATGTCTGGGTCTTCAGTTTGATTCCATCAATCAGTATGTCTGTTTTTATGCCAATACCAGGCTGTTTTTATTACTATAGCTCTGTAGTAGAGCTTGAGATCAGGGATAGTGATACCTCCAGCAGTTCTTTTATTGTACAGGGTTGTTTTAGGTATCCTGTTTTTTTTCCCCATATGAAGTTGAGTATTGTTTTTTCAAGGTCTGTAAAGAATTATGTTGGGATTTGGGTGGGGATTGTGCTCAATCTGTAGATTGTTTTTGGTAAGATTGCCATTTTTACTTTGTTTATCCTATTCATGCATGAGCATGGGAGATCTGTCCATCTTCTGATACCTTCTCCAATTTCTTTGTTCAATTCTTAAAGTTCTTGTCATATAGGTCTTTCACTTGCTTGGTTAGAGTTACCCCAAGGTATTTTATGTTGTTTGTGGGAATTGTGGAGGGTGTTGTTTCCATGACTGCTTTCTCAGCCCTTTTATTATATATATATGAGCTACTGAATCTTTTTTTAGTTAATTTTGTATCCAGTCACTTCACTAAATGCATCTATCATCTGTAGGCATTCCTTGGTAGAATTTTGGGGGATTGTTTATGTATACAATGATGTCAGAGTTAGAGTCTTACTGTTATATCCTTCCTTGGCTGTCCTGGAACTCACTCTGTAGACCAGGCTGGCTTCAAACTCACAGAGATCCTCCTGCCTCTGCCTCCTGAGTGCCAGGATTAAAGGTGTGCACCACTATGCCTGGCCCTCAAAGACTTTTTAAAGTTTTAAAAGTTTTTTTCTAGTTGTTAAATTTAACCTGCCAGTCTGACCTCAGGTTCTCCACTTAGATTCATGTGTGGTACCTGGTAAGGTATGTCTTTAGTACTCACTGTTGAAATAGCTCAGTTGGTCTTTGATGTTTTCTGTTTTCCTTCTGGGGCCCCTTCCTTCAGAGCTTCCCAGCCCTGCCTGCTGCATACTGATGACAGCAGATTCAGGCCCACGTTCTGTGGACACTAGCCACCTGGTCGCTGACCACTCTTGCTGACTGTCGGAACCCCGTTTCATTTCTGTAGCTTTTGTTCCCACTTATTACCCCTCGGGTATTTATTCCCTTAAATAGCCCAAGGCCATTTTATTGCAGATTCCTGGAGATCTAGGGGAAAGATAGCTCCAGTTGTAAAATTTATTTGCTGTTAGTAGAAAGTGAAGGCCACTTCTGAAGAGGGGGGCAAAATCCTTTTAGATCACTCTCCATGCCTTGCCACATGCTGCTTACACTTTTGGTAAGTGGCACCAGATGAGGTGGATGAGTTTTTTGAAGCTGATAATGCAGAAATTTTGAGCTCCTTCTTCCCACTGATTCATCAGAGGCCTCAAGAAAGTCTGAAACATTGTGTTCCCATGTAGGAGGTGTTATAAAATCCACTAAAGAAGGGTTCTAGCCACTGTCTGTCAGCAGGGCTCTCTTGCCCTCACTGACGTCTTTTCTATAGCACTTGCCCTTGTACTTGGGGGTCCTGGAGAAGATGTGGGTATTTTAGGATCTTGATAAGTGGAAATTAGGTTGGCAGGTTATTTAGTTCAGACTTCATGGAATGTACAGTCACCCTTTGGTATCTGGGAGCCATGCCAATCCAGAAACTCTGATGCCCAAGATCCTTGTACAAAATGATGCAGTATCTATACATGATCTATGTACATGTGCTTTAAATCTCTAGCTAAGACAATGCCAGTGCTATATTATATTATTGTTATGTTGTATTGTTTGAGGAATAATGATAAGGAAAAGTCTATAGACAAAATTGTATATGTCCAAAATGTATGTATTTAAAAACATTTTCCACCTTTGGTTTGTTGAAACCAAATATGTGGACTTTGAAGTATGGAGGGCCAACTATATTTGTGAGGTTTACAGTCATTTCTGTGATTAGTTTAGCCATAGTTAGATGATGATGATGATGATGATGATGATGATGATGATGATGATGATGATTTTGGTGAATGAATAACTTCGGAGATAAATCTGCTACCCACTGTGGCTGAGCCACCTAGGACAGTGGTACAAAGGCTCGAAGCCAATATGCAGACATTGTGATTCTGTCCTATTCTACCTCTTATAAAGACAGTGTAAGTGAGGAGGCAGAGAAGTGTCTGAAGCTTGTTCTGTGGGAGAGTCCCCGATTTGCCAGAGGCAGACATCTGTGAGCAGAGGATTCAATTACATTGACCTGGGTATGACTGTACCTTTCTGCTCCAAATACAGAATTATGCAACATCCGTAATCATCAACACACCCAAATACAGAGTTTTTAAACTTTTGTGATAGGCATTGTGTGAAATCGAGTTGTTCAGAAACTTCTGACAGGACAAAGTCCTGTAGCAGTATCCAAAGCAGCAAATACACTTGTGTATGCTACGGTCCACGTGTCCCAAACATTAACATGAAAAACAACTTCTGATCAACAATAATGCAAGAAAGACCAGAGTGTTTTCCAGTCTCATTATTTAAGATAATATTACAAAACAGTTGTTGTAAAGAGGCCACCAAAGAACACTGTAACAAAAATAATAGAAGAAAATATCATAAGGACTTAATAGGCTGTTAATAACAACACTAGGTATGTTTCCTAGTTCATAATCATTATGGAATTTGTTAGCACTTACTTTTTTTCTAGATTATTAGGATTTCCATAATCAGTCTAATTTTTACAGCATGAGAGAGAGAAAGAGAGAGAGAGAGAGAGAGAATATGCACACATATGCAGGAGTGTGTGCATGTGTGCAGGCCAGAGGAAGATGTCAGGCATCCTGCTCTATCACTTCTTGCCCATTCCTTTCCTCACAGGGTCTCTCACTGGGTTTGCAATAAATAGACTAGCAGTCAGCCAGCCTCAGTGATCCTACTGCCTCGATCCCCCGTGCCCTCCAATGGGCTCCTAAGTGTGCTCAGCCACACCTGGGTTTTTACATGGGTACTGAGTTTGAATTCAGGTCATAGTGGTATTGCAGCAAGCATGCTTACCCACAGGCCATCTATGACTCTTCTATAATTATGCATTGGTGATCTTTGTGTCCTTTTCTTTAAATCACTCCCCAAATCCAAATTGTGTGACCTGCTCTCCAAAGCCTGAATTTGCCTCTGACTGAGATGAGATAAGCAAAGTTAAAGCGACCCGGGCTTCTGCTGCCCTCACTCAATCAACAGGAACTGGAGTTAGAAATAAGGTCAAACTTCTCCAAGTGCTCCGAGCCAGGCAAGAAGCCAACTGTGTGGCTAAACTGATGACCACAGAGCTGGAGAGATGGCTCCGCTGCTCTTCAGTGGACTGTATTTTGGTTCTCAGCACCCACATGGCAGCTAGTAACTCTAGGCCCAGGGGGGCTGACCCCTCTTCTTACCTCTGCAGGCGCCTCAGACATTCAGTACACAGACATACATTCAGGCAAACCATCTTACACATAAAATAAAAATGAATAAATAAAGTAGTCATAACCTTTCTGATGGTGGATATTGTTGGCATAGGCCTAACACAGTGGAGTTCCTTTCTAGGGGAAAGTATGTGAGCTAGTTGTAGGTTTTCATTTTTACTGTCTATGAGGCTCTAACCCCCCTCCCCAATTCTGAAATGTCATATTAATTGCTTAGCAGTGCAGAAATACTAAAGCTAAGCACGTTTCCTAAAGCTGAGGTATCCTTTGATTTTTATATTAATTTTTTTAAGACAATGAAATTTGGAAAACAATAGTCTTGGCTGTCCTGGAACTTCTACAAAGATCAAGCTTGCCTTGAATCTGCTGCAATCCACCTATTTATGCCTCCCAACCTCTAAAACGTGCCACCACACCTAGCTAATTACTTCCCCTTTGATTTTAAGTTAGATTCTCCAGTGTGTATTAGAGGAATAGTCTCTATGAGATCCTAAAACATACATAGTAAGATTCGTTTTGCTGTATTGGATTGTCTCCCTGACTTCCCCGAGCCCTGGCTATAGGAACAATTTTTCATCGCAAGTGTACTTGTAGGTTAATGTTTTTAGGGAGTGTGGCTAGTGATGCGGACACATCAGGTATATGTATATCACTCTGCAGTATCCTGGAACCAGTTTCCTTGGGTGGAGGGGGTGCTCTATAAATTTTTGTTATAATAATCAGTTAATCCCTGCTCTTCGTTCCAAAGGGCTGAAGCTTGGGGCAAGCTGGGCAAGCAAAGGCACATTGCTGGTTGCAGAGTCTTGTCTCTGGAATTTGCATTCCTTGTTATCTTCTTGAGATCAGGGACTCTCCCTTCCTTCTACCCCAAATACCAAGGCCTCACAAAGCACTCCTCAGTATGTTTCCTTTTGACTGACTTTCCTAATGTACAGTTGTGGGCTGTAGGAAGAGTGCATAGGAACCCCATTTCCCAAGTGTGTGAGGCTTTTCATCCCCGGAGTGTTTGTGGTCAAGTTGCTGTCTTCAACATAACGTTTGCAGATAGTCTATAGTTGACCAGTTATAATAACTGAACTTCTCTGCCTATTGTTCCCCCACGTCTTTGCCTGTGTTCTGCTGTAAAAACAAAAATTACTGGACATAGTTCTTACAGAACTGCTTTATGGAAAAGGGTAAGGTCTGTCCTCTTTGCTACACATCCTAATGCCATAGGGGCGCATGTAAATATTTTGTACATGCATGTATGAAAATACATAGGAGCAGGTGCTGGAGAGGTGGCTCCGTGGCTAAGAGTGCACACTGCTCAAGCAGTGCTGGGATTCCCAGAGCCCCTGGGAAACGGCCACTGTCCAGTGTGGTGCAGTGCAGAGACAGGAGGATCACAGGGGCTTGTGGGCCAGCGAGTCTCGCCAACATGCTGGGCCTTAGGTTCAGGGAAAGATCCTGCCTCAAGTGAATAGGGTGGAGAATGATAGAGCAGGGCATTCAGAGGCCTTAGCTGTCTTCTGCATGTACACGAAGGACGGCATGCGGTACTCCCCGCCCCCTGCTGCTACACACATGCACCACACATACCCCCCCCCCTCTCTCTCTCTCTCTCTCACACACACACACACACACACACACAGAGAGAGAGAGAGAGAGAGAGAGAGAGAGAGAGACAGAGAGAGACAGAGAGAGACAGAGAGAGACAGAGAGAGAGACAGAGAGAGAGACAGAGAGACAGAGAGGACACAGAAGCAGGATTAGCTTTCACTTTAAAGAAATTGTAAGTTTTATCTACTGTGAGGCCTATGTTTAATCCATGTGGATGTTGTCTTTAGTTATTTGATTTTCCATAAATCTACTGTGTTCCTTGTATCAGAAGAATGCCTCAATAGGGTTTTGTGAACCATTAAACAAGTGTGAATGATTTTTCTATAGCCTGTCACACCAGATCAAAAAATTCTGCCCCAGAAGCGAGCTAGCAAGTCTGCCAAAGGGCAAAACGTGGTCCTTATCAGATCGCAAGCCTTTCCTACCTACTAAACGGTGTTCAAGGGTTGTAGGGATGATGCGACCCACCTAGCCCAATGTCATTTTAATCACATAGACAAATCTTTCTTCCAGGCAACCAATCCAGAATCTGAGATCTGAAAACAATGCAATCTTTGTGCAAACACCTCAGTGTATCATTAGCCATAGTGTAAAGCTCAGTACAGAACACTTACATTTTATCTGAAAAATCTGATCTTGCTACTATTTTCTTCTTGGTTTTAATATTCATTCATTCATTCATTCATTCATTCATTCATTCATTTATTTTTGAGGCAGAGCCTCCTGTCGTCCTTGAACTCCGTCCTTAGACTTCTAGAGGAGCTTCATTGTACCAGTGTGGTTGATTAAATCATGGACCATTGATGATGAATTTAACTTGTGATGTCCCTTTCCTCCCCGAGATTAGGTTGTGAGGCTGAAAGTCCTACCCTTCTAATCCTGCCGTGGCCTTCAGAGTGGTCAGCCCCTACCTTGAGTGATTTGGGGGCTGCCAGCCATCAGCCAACTCAGCATACAAAACAGAGCCTCTCACGCTGTATATTCCAAGTATATTATATCCCAGGAAGGCCAGGGAGGAAAGAGCAAGCACACACTTCATCATAGTCAGATTGTGGAAGACCCAGGGTGCCAGATTAGGAGGGCAGGAATTAAAAGTTTTTAAAGTAGGGTGTTGACAAAATCAAAGTCATGATGGCCAGGATAAGCTACAATAAGACAGGTGCCGGAGCTAAGTGTAGGCAGATGAGGCAGGCAGCATCGCCATGGAAGGACTTTCACGAGCTTGCGAGAGAAAGAAGTGGAGAGGGACCAAGGGATTTCATGGGCAGTAAGGCGAAGGACTGGGTGGTGTTGGTAGATGATCAGATCTGGGAGTCTTGTGACGAGAATAACGGGTGATGTCAAACCTTGGCACCGCTAGACGTAACTGCCTTGGAAATCTCTAGAGAAAGAGAGTTTGAAAACTGAATTAATTTTCTAAGTATTATATCAGAGATTGCAAACCATCTGAAATGTAATGTCAGTGGGCAATCAAAGGGATCAAAGGTGGGATCAAAGCCAGACCCTGCTTATACTCTAGGTCTTTGTGATAGTCAGTGTCAATTGTCAACTTGACAGAATCTAGGCTCTTCTGGGAGATGGCCCTCGAAGCATGCCTTTGGGGGAGTGTTTTTTGAGGTGGAAAGACCCTCCCACTGTGGGTGGCACCGTTTCCTGCCTGAGATCCTGGGCTGTATACAGTGGAGAAGGTGAGCTGAGCACAAGACTTCATCCACTTTTTTCTGCTTACTGACTGTACTTGGAACATGAACCACTGCTTCCAGCTTCTTCTGTCCTGACTTCTGTGCCATGATGGACTGTACCTGGAACTGGACCATAAACACCTCACCTCTCTCCCGTAAGCTACTTTTATTGAAGGCATTTTATCCCAGCAACAGGAAAAGAGACTAATGGTCTCCATAATGTCACAGCTGACACCGAGGAACTGAACAAGATTTCTGAGGCCTAAAGAGAGAAGGGAGCAGGTGACTAAGAACTCATCCCTGCCCCACTGTTACCCAGGGTCAGGAGGACACAGGGAGCCAAAGTCCAGAAGAGGAAGTTTATCAGAATCTCAACATTTATCTGGGAGGAAGGAGAAAATGAGCTATGGCAAATGCACATCAACAGATGAATGGATAAAATGTAGAACATGCAAGTGATGGACTATGCCTCAGCCTAGAGAAGAATGGAGTTCTGACACTTGTGATAATATAGGTGAGCCTTGGGAGCACTGTACTATACAAAAGTAACACAAATGGACAAGAAGTGTTTGATTGCACAAAAACATGAAAAACAAACTTGCAGAGGCAGAATGCAGAGTAGCGATTAGCAAGGTGGGGGAAGAACAGTGAGTTATTACTTGGCAGATAGAGTTGCAGTTGGGGAATGATAACATTCTGGAAATGGACAGTAGTGCTGGTTGGACAAGCAATGTTGTTCTTGATAACACCGAACTATACACCTGGAAAAGGGTAAAATGGTGAGCTTTAGGTTAGGCTTTTCTGCCCACAATTAAAAACCCTCATTGCCTCTATTGCACGAATTTGTATGATATATTGTGTACCCTATATATAGTGATATATTGTGTACCCTAATAAAATTTGCCTGAAGATCAGAGGACAGAACAAGCTACTACATTAAACATAGATGCCAGGCATGGGTGGCACACACCTTTAATCCTAGCACTTGGGGAGTCAGAAATCAGTCTGGATCTCTGTGAGTTCAAAGCCACCCTGGACTACATGAGATTGACTCAGTCTAGGAGAGAAAACAGAGCCAGGCAGTGGTGACACACACCTTTAACCTCAGCACTTGAGATCTCATGCCTTTGCTTGGGAAGCACACGCCTTTAATCCCAGGAAGTGATGGCTGAGTGGAGAAAGGTATATAAGGTGTGAGGAGACAGAACTAAAGCTTTTCCTAAAGGTAAGAAGTGGCTTGTTCCTTTGTCTCTCTCATCTTTCAGCATTCACCCCAATATCTGGCTCCGAGTTTTTACTAAAAGTCGGTTTAAAATTTAAGCAACACTATGGTATCTTGGCTTCCATAATCATCATGCTAGTTGAAACGTAGCCTGTAACAGGCATTTTTCTTTTGGCTCTTATTTACCTTTATTTTTTCTTAGCATTCCCAAGAGAACCTTGAATGAGTTGTTACCAAACCCACTGTGTTAAAAATGATTCTTACTAGATTTTTCTACCATAGAAATATGGTCTTTATTTCTGTGTCAAGAAATGTAAGAAATCAAGCAGTAAGTTCTACACTTTAGTATCCTCGTAGAAAGAAAGAAGTCCTACCCAGGCATGCCTAAATACTAGCTCAGTCCTGATGCAGAAAGCAGGCTAAGGCCACCAATAAGCTAGTCATATCTTCCTTCGACCCTGTGGCTCACAGTGTGGTTCATGGACCAACTGTTCTAGCATCACCCAGAAGCATGCTAAAATGATTAATCTTGGGCACAATCCCAGACCTACTGAATCCGAGTCTGCCTCTTAGCACTAGCCCACGTGTTTCTTATGAGCACTAGCATTGGTGAATGCTGCACAGATCACTAATCACACTGCTAAATTCACAAGACTTTCTTACACACAGCCCAGAAACATTTTTCTCTTTGAAGAAGGAAAGTTAAAAGCAGGGAGCAAACATCAGCTCTGTAATAGATACTAATGCATTCGTTTCCCGATGTTATTTAATACTTAAAACGGTAATAGAATTGTAAAGCACTGTTCTCATTTCAGTGAAGAAATTGGCTCAGCCATCCCACTGCTTTCTAGCCAGTATGTACCAGGACTGACATTTGACTTCAGGGTTTCCAACTCCACAGTGTCTTAGAATACTAACCTACCTAACCTGATGTTTTTGAAAACTTTATAATACATGGAATGTGTTTTGATCAAACCGGCCTCTTTATTCCCCTCCTTCAGTTCCTCGCCTATCCCTCCCCACCATTTTCCTTCTCAAGTTCAAGTGTTCTTTTTTATTTTTTAAAAACCTACTGCATCCCTGATGACACCTTACCACCCCCCCCGCCCCCACCTTTTCTTCTTGTGAAGGAAAGCATTCTGACTCTTTTGGAATGAGAAATTACTTAGAATTTCACCAAGGACAATATAACACCACTCAAGACCATAAAACTGTCACCATTAAATAGTTATTTATTGCTGTAAAGTGCTTCTCTTCACCAATCCTCATAAACCCAGCTGAGGCAAAAAGGAGCTCCATTCTGTACACAAAAGGCTGAGGCTCGCAGTAGCTAGAGGTCTGCCCACAGTCAGAGAGCGAGGAGTCAGAGCAGAAATGAAGCCGAGAATACTCAAGAGCTAATGCTAATACTCCAGAGACTAGCTTCTCAGAGCTACTAAAGGGAACTCTGTGGTAGTATTCTAATTGTACTGAAATGTGATTTTGATTGTATGTTAATAAATAAAGTTGCCCGGGGGGGTCAGAGCTATTAGAGCCATAGTAAGAGTGTGGTGGTGGTGGCACACGCCTTTAATCCCAGCACTTGGTAGAAGAGCTAGGTAGATCTCTGTGTGTTCAGGGATACAGCCAGCATTGGAGACACACGCCTTTAAGACCTAGGGGGCTGTACATACAGACAGTGACAAGGCAGTCACGTGTTTGGGTTTACAACCAATGAGAAGGCAGAACAAAAGACTGTGAAAAGACTTACACACAGGAAATAGGTCTCTTTCGGGAAGCTAGGAGCACGCAGGAGGAAGGGTAAGATTTTAGCTCTGAGCTCTGACCTCTTGGCTTTCTCTTTTACATTGGTTCTGGTTTCTTATTTAATAAGACAGTTGGTTACATCTACAGAACTCTTTCATACAGATGTTGCCTGATGCCCTCTGAAACCAGCCTGGTTGACATTTGGGACAGTCACCTTTCCCTGAGATGAATAAGTGAAGCCACACACAGATCCCATCCACTCTATTGGCTTTGCCTGAGATTGTTGACAAACACTAATGCACGAGGTATTGTGATGGAATCCTTTTATTTTTTAAGAAAAATTTTTTTATTCATTTTACATACCAGCCACAGATCCCCCTCTCTTCCCTCCTCTCACTCCCCCCAACTCCCGATACCCTCCTCCAAAAGGGTAAGGTCTCCCATGGGAAGTCAGCAAACCCTGGTACATCCAGTTGAGGTGGAACCAAGCCCTTACCCTGGCATCAAGGCTGAGCAAGGCATCCTGCCATAGGTAATGGATCCAGAAAGCCAGCTCATGCACCAGGGACAGATCCTATTCCCACTGCCAGGGGCCCCTCAAGCAGACCCAGCTACACATCTCTCTCCCGTATGTAGAGGGTCTAGTCTGGTCCCATGCAGGCTTCACAGCTGTTGGTCTAAAGTTCCTGAGTTCCTATGAGCTTGCTTCAGTTGTCTCTGTAGATTTCCCCCATCATGGTATTTACCCTCCTTGCTCATATAATCCTTCTTCCCTCTCTTTGACTGGACTCCCAGAGTTCAGCCTGGTGCTTGGCTCTGGATCTCTGCATCTGCTTCCATCAGTTACTGGATGAAGGCTCTATGATGACAGCGTTTTTACCAATCTGGTTACTGGGGAAGGCCAGTTCAGGCACCCTCTCCACTATTACTAGTAGTTTAAGCTGGGGACATTCTTATGGATTTCTGGGAACTTCCCTAGCACCAGATTTCTCCCTAACCCCATAATGTCTCCCTTTATCAAGATATATTTTTTCATTGTTCTCCAACTCTGTCCCTTCCCAAGCTCGACCATCTTATTACCTCATATTCTCATCTCCCATCCCCTCCCCTCCATTACCCACCCCTCATACCCAGTTTACTCATAGAAATCTCATCTATTTCCCCTTCCCAAGGCCTTCCATGTGTCCCTCTTAGGGTCCTCCTTGTTTCCTAGCTTCTCTGTAGCTATGGGTTGTAGTCTGGTTATCCTTTGCTTTACATCTAGTATCCACTTATGAGTGAGTATGTTCGATGTTTGAGTTTCTGGGTCCAGGTTACCTCACTCAGGACGATATTTTCTAGTTCCATCCATTTGCCTGAAAATCTCATGATGTCATTGTTTTTAACAGCTGAGTAGTACTCCATTGTGTATATGTACCACATTTTCTTTATCCATTCTTCGTTGAGGGGCATCTAGGTTGTTTCCAGGTTCTGGCTATCATGAATAAAGCTGCTGTGATGGAATCTTTAGAGGAGGCTCACCCGGAAGTGAACTGCACTCTTCCTGCCTTTCTGTTCTCAGGTCATGTGACTTGTGCTGGGCGATTGTGTAATATATCTCAGGAGGGAGCAGCAATTCCACTGCATATTTCAAAAATCAACTCCTCACTGCAACACATACTTGTTCTTTTCTTTTTCTTAATTTTTTTTAATTGATTGCCCTTACCCTCCAGGCCTGTGTGTGTATGTATGTATGTATGTATGTATGTATGTGTGCAGAAACATGCGCCATGGTGCATTTGTGGAGGTCAGAGGACAACCTTGGAAGTTGGTCCACTCCTTCTACCTGGTTAGGGCAAGGTCTCACACTTCAGGCTTTTTGTGTGGGTCCCAGGATTTGAACTTGTGTCTTCAGGCTTGCATGGCCAGCACCTTCATCCACTGAGCCATCTCCTCAGCACTGCTTTTTATTCTTCTAAAAAGAGAAGGGCAGTGCTTGGAGAAACATAAAATGGTGGAGCCAGTGCAGTGAACAATATGGACCAAGCCTCTTAAAGATTAATTATAAATTGCACCATGATAGAGAAATTCTATCCCAGGGTGTGTACCCAAAGAGTCAAAGCAGACGTGCTCTCATTTGCTAGCATGAGCTGGAATTTTTCCATCTTGCTCCTTTGCAAGGGATATTCATTGCTCTCCAGTGCTCAAGCACTTCTTGGCTTGTCTAATGTTTATTTATTCATTTCTCAGTGTCAGCCTTAATCTCACATCCTCATGGAAACTTCCCTAACTTCTATCTAGGTCACACTCTGCTGTTGGGTACTCATAATCTCCTGTACTTCTATTAGTCATCTTTACATACTGTAACAAAATACATAAGACAGTGTGCTTAAAAAGAGGAAAGGTTTCTTCTGAGTCACAGATTGGGAGGTTTCAGTCCATCATCTGTTGGTCTTAGGTTTTGGGATGAGCACCGGCATCAATGTAGGAGGATGTGGTTGAAGAAGCTGGTCACACTGAGACATCGGGAAGCAAAGAGGAAGTGAGAGAGAAGGACAAGGGCTCTTACATCCTCTGTAAGGGCATGTCTCCAGTGACATAGTTTTTCTTTCATTTATCCCTGCCTTTTAACGGTTCCACACTTCTCAGAAATGACATGGGCTGGGATCCAAACCTTCAGCATTTGAGCCTTGAGGTGCATGAAAGATTCAAATTATGGCTCTTTCCATCACCATACTCAGCACAGGTATTATTTCATAATTATGTGGGTATTTCCTCACATATAATGTATTCCACTGAAAGCTGAGCTGTGGGAATACAGGAATCAAATTATGTTTTAAACTTTCCTCTGCTCACGCATATGCCTACTCATCCATGTCCAATAAATGTTTGTGGAAACATACAGTGAAATGTGTGAAAACAATTTTTTTAATAAATTATAAAGTTTTACACAAATGATACTGCTATCATTTATTTGTATGTGAACACTCAGATCTTACTCTGTATTTTAAAGGCGTTCGTGAGTTTGTATTTAATTGCAGTACATCTTCATTCATTTTGCTGCCTGAGCTAACTTTGGCCTTCTTCGTAGTTTAATATGGCATGCAGAGGCAGAGCCTGAGTTCTCTGGGCATAGGCAGAAGGCTTTTTCACCTGACTGAGACAGTAATCTTTACCATGTGGGAGGGCTCTAAATTCCTTACCTGACCTCTTGATCTAAGATGACTCAATTTACAAGAGATTATTCACATTCAAACCAGAAAAGTTTGAGATCCTCCTGGTGCCACTTGCTGGCTGGGGGAAATACGTGTTTGTAGACAAATGTGTTTGCTTTTCTTTCTTTTTTTTTGTTTTTTTGTCAGAAAAACATCACCATATTATGCAGGATTCTGCCATAGTTGCCAAGATACTGCTCTAAATTCAGAATTCAATTTTTTAACTCCTTCAAACCTGGCATCTTCCATTCTACTTTTCCTGTTTTAAATTATTTTTCTTTATTTTTGAAATTTTCATTTATTTATATAATGAAGAAGAACTGCATTTAGCAACTTTCACCATGTCCTTCCCAGCATATTCACTCCCACTTCTTGTCTTTTTTAATTCTTTTGATTAAAAAAAAAAAATCCTGTGAGTGCTGCCCAAGCATGGTGAGGGATCATTCACAAGAGCGTGGGAGCCCTAGTGACCACACCCTCAATAAAGAATAATCTTCCTTCCTACAGCAATCATCCACTGCCAACAGCTCCCCAGGATGGAGCATGGACAAGAGATTATCTACCCCACTTCTACCAAGATTTTGGTTGGCTTACGCTTGTGCTGGTCAGCATGGATGCTGTGAGATCATGACTGCAGTGGCCATATCATGCCCAGAAGACGCATTTCACTGTACCCTTCTCCATCCTCTGACTCTTACAATTCTTTTTTACACCTCTTCTGCAATGTTCCCCGAGTCTTGGCCATGATAGTGACGGGGCTAATATAGACATTCCATTTAGGGCTGACCACTACTGTCCTAGACAGGGCTACTATTGCTGTGATGAAATATCATGGCCATAGAAGCAAGTTGGGAAGGAAAGGGCTTATTTGGCTTACACTTCCATATCACTGTTCATCATTGGAGGAAGTCAGGACAGGAATTCAAACAGGTCAGGAACCTGGAGGTAGGAGCTGATGCAGTGGACATGGGGGAGAGCTGCTTACTGGCTTGCTACTCATGGCTTGCTCAACCTGCTTTCTTAGAGAGCCCAGGGCCACCAGCCAGCTGTGGTACCAACCACAACCCATCAATCACCAATTAGGAAAATGTTCTATGGACCTGCCTACAGCCCAATCTTACGGAAGCATTTCTCAATCGAAGTTCCTCCTCTCAGATGACTATAGCTTGTGTCAAATTGACTTAAAACCAACCAGCATGCTTACCCTTGGCATTCTGACCAGTTATGCATCTCTCTGATGACTGCTGACCACTGCAAAAGAAACTTCCTGATCAAGGTTGATGAGAACAGCCTAGGCCTATGAGTATAAACATTTCTGTTTCATTTTTATCTCTAATTTCCCGTTTTCTGTTACATTAAGCAGTTTCAGGTCATTTGGGGGCATGATATACATCTTTTGAAAACATTGCGTGCCCTTTGCCACAGCTATCAGTAACTGAAAGTAACCTTGCTGTACAGAGGAACAGAGATGTTACTTTAAATATAGGGATAAAATTCAACACAATGGTGGTGTGGAGGAATATGGTGTGCATTGTTTTATTTAGTCTTCCTCAAATTAAAACCACACACAGCTCCCCTTTTGACTAAAACTAGTTCCACTACAGAATGTAGCCCCTCTTTCTCAGTTCATTGTTCAGCTCCCACAGTGCTGTGTGGAAAGCCCTTGATAAACATTGTTACTCAGTAGATGTTCCAGCCAATGATGAATGTTGTGGAAGCATTTTTTACTCCAGGTATGTCAAAATCATTTTAAACTGGAAGTATATTGAATCTTAACTTTGTGTGTCTTGAGCATCTCAAATAGCTGTGCACATCTAAGCTCATGTTTTAAGTTTAACCGAATATCACTTACAGGGTCCAAGTTCATGGGCAAAGAAAGCCCATCTTTACAATCAACAGAAATCATGCTGGTCTTTTGCTCTCTTACCAAACAAGTATTAACTGAGCATAAAACAGACAGTACTCACTTTCAAGAACCTACATTTTAAGAAAATAATAGTAATAATACTTAGCTATCATATTAATTTACTGAGAACTTATGATAGGCCAGGTACTGTGTTGAGAGCTTCCTGCAAATTACTTCAAACAATCGTTATCCTGTGAATATGAGACATTAGTTTTCCATTCTCATTTTAAAATGAGAAGAGAGTCTGGGGAGATGGCCCAGTGGGTAAGAGTGCTCCCCGTGAAATCAAGAGGGCCTGAATTCAAATCCCCAGAACTCACCTACAGTCCAGCATTTCTACAGGTGCCTATAATCCCAGCATCAGAGGAGACGTCAGGGTCTTGGGAGATTGGTGACTGGCACATCCTGGTTCAGTGAGAGACCTTGTCACAAACATAAAGTGGAAAGCAATAGATGAAGACACCTGATGCCCACTCTGGCCTCTGTGTGTGTGTGTGTGTGTGTGTGTGTGTGTGTGTGTGTGTGTGTGTGTACATGACCACTCACCCATTCACATGTACACATCCATCTACCACATACACGTGCACACCACAAGAATGAGAAGTAAGATAGCACACTCGAGTCAAGTTTGAAGTTTGTTATCTACAAGCCAGAGTGATGGTCAAAGCCTTTGACAGTAGGCATGACAAGAGTGCCCAGCACCAGGAACCAGGAATGGACACTGTTCATAACCCAGAAGGAGGTACAGATGGCCAGTAAATTCCCTCATTCCTGGATTGTGGGTGGGATCTGGGGTCATGGGAGAGGATCAGATAGGCTGAGAAATGGCCTGCTGTCTGAAAAATAGCTATGACCATAACACACTACCCTTGTAAGGTCTACATAAGTGGAGCTTCAGGCTGGGGCTTCAGCTCAGTAGAGAGTGATTGTAGCAGGTACTGTGTAAGCCGTTCCATGCAGATCAGGAAGTAAGATGTGATGTCAGAGAGGCAACGGTGGTTGATTTTTGAAGGAGCTTTATGTTGATAGCAGCCACTCCTAAAAGACACACAACATCCCTTCCATATACATCCTGTCTCATTGAGTTGACCTTGTTTTCATTCTGCTGGCATGGAGGTAGTCTGAAATTTGAACTTTACAAAGCAGTAAGATTTAGTTGAACTGTCAAATAACTGAGGCCAAGCAAAACCTGCAAATATGCAATTAGGAGAATTGCTGCTGCTACTGTTGAAGTGTAACTGCTCACCCAGTGAAAGCTAAAGGTGTGCCCCAATTAGGGGTTTTCAAATGCGTGCTGATATTTGTATGATTGCGATGCTGTAATTATATTCAAAGGAATTTGTGGTCCTTGGGGGACACATGGCTATAGAAGACACTACTGCTGCTGTAACGATTTTTCACTGTTTATTTATGATACAATAACTTCATCAGTATTAACCTTCAGATAAAATGGGCTGTTGATATGATCTTTGAAAATGTAAACTACACCGTAAGACACTTCTGTGACTGGAAAACACACTTTGGTTATGTTCTGCTGAAGAAATGTTTTTTCACAGAGTAGGTGGCAAGTATCCTTTTTTGTTTTGTTCATAGTCCATCAGCTGTATGATAGCTGGGGTTTCCATGGCTTGTGTTTTTGAGCATTAAGAAGGTATATCTTGGTTTACATTCACCTTCATAAATAACACATTTTTTTTTCACCCAGCAACTGACATTCTGGTAAGTGGATCAATAAGAAGTAGAGAGAGAGGTAAGCAGAAGCAAGACATGACATGACACCTTGTCCCTGGCTGGGTTCTTTTACTGCCCGTAGCACCAGAAGTGTGTGCTGCTCCACACCGGCTCTTTCGTGTTCCTGAGCAGGCTGTCCTGAAAGCTTCCATGGAACAACTACACCTGACTTAACCTACTGAACAAAATGGCTTTGTCCAAGACCCTAAGGCATAGCTTGCTGGAACTAGATGATTGCATCTTCAGAAGAAAAAGTTCTTATTTAGCTACACAGAAGAGGACATTGATATTTTCTTGTTATAGGACAGTTCAATATATAGCGTGGAGGTCAACTTTGAAGATGCCTCAATCCGTTGTCGGAGCACAGTCTAGGAATGGAGTCGTGCAAAGAGGATGCTGAATGCTTGTGAGAAAACTCCAGGAAAACAAGAGTCTTGTTGCTGTGGGATGGTCTGTATGGCAAATGTGTTGCTCTGATTGGTCAATAAATAAAACACTGATTGGCCAGTGGCTAGGCAGGAAGTATAGGTGGGACTAACAGAGAGGAGAAAAGAAAGAACAGGAAGGCAGAAGAAGTCACTGCCAGCCGCCGCCAGGACAAGCCGCATGTGAAGATGCCAGTAAGCCACGAGCCATGTGGCAAGGTATAGATTTATGGAAATGGATTAATTTAAGCTATAAGAACAGTTAGCAAGAAGCCTGCCACGGCCATACAGTTTGTAAGCAATATAAGTCTCTGTGTTTACTTGGTTGGGTCTGAGCGGCTGTGGGACTGGTGGGTGACAAAGATTTGTCCTGACTGTGGGCAAGGCAGGAAAACTCTAGCTACATCTTGTGACCTCAGTTTCTTCAAAAACCTGGAGTTGTTCTTGGAATGTGTTTACGTGTTCCTCCCAGGGGTAACAGGATAGGAGTGAGTTTGCTTCAGCTCTTGTTATTAGTATTTCTCTATGGAAAAACAAGTTTATGCCGCATGTGTGGCTTGTCCTTGTGATTATATACTTTACTCAGGTGATTTTTTTCTTAACCCTCAGAGTATAAATTGTCCAATGCTCTGAATAAAGTTGCCTATTGCATGAGACATTAGTCTGCCTCATTTTTAGGCTCCACTCTCCCCAGGCTCATGCTGCTACCTAGAGTGGTAAACAATTCATACTCATATAGACCATGACCTTGAACTTACTGGCTGGAACTGTGGTGAAGGCAATTTATCTTCTGCAAGTCTCAGAATTTTAAAAGATAAGTTTCTCAACAGAAGGTCTGCTGACATTTTGCAGGAGATGATTCTTTGCAGTGGAGAATCCTTTCCACAGGGCAGAATGTCTATCATCTCTGCCGTTAATTCTGGTAGCACTTTCTCTCAGTTAAATCATCCCCAATTGAGAAACATGTTCAGTGTGAAATTATAAACAATAGAACTCATTTTACAGGAATGATAGGAAAAGTAGTCACACATATGTTGGTCATATTTCTGTCACTGTAACAAACATCCGAGGTAAATCAACTTAAAAAGAGGAAGGTTTATTTGTCCACAGTAACAGGCCCATTGCTGTTGGGCCTGTGGTGAGGCAGCATATTATGCCAGGAGGATGCTGAAGAGCAGCCCATCCATCGCACGGTGGCTAGGACATGAAAGAGAGAGGGTCAAGGTCCTGACACTGCATCCAAAGGCATGTCTCCACTGAGTTCACTTCCTTACCGAGTTCCATTGTCTAGAGGTTTCCACTGCCACTCTTGATGAACAAGTCTTTTCTATGTGGACCTTTGAGAATCTCTCAAAGGCACAAATTCCTGATCCAAACTATGTCAGATCCCCCAAATGCTCTGAGTTCAATCTCTGTTAATGTACCACCTTATATGGTAAAGGGCAGTCAGGGCGGCACTAAGGTCACTAGTCATCTGGTCTTAGACCATCTGGAGAGACCCAATGTAATCACAGGGATTCTTTAACAGTGAGAGTGGGTGAGGAGCAGAGGTCAGAGTGATGAGATGTGAGGACTTATTTCCTCGCTTTGAAAGTGGGTAAAGGTTCCAAAGAGCAGTGGAATGTAGACATTCATTAGAAGATAGAAAAGGAGAAGAAACAAATCCTTCCAAAGATATATAGGAAAAAACACCTTGATGATTTAGTAATACTTATGTAAATCTTCTGGCTGATATCACAGGATACATTTGTGTTTTGAGCTACCAAGGTGGTGCTAAAATTTATTACATCAGTAATAGAAAACAGAAACAATAGGACTAGACCCTTACACCATATGCAATAATTAGTATTTTCTCAAATATGATATTCAGATAAACAGTAAGCACCAGAAAAGATGTTCAATGACTGTGAGATACTAAATGATTGCAAATCAAAATAGCATGAGATACTACTTCATGTCCACATAGAAATAGTTCATCCACTTTGGAAAATGTCTAGTAATTGCTCAAGTGAATAACATAGAAAATCCGGGTGTGGCAATGCATCCTAGGAATCCCTACACTTGAGAAACTAAAACAGACAGGCCATTGAAAATTTGAGACCAGGTGTCCTTACTAAGAGAGTAACATTCTCTACCTGTTGGCTAATGAACTTGGGGAACCCAACATGACCCCACATTAGTTGTGGTTCTGGATTCAGTGTTGGATACCTGATAAAGAATTTTTTCCTCCCTGAGAGCTGAAGCATTTAACCAGGCATATCTCAGAACTGCGGGTGTAGGAAATCTAAGTTGAGCAGGCGAACTCAAGGGAATCGTGCTTAGAGGAGCTGGTCTTATCTCGGTCCTCTCCCTGAGCTTGTGCAGTACACTTGGCAGGAAGAGGCTCTATGCATCACATGTTTGTAGAAGGCCGTGGAAAACCTGCAGGGTGTCAACTTAATAGCACATGTGCAAGCGCTGTGTCTGCTAAGAGTCACAATGTCCACACGGTGGTTTAACAGCTCCCTAGAGAGTTCTCGTCGGGAGGCAAAGAAGGTGCAGCCTGATGCCAGCAGAGCATGGCAGTAGCAGATGTAGTCACTGTGTTGATTAGGGTGGGTTTTGTTGTTGTTGTTGTTATTTTTTATGTCAGCTTGACCCCAGATAGAGTCATCCGAGAAGAAGGAATCTCAATTGAGAAAATGCTCCCATCAGACAGCCTTGTAGGCAAGTGTATGAGGCATTTTCTTGATTCATGATTGGGTGTGTTTCATGGCTGTTTCCTCTAAGATCAAAACAGTCCAGCTTACAGGGAAGCTCATTAAGATAGGATGTAGACAACTCCAAATACCTTCTGGAACTCCCTGAAACTGATCAGATTCACCTGTCCCCTCCCTCACCAAGAGTGTATGAACAGTAAAGACTGCCAAGAGAAGACTCAGACAAGCCACGCCTCTTGGAAGAAGCAGAGACCAGCCTAGCAACCTGAAAGAGTCTCAGACCAGGGAAAGACACTCTCAGCTTGTTGAGCTGCCTGCAGGCTGTGCGGTGCACTCCAGGCTCCCAGCTTTCATAGACTGTCATCCAAAGGAGTGAGCTTTGGTGATGCAGCTGTCTTTGAGTCACTTCAGCCCTGTAAGTCACACCTCACCATATTCCCGGGGCTAACCCCAATAAACCCGCTGGACACCAAGCTGGGCTTCAATGTTATCCGTACTTTGGTCTATCATCAGTTCTCTGTCTGGGGTTTGTTCCTGTCTCTCCAGGAATAGAGTCCTACAGCAACACGAAGGGCCCCGTCCACTGTTGGCAATCTCGCCCAGGTGGCAGGTGGTCCTGGGGTGTATAAGAAACCAACCTGGCAACCTAGGAGGAACAAAACAGTAAACAGCACTCCTTCATGGCTTCTGCTTCAGTTCCTGCCCCCAAGTTGCTGCCTTGAGTTCCTTCTCTGACTTCTCTCAGTGACAAACTTGCTTGGAACATGTAAGCTAAACAAAGCCTTTCTTCCCCGAGTTGCTCTTTGCCGTGGTGTTTTATCAGAGCCATAGGAAGCAAACTATTACAGAATTGGTACAAGGATCATGGGGAATTGCTGTGATAGACCTTCGGAGGATTGTGGACGTTTCTAGAACTTTGGTCTTGAAAAGCTGCTTAGTGCTCAATAGGTTATTCTGTGAGAGTCTGGAAGATGAGAATGCTGAGGCAAATGCAGAGGATGGAGGCCTGGCTTGTAAAGTTTCAGAGAATGTTTGTGTGACATTTTGAGTTAAGCATCCATGGAAATGAAGCCTGTGATTCACTGAGGCAATAGATACTAGTCAGCTGGGGCTGAAGAATCAGATGTGATTAATAAGACACCAGCATCATTCATTCATGCAAAATCTTCTGGGGAGTGTTTCTTCAGGGTCGGCACACAGAAGCTGTGGTTCAGAGAAGGCCAAGACTGCATCTCATACTGTCAGCCTAATGTGGTAATGCGTAAGAGCCTCCCAGGTGGTAATGGTTTGGACATCATGAGAGCTTCAGAAGTGTGGTCATGGGGAGAAGTAAGGCGTGGCACCATATGGCAGAGTTGGAGTTCCCTGTGAGAGGCCAAGAGGCCATTGGTGCGGCCTGTGGAGACCCCAGCACAGTGGAAATGCCAGTATTGTCGGCAGGACAGTGGCAGGTGTTGCATGGAGCTGGCTGAAGTTGTCTGTAGCAAGACTGAGCCTAGAACATGAGCTGTGTGCGCTGTAGATGGCAAAATCGGGAAAGTGGAGCTTCCCAATTCCTTTGGACCTAAGAAGATAATAAGCGAATCCCAGAACTTGGACACTGAGTATCTATATGGTTAAAGTTTGTTTTGTTTTGATTTTATTGTGACTGTGCCTTGGTTTTTCCCTCCTGTAATAAGAAGATATTTAACTTATTTTTATTTTGAAGGAGCTCACAGTTGAGAGACTTTGATATATGAAAAAGATGAAACTTTTAAAGTGTTAAAATGTTTAAAGACTGTGGGACTTTTAAGGCTGTGCTACATTTTCTATTGTGATACCAATATTAGCATGACATATTGGGGACAAACAAGAAATGAAAGTTTATGGTTTAATAGTGATATGTTTGTGTGTCAAGTTGACAAGGGTTCAATTGTGTTGGTTAGTTTTTTTGTTTGGTTTTGTCAACATGACACAAGCTAGAGTCATCTGAGAAGAAGGAATCTTAGTAGTGAAAATACCTCCATCACATTGACCTGTAGGCAATTCTGAGGGGGCATTTTTCTTGATTGATAATCAGTGTAGAAGGGACCATCTCACTGTAGTGGTGCCATCCCTGGGCAGGTGGTCCTGGGGTGTATAATATAACAAACTGAGCAATCCAGGAGAAACAAGTCAGCAAGCAGCATTCCTCCATGGGTTCTGCTTTAGTTCCTAACTCCAGGTTCTTGTTCTTCTTGAGTTCCAACCCCGACTTTTCTCAGTGATAGACTATGATTGAGAAGTGTAAGCAAAATAAACCTATCACATGGTGTTTCATCTATTTGTTTTGCAACAGAAAGCAAACTAAGATAGATGTACTCACCCAAGGAGACCAAGGGCAGGCAGACAGCACTGTCCCCCCACCAGACCTCTTTATATTTAGGTAGATCACAGGAAGGTGACAGCCACTTTAAGGATCAATTATACTCCCCAATTAATTTGCAACTGAGCTTACAGACACACTCAGGAGTGTGTCTCCTAGGTGATTCTGAATTCCATCAAGTTGACACTCAAGACCAACCATCACACCAGACTGTCTAGTCTCTGAATTTTCATTTTTGCTGCTTCCAGGCCCCAGTTAACCAGTCAGATCATTTACTACTGTCTGCTATTCTAATGGAATTAGAAACATCAATATAGAAAACCCTTAGAAGTACTTTCTACGAAGGGATCAAAAACCTGGGGCAGTGGTTGAAATGTGAACAAGGGGTCCAAATGATTATTTAAAAAGTAAGTATGTCAGTATGCTGATGGAAAAATCCAAATGAAATAGGAAATTAGGATATCAAGGCTGTTGAGAAGACTCAGTGGGTAAACATGCTTGCTGCCAGGCCTGATGACCTGAGTTTGAATTCCCAGAAAACACACACACACACACACACACACACACACACACACACACACACACGTGAGATGTAGTTTTAATATTTAAAAAATGAAGTTATAGTATAATATACTGAGAATAGGATTCATAGAGATGGAGTCAGTGGTCTTGAAATATACTATAAGTGGCAATATTTCATTTGAAGATGAATGATGACATATAAATCATTTTTATATAGATTTTAACATGAGTATATTAAATGAATTATCGATTAAACATATATTAAGAATTCACTGGGAATTAGGAAGATATTTTTTCTAAAGAGACAGAGATAAACAAGACCTCCTCAGAAAATTCATCATGAAAGAGGTAATGGTAGAAAAAGTTAGGTGCAATTCAGCATGAGGCTTGCTCTGATAGAAGCACAGAGAAGAATCTTCATTGTGATATCATACATTCAAAATACTCAAATAGCTCTTCACATAGATGAAACTAGGTAAATGTGGAAGACACATCACTAATTCTTTCAGAGCTCTGAAGTATCTTTTATCTGCTGTGCTTGTAAGGGAATCGCAAGAGAAACTAGTAATTATTTTTCTTTTCTTTTTTCTTTTTCTTTTTCTTTCTTTCTTTCTTTTCTTTTTTTTTTTTTTTTTTTGGTTTTTCGAGACAGGGTTTCTCTGTGTAGCTTTGCGCCTTTCCTGGAACTCGCTTTGGAGACCAGGCTGGCATCGAACTCACAGAGATCCGCCTGCCTCTGCCTCCCGAGTGCTGGGATTAAAGGCGTGCGCCACCACCGCCCAGCTGAAACTAGTAATTTTTCATTTAGCCTTAATCTTTTCTTCCTGCAAGATGATGGGCGAGGCAACATCAACGTGAATGTGGTTATTAAAAGTCACAGTGTGAATAGCTGGTGCTGTCAGCTACAGATCCTGATCAATGGGTAGTATATGGAGCCATGAAGATAATTGGCAGAAGAATGTCATAAACTCAGATGTGCTTCCATAGGAAATTATTAGGGGAAATTGCATTAGAGTGGAGAAATGCTCGATTTATTTGGATTTTACTGTCTTTTACTTAGTATGGATGTTTCATAAAATTGGATGATGTGAGTCAGTTTACCTTGAGAGGGAAAGGGGAATGCAGTTTTGGAAGAAGATTTAAGCCCCAAACCTGAAAATGCCTTATATGTATTTATTATAGTATGTCATATCATATTATATTATATTGAGATTCTCTCTATTTCCTGTTTCTATAGCATTATGAGTGGCTCTGCAGATGGGAACATGGGTGAGGACCAAACGGAGCTGACTCCTGGCAGTAAGCAGCAGGGCATTGGAGGATCAGCTGCCCTGACCAAACCAAGGCTCATTTTGTCCCCAGATGGCATCAACGTTAGTAAACTCTCATGTCCTCTCCAAAACATATTATTTTCAATTGCTTTAAAATTGAAATGCTTTTATGATTTCTAATTTCACTAGCTATAGATTACTTTAGCCTCATAACGTAAATTGCATTACACATAGATGCCCAGTCTGGTTAGAGTTGAAAGGGTGATATATATTTTAAAACACTTTTTAAAATTACAGGTGGTATTACTATTCATTTTTAACACATCATAGGCCCCTAAAACGTCACAATTCTAAGTTCTTTGCCAAATAATGACTAGTGGCTAGCATTCACATGGTACGTAGGTCCTGGTTTTGTTCTCCTTTATTCAAGAATGCCTCTACCATTTGAAGATTATAAAGTTATTTTGTAGTGAGCCAGAGTTATGGCACTTTCAACTTGGGAGACTGAGTCTTGAGCATCTCAGGATAGCCTGTGCTATGTAGTGAGAAACCTGTCTTAGAACAAATTTAAAAATAACTTTAATTAATTGGCTCACTGTGTGTGTGTGTGTGTGTGTGTGTGTGTGTGTGTGTGTGTGTGTGTTACAATGATCTAGGTACATATATACAAACGTTAGTATTTCTATTTGCCTGAATGTATTTACTAGTTAGTGGAGGATTTGTTTAAGAAAGATGCTTATGTTGTCAAGGCAATCAGCTTTCAAGACGGCAGAGAGGCCAAGTAAGGGAAATGAAATGACAGAAAAATACGAGTAAAGCATGGAGGAAATGACTCCTTTTCTTTTCCTGGGAAAGTGTCTCTTTTTCAGCTCTCCTCCTGGAACTTTGTGTGTGTATACTAAAGTTACAGTGAGTACAAATACAGCCAGCAGATATTTGTAAAGAGATCTTGCTTGGTGGTCAGTCATCCAGGAAGTTCCCAGTGGGGGAGAGGGGAAGGCAAACCTGAAAATCAGGGCTTTTGGGGTTTCAAGATCTTACTGATCTCAGCTCCAAGAGAGAACTGCACGCTCAAGCTGGCGTCAGATAGGAGTTTCCCAGAAGCTAGCATCAAATTTAAAGTTAATGCAAGCACAAATCTGATTCTAGGCTCAGGAGGCAGCTGCATGGCCTTCTGGGATAAGGCACTGGGCTCCCATGTGAGCTCAGCTCTTGGATAATGCTGCTGAAAGTGCTGGGTGTGGAAGCCTTGGGACTGGACAGAAAGGTGCCCCACAGAGCGGCAAAGGGCAGGGGAGACTAGCTCCTGGGCTTTCTCTTTAAAAGGAGCGGTGGAGTGCCGGTACTCTGAGCAAACATTCTCAAACAGACGTTTCTTGACACTCACCATGCCCTCCAGAGCCGATAAAAGCTCCCGAACATGGCCAGCACCAGGTCTTCCCTGTCTTTTGTTGGTTTCTCCAAACCCTGCCCATTCCTTTATAAATCCACCCATCAAACTTGGCCCAGTGCTCCCAGCAGAGTGGTGCTGTTTCCTTTTGGGACATCAGGGCTACAGCCACTGTGCTCATTGTCAAGATCCCGAACAGAGAGAGACCCTCCTTAGAGCCAGGGCATGTGACGAGACTTTAAGCTTATTATACTTCGTACTCTCTTTGAGAACATGGTGTTTTGAAGTTTTAGCTTCATTGGAGGAGGAATGCTAATTAGATTCACATTGATTAATTAGAGTCTGGGCTTCATCTCCTAATCTTTGCACCCGGGAAGTCTTTCAAAACTGTAGGTCAACTTCCCAAGATTCAGGGAAGAACCCAGAAGCCAAAACCCAGCTGAAGTCTAGCCTCCCCTGAGATCTGGGCCTGAGAACTCTCTTCTTTCTCAGTTCGTTGATGGTCTTACATGTTTTAGCTCTGATCCATGACTTCCATGCAATCATCTTATCCCAAGAAATGAAAATTCTCCCTCATTTTCTTTAACAACATATGAGAAATTTTCTCTTTTACATCCTTCACCATCCTCTAAATATCATATAATATGTTTGTCTATTCTATATTCGGTGTTATTGTATAGCAGTTTCCTCCGAATTGAAACATTCCCTCCAGGAATGAGGAGGGGAGCTCATGGGATACAGGAATCAGGAGGATTCCCTCCCCAGGTTTGTTGAAGCAGAAAATAACTTCGTGGGAAGGAGCCTGACCAGCTGAGCTTCAGACATGCTGACCAGAAAACAAACAGGCAGCTCATGGACCCCTGAGCTGCCTCCAAATTGTACAGAGAGCTCCAGGGTTGCAGCTTCTGTGTCAGAGTGATGGATGGGGCCTCTTATCTGAGTGCTCTCTGCTCCTGTTATTCTCCCCTCCCCCACACTCCTGTGGTAACCCCAGTCAAAAGCCATTGGGCCCCCAAGTTGGTCTTTGGTGCAATCGTTACTTTGGTCAGCTGTGGGCTCCCTTTCTGGGGTGAATAGATGTGTATTTTGTGTCTCCTGAGGGAAAGTCTCTCACAGAAGTGTTTCTTGTTTCAAGTATGAAAATATCATTCATGTTCAGACCAGAGAATGTGTATGAATACTTTTCTCTCTTGTTTTTTTTCCTGCAGTCAGTCATACTTAAGTTTTCCCAGAATCAAGGGCTTTCATCCCATACCTGCCTTAAACATCTTTTTTAGAATTTATTTATTTAGATTTTATGCTTCTGAGTGCTTTGCCTATATGTATGTATGTATGTAATGTATGTGCACCATGGAAGTGTCTGGTACCCAGACAGGCCAGAAGAGGATGTCAGATTCCCCCAGAACTAGAGTTACAAATGATTGTGAGCAGCCACGTGAGTGCTGGGAGTGGAACCCTGTTTGTCTGCAAGAGCAGTAATGCTCTTAACTGCTGAGCCATTTCTCCAGCTCCATATCCTAAGTATCTTGATTGATGGTTTGATGATACAGATATTCATAGATGCAAGTCATTTACCTAAAGATTACTAAATGCATTGACCTAATCTTACCATGTGTCTAATGCTGCCACTGAAAGATCTGACATCATAGTGATGCCTACACCTTAGTATTCAGTTTTCTTTTTCTCTGGAAGGTTTCTGGAGCTTATTTTTTCCCCCATAATTCAATGAAGCAAAGTGAATATGTCTCTTCAAAAAGATCTATCTTGTCACAGTCACTAATTTCTGGAAATTTACATTTTTGAAAGTTTTCAGACTATTGCTTTAGATTATTTGATAATGTCCCCACTTGATTTTCCTTCTTGAATACATTTTAGTTATATGTCCATCTTCTAGGACTGGGGTTCCAATACTCCTGTATTTTGCGTTCACTTCTTTCTTGTCTTTCATATTTCTGAAATTTGTGTCCTCCCTCGCAACATTCTGATGAATTAAAAACTATTTTGATGATATCATTATTGTCAAGTTCTTCGGTGTTCATAGCTTATGTAACAAACTGCCTTTGTTTCAATTTGCAGCTTCTTTTCTAATCTGCTTGGCTGTTAGCTACAGGGTTTTCTTGTTTATAGCTCTTGTCTTTTGGGTTGGGAGTGCTTTCAAAAGGCTGATGACACACTCTAAAGCTGTTCTGAGGAAGTGGCTTTTGATAAGCCTCACTGTCGGACGGTGACAGCCCCACACCCACCGAAGACATTTTTATTATAAAGAGGTTAAAAGAATCTTGGTGTGTAAGTGACAGAAACTATCTTATGCTGCTAGAGATTCTATGGTGAACGGGATAGCCCCTCTCAGCAAAGGATTATCTGAGACAAATGTCAGCCGTATCAGGGTGAGAAACCCTGTCCCAGATGAGTGGCCAGCATGCTTTCTCATTATGGAAGCAGTAGTCAGTAGAAGCAGGCCATTTCTCTGGTGTGTGTGGGCAGTTTCTCCAGGGAAGGATGCTCCAGCTTTTCATGGAGAACATAATCTGGCCACCCCTGTTTCAAACTAGGCAAAGGAGGTAACTGTTAGTATGAAGGCTTTTGCTTTAAATTTTTCTTTTTACTATAGTTGTTTATAGGGTAATGCCTGGGGGGCACTCACCAACCTAAGACAGAGCACCTGTGTGGCCTGGGCAGGCGTCTCCTTGACGGGTAAGGTGACCTGCTGATGTCCCATGCAACCCAAGTCAGAAGCTCATTTTTTAATAAAAGGGGGACCTGCAGGGCCCTCGCCCCCATTTTGGGTAACTGTTGCCTTGCTTGTGGACCTTGACCTTGATATCCTCCCTATGCTAATTCCCTGCCAGGTTCCACCCTCCTGAATGCTTAAGGGAAGTTCCTTGTCTGTGTATCCTGAATAATGGGCGTTAACAGCTTAGATACAAGATTGTAAAACATCAGTAGCGAACTTCTGCCCTCCAGGGTCTTCCCATTGTGCTGTAAGCCTGTATTTAAGACCTCCTACCTTCAAGAAATGACATTCAACATTTAAAATATATACATATATATATATATATATATATATATATATATATATATATATATATTTGAATGAATACTACGAATGTAATCTATGAATACCACAAATGTGATTAATATCATGAGTGTAAGTAATGAATATCATGAGTGTAATTTAAAAAATAAATAAAATTAATAAAAAAATAAATAAAATTTTCTTTTTACTATAGTTTTTTACACTTTCCCTCTTCATTTATACTCTCTATGCTCTGAGTATTTCTGGAGAAGGTATCACCAAGTTGAAAAAGGCAGGAATAGGATATATGGACCCACGTTATATTCTTACAGACTTTCAAGCAATTGGCTTATTAACATCCACTCATCCCCACATTTCATATCACTGAGCCCTCCTTTTTCTGAGCCACTCTGGAGTCCCGTGAGTGTAATTAGCTTGCTTCTGGGTGGCATCACACCTGCAGACACTTAGACCTGACCTTACTTGGTCCAATAAACATTTATTCTCCTTCCACATGACTTCCTTCCTAATACAGTGTGGTTTGGTGTTACAGATGTTTCCTAGGTTCAGCAAAGATGGGATTCAAGTTTCTGTTTCTCATTCTTACTGTGACAAAGACGTTGGAAAGTCTGTAAAAGGAAGTAATCAGGACTTTTACACCAAAGAACAGAAAACCTATTCTGCCTCTTCATTTGCATCAAGTTCACAATTTAAACACACTTGGTGCTCTTTCCAGTGTTCCAATAGTGGCTCTTTGAGCCCTTGCTCCTCCATCGTGGGTGTAGCATGGATATTCTTTCTGCTTTTCTTTTTCTTCATTTTGTGTCTCTGAGCTTTGAACCCAAGGCCTCATGAAGACTAGTCAAGTGCTCTACTACTGAACTACACCTACCAGCCCAAGTTTTTCTATTTGTTAATGATAAAAAGGTAAATGTAATGAATTAATGATTTTGAAGTTCAGAGGAGAAACAAACACCCTTGGGAGACAGGAGGATAGTGTTGGAGGAGTGAGACTAGCTGAAACTGAAAAGTTAGGGTGGTGTTCGCTCATGAAAGAATGGGGGAAAAGGAGAGAGGATAAGGAGGAGACAATTATGGCAGAAACAATACAGATTAAATAGATGAAGAAATGTAAAAAGTTGTTATGGAGAATAATGATGGCCATTATTAGCATTTGGGTGGCAAGGCCGTCTAATCCTCACATTATATCTGTGTAGAAGATAGAATGTTTATTGTCATGTTCCCCAAAGTACCTTTGAAGAAACTTAGGCAAAGAGATATTTAACAACTTATTCAAGGTCCCTTGGATGGTAAGTCACAGAGCAGGAAGGGAGGCTCAGGTGGTGAAGTCCAGAGAGTGAGCGTCTCATAATCTCAGGAGTGTGTCTTCAAGAGGAATGGCACTACAAGGTGACGATGATGGGGGATAGGACCAGGGAGGAAAAAGTTAGAAAAAAATTATATCTGTGAGTGTTTTCCTGAATCTAATTCTGTATACATGTACATGCCTGGTGCCCAAGTAGGGCAGAGATGGTGTTAGATCCCCTGGGACTGGAGTTATAGGTGGATGTGAGCTGCCATGTGGGTGCTGGGAACTGAACCCGGGTCCTCTAGGAAGAGCAGTCAGTGTTCTTAGCCACTAAGCCACCTCTCTAGCTCCTAGTCTTGTTTACATTTAGTCCTAAATTGTTACTATTCTGATGCTCTTATAAGTGGAATTGATTTCTTAATTTCATTTCTGTATTATTCATCTTAGACTTATAGAAACACAAGAGCTTGCAGTGGTGGCACACACCTTTAATCCCAGCATTCAGAAGGCAGGGGCAGGCAGATCTCTGAGTTCAAGGCCAGCCTGGTCTACAGAAAGAGTTCCAAGACAGTCAGGGCTACATAAAGAAACCCCATCTCAAAATAATAATAATATTAATAATAATACCAACAAAAGCCAAGGATTTTTGTGTGCTTGTCTAACATCCTGCAATTTTGTTGAATTTATGTACTAATACTACGCTTTTCTGTGTGGATTACTGTTGTGTTTTGTTTTTTGAAACAGCATCTCACTATGTTACCCAGCTTGCCTTCAAACTTGTTATCTTCCCACCTTAGCCTCTTGAGCACTCAGATCACATGACAAGTGGCATCATGTCATCTTCTAATATAGTTTCATGTCTTCCTTCACTATCTGGGTTCTGTTTTTTGTTTTTTCCTTCATTGTTCTGACTGGGATCTCCAGGACAATGCTCACAGACATCCTTGTTTTGTTTCTGATCCATTACACAGACTATAACTCTGTAGTTTTCACTGACATCCCATTAGCAGATTTAATAAGTCCCCTTTATTTGTAGTCCATGAAGTGCCTCTTATCATGAAAGACGTATTCTCCCAAGTACTGTTTCTATACTTAATGAGGTGATCATTTGATTTTGTGTTTATTTTGTTAGTATATGTTACAGTGGTTGGTTTTTAAGATACTGAACCAGTTACACTTTCCTAGGATAAATTATATTTCATATGGTGTTTAATCCTTTTTATAAGTTCTGAGTTCTACTTGCTAGTATTTTTTTTTTTTTTTTGGTTTTTCGAGACAGGGTTTCTCTGTGCAGCTTTGTGCCTTTCCTGGAACTCACTTGGTAGCCCAGGCTAGCCATGAACTCACAGAGATCCGCCTGGCTCTGCCTCCCGAGTGCTGGGATTAAAGGCGTGCGCCACCAACGCCCAGCTACTTGCTAGTATTTTGTTGAGAATCTTCATACCTGTGTTTGTAAAAATATATCATTCTGTAATTTGTTGTGATATTTTTCTACAGTTGGGACAGCAGAATAAAACTGGTCTCATGAAATAGACTAAAAAATGTTACCTTCTTGGAAAACTCAGCAATGAAGCCAGAAAGAGCCCAGGTTCTTTTTACTTTCTTTCTAGGTGGTGTTTGGCTACTGATCTGGTTTCTTCACTTGTTAGAGGCCCATCCAAACAATGTCTTACTTCCTTTTTTCTTTTTGTACGGGTCTCACTTTACAGCTGTGGTTGGCTTGGAGCTTGCCATCTAGACTAGGCTGACCTCAAACTGGTGGTAGTCCTCCTGCCTCTACTTCCTAAGTACTGGGGTTATACCACACACTCAGCTGGTCTCCTGCTTCATGAGTTACTCTTGTCAGTTTGTGTCTTTTTAAGAATTTATGCTGGGCAGTGGTGGCTCACGCCTTTAATCCCAGCACTTGGGAGGCAGAGACAGGCGGATCTCTGTGAGTTCGAGGCCAGCCTGGTCTCCAAAGCGAGTTCCAGGAAAGGCACCAAAGCTACACAGAGAAATCCTGTCTCGAAAAACCAAAAAAAAAAAAAAAAAAAAAAAAAGAAAAAGAAAAAGAAAAAAAGAGAAAAAGAAAAAAAAAAGAATTTACTCATTCATTCCATCTAAGCTGATAAATTTTTTTTGTGGATAATAATTCATATTGCTTGTTTATAATTCTTTTTGCTTCTAGGATTTTTACAGTAATGTTCTTTCTTTCATTTTGGGTCTAGTAATTTGAATCTTGTCACTTTACCTCCTAGTCATGTAGCTAGACTTTTCCTGCCTTGCCCACAGTCAGGACAAATCTTTGTCACCTGCCAGTCCCACGGCCGCTCAGACCCAACCAAGTAAACACAGAGACTTATATTGTTTACAAACTGTATGGCCGTGGCAGGCTTCTTGCTAACTGTTCTTATAGCTTAAATCAATCCATTTCCATAAATCTATACCTTGCCACGTGGCTGGTGGCTTACCGGCGTCTTCACATGCTGCTGGTCATGGCAGCAGCTGGCAGTGTCTCTCTGCCTCAGCCTTCCACTTCCCAGAATTCTCCTCTCTCCTTGTCCCACCTACTTCCTGCCTGGCCACTGGCCAATCAGTGTTTTATTTATTGACCAATCAGAGCAATTTGACATACAGACCATCCCACAGCATAGTCAGTCTTGTGGTATTTCTGTGGAGCTTTACAAAGAACCAGTTTTTTCTTTCAATAATTTTCTTTATCATTTTTAGTTTTTATTATGTTTTAAACATGTGTTTGTTTATTACTGTGTGTGTGTCACAGCACGTGTGTGGAGGTCTGAGGACAACTGGCTGGAGTCCGTTCTCGCCTTCCACCATGGGTTACAGAGATCTAACAAGGTCATCAGACTGGTGTAGAAAGTGCTTTTACCCAGCACGCCATCTCCCAGGATCTGCTCTTCATTTCTTGTGTTGATTTGAACTGGTGTTTAGAGTCACTTGCTTTCATTCCGAATAATTTTCTTAGTATTCCCTAATTAGTGGGTCTAGGGTTGGGGATTTAGCTCAGTGGTAGAGCGCTTGCCTAGCAAGCACAAGGCCCTGGGTTTGATTCTCAGCTCCGGAAAAAAGAAAAAAATAGTGGGTCTACTAATAAACTGTTCTTATTTTTTATAAGAATGTTTAATTTTGCCCTCCTTGTTAAAAACTGCTTTTGCTAGGTATGATACTTTCAGTCAGGTTTTTAAAACTTTCAGATCTTTTAATATGTTTCCCCCCTGACGTCTGCCTGGGTGTGTCTGACGTGGCAGCTGTCAGTCTTACCAGGGTCCTTTTCTCAGCATGCTCCTGCTGCTGTCATCGTTTTTTTCTTTTTGACTTTTGATTGATATTTCTACTTGTGGATCTCTTTGTTTTTGTTAAAATGGTGTTCAAGACTAATGTCTTCATCAGTTCTGGTTGTCACCTCCTCGAGACTACTTTCTGCCCCCCCCCCACCTCTTCCTGTTGCTCCTGTATGCACAGGCTGTTACATTGCTATGCCTCATTACATTCCTCTGTAGCTCTTCATCTTGTTTTATTTCCTTCCCCACTCTGTTCTTTACTTACATAATATCTATTGACATATCTTTCAATTTTCTGAGTCTACCTTCTGCTATTTCAAATATTCCATTGAGTTCCTTCAGTGAATTTAATTAATTTCCATTACTGTTCTTTCCAAATCTATAATTTTTATCTGGTTCTGTTAATAATTTGCCTTTGGTATTCTTTATAATACATTGCTATCCTTCTCTAATGAAGATTTCCTTGAGTTTTTTGAGCATAAGGAGTTCTTGTTTGCTTGTTCTGAGACAGGATCTTACTGTGTTGTGTTGGCTGGCCTGGAACTCATTGAATGATTACACTGACCTCACAGAGATCCACCTGTCTCAGCCTCCGGAAGGCTGGGATTATAGCTGTGTGTCACCATGCCTGGCTCAACCGGACGGTTTGCAGATAAAGACCTGTTAAACACGAGGGTGTCACCACGGGCAGTTTCTGGACTGTTTTCTTCCCTTCTGTATTTGTGTCACACTTGGCTATTTTGTTTTGTTTCGCATGTCTCTTCTGTGATAATTGTTGAAAACTGGACATTTTAGGTACCATGGCAATTCTGAATCCTGTTGTCTCCACCACGGGATTCGCTGTATTGTTGTTTGTTGATTTGTTTGCTTGGTGACTTGGCTGGATTATGTTAAGTGTGCCTTCCCACAGTGCACAGCTGTAGTGCTGCTCCTCGGGAGGCACAGTCACCCCAAGAGAAGAGTGGGGTCAGCAGAGTCTTCTTTAGCTTCTTTTCCTGAATCTCTCTGTTATTCCGTCTGCTTTGGTGGACTTCCTGTTCAGCCACTAGACTCCATTAGATGTTGGCCGACTCTTTATTGTTCTGGGCCATTACATGATACAAAAATTACTCTATAGTGTGATTTACTTCAAGACAAGCCTCTTCACAGGAGTTATTTTGAGAGTAGTTTTGGGGTTTTGTTTTGAAACCTGGTAGTCATTTGTGTATGTGTTCACTTGTTTAAATGTGTGTGTGTGTGTGTGTGTGTGTGTGTGTGTGTGTGTGTATGTGTGGATGTGTATATGTGTGTGTGTGTAAACCAGGTCAGACGTGGGCTCTCTTGTGTGTGAATGCACATTTGTAGAGGCCAGAGGTCCAGCTTGGGCATTATTCTTCAGGCACTGTCCACCTTATCTTTTGAGGGACAGTCTCTCACTGGCCTGGCACTCACTGCTGAGGCGAGGCTGGCTGGCCAGCAAGCCTCGGGGAGCCACTTGTCTGACTCCCCCACACTGCAATGACAAGTAGTTCCCTGGCCGGCTAGCGAACTCAGGCCCTCGGGCTTGCGAGGTAAGCACCCCACTGATGGGGCTAGCTCCTGAAACCCGGCAAGTTTGGGTGGGTGGCTGGTTGGTTGGTTTTGTTTTTGCCTCCGTTATCTCTGAGTAAACAGCTGGCAAAGGCCTACCCTGGTTCTCGCGGCACGAACAGTCTCTCTCAATTGTTAAGTTGTTCACTACGAGTCTCCGAAGCACCTTGATGCTGAAACCTTGGGACACTGTTTCCAGTAAAGTCTGCTCCTTTGGGGAAAACCTCAGAATTCTCTTTTCTCATAGAGTACTTTCTCACAGGCAAAGTCTTTGATCTCTGTTCTAGATTTGAGGACAGGGAAAGGGTCTACTTCTCTCAAAACATTGCCCTGATTTATGAGTTGGACATGGGGGGGGGGGGACGACACACTCTGGTGAGCATGAACGAGGTCCCAGTGTTCTCGGCCTACCATGCCTAGGGTAGGGTTTTTACTGTGTTTGTTGGGACTGGGTGAAGAAGGAGCCCTCAGCCGTGTTCCTCGGGGATTTAGTGTGTGCACACCAAAGGCGGAATGACAGAGGCTGCTGGGCCTGCCTCAACCAGGAAAGCCTTTCAATGCTGTGCCCTAGTACAAGAGCTGAGGGGAGCAGGAGTCTCATCCTGTCTACACCTCCTAGAGAGAAACCCCCATCACGCTCGACTGGGCTTGAGGAAGGAGGAAATGGACCACGACACTGGCTGGGTCCAGGCTTACTGTATTTCTTATGGAGACTTAGCAGATCTTTAAATATGTGTTTCTTCATTTGTCATACATACATACATATATAAGATGATTTCCAAAAAATGTAAATAACTTTGCTTCTTTTTAATTTTCACCAGATATGGTTGTTTTTCTGGGAAGTAGGTCTATGGTGCAATTTTTTTTTTTGTTCTAGAAACAGAAGTCTCTGAAATCATCAATTTTGTAAAATATTTAGTTATGTGAAGGCATGATCATGACCTAATAATGGACAGCAGAATAACTTAAAACTATTTTCGATATAGTTCCATAGATATATGGCTAAAAAATTTAAATAAACATGTTCTATATATTGATAGAGATTAGAAAATGCAGTCATAACATCTTATATAATATCAGAGAGACCAGCCTTAATATTATACATCCCAGGGGCTCAAGAGAGAGAACTACTAACGGCGAGGACTATTTTCAGGAAATAGAATCTCAGCACACGGAGCTCTATAGTCCACTTGCTTTAATTCCTCTGGCATAACAACCTATTTACACAGCTTCAGTTCTGTTCTCGTGCCTAGCTCCTTTCTTGCCTGATTTCTCTCTGTTTATCTACTGTTCCCTCTAAGTTCTATCTTAATTCTCTCATCTTAATTCTTCTTCATCTAGGCCCTTTTCAGCTTGTTCTTACCCAGCTAGTACTTTCCCATCTGGCTCTTCCTCATCTTCCATCTCGTTCCTCTAGTCCTCTCTTCTAGCCCTTCAACCTAGTTCTTCCCCATCTCAGTTTGTTCCTCTCAAGTTCGAATTCTTTCATTCTCTTTTCTCTTCTCCCCCCTCATGCCCTGGAAGTCCTGGTATATAAAGCCAGGCTTCCAGGATCAAACAGAGGGGTGATAAGAAATCACATTGAGAGGCAATAACCATTAATTATCATTTGCAACCCCAAAGGGAAGTAACCAATGGGGAAATGAATTAACTAAAGGCTAAATTTGGGTAATATCTAAGAAGAGGGATCTTGTGTGCTCCACTATAGTCTTAAACATGATTAGTAGAAAATGTTAAGAATCTATAAGTTGCTAGGTCAATGGGAGAAAATAAAACTGTCTTTTTTCCTGTGGCTCCTATCTGTCCAAGCTATCTGCCATTTTTTGTAGGGTGGGGGAAAGTGTGCTCAGTCGCTAGGCAACCTGTGTACTGCTAGATGCCTCTGGTGATAGTTAAAGGGAGATCTGGAACTAGAGGTAAGGTTTGGGAAAGGAGGAAGTAAAGCTTAATTAGCACATCTGCCAGGTCTTCTCAAACAAATAGTCTGGATGCTTAAGTCTGTCCTTAGAGAGTACAGAGGTATCTCTGATAAAGTAATTTCCTCCATCTGGGGATGGACCTGGCCAGATGCTGCCAATGATGATAATTACAGGGAGGCTTGAACCGGGGTTCTGGCTGAGCATAGCTGTCAGCACAGAAAGTTATCTAAATATTCCTAGAAGTGGTTAGGTAAGGAGTTAGAGGTCTATAAAGTTAGTAAGGCTGTAAGAAAGGAGGGTCTGAGCTAAATTGTGTAAAGCTATTACTTAACGTCCACCTGACCTAGGCGGTGTCTCCTTGTGGAATTTACCTTAAATCAGGAGACTTGCATGTAGACTGTTATTACTGCTAGTCCTTAAAAATGGCCAAGGGAGATATCTGTTTCCAGAGAAAGCCTTTCCTGAGGCTGTTCTCCAAATACCTGGAATGTGTATGTCCAGAGAGTGATCAGTCCACACTGTTAGCCCTTCTTAGGGAAAAATCAACTGTGAAAACTATGAAGGCACACATGATTTTCATAACAGAAGACAGCTGATATATAACAAGCCAAGTAACACCAAAAGCTCCTTGGAATTTGGCTTCCTCTGGAGGAAATCCTTGATCCCTCCAGGTAGTAACTTTGCCATAACCAGCTGAGTTCTTATGATATATTTCTGCGGTCTGCAGCAATAACATTGATTTTCTTTTATTTCCCAAAGTTTCTTTTTGAATTTAGGGAATATCAGTTATTTATTTACTTATTTATTACCTTTTTGTTGATTATGGAGGATGTGCCAAGGTGTGGGTGTAGAGGCCACTACAACTTGGTGGAGTAGGTTCTCTCCATCACTTTAAGGTAGGTTCCGGGTACCAAACTCACGTTGTCATGCTTGCCTCAGGCAAGAATGTGCCTTTACCAGCCGAGTCACCTTGCCAGCCCCCAGATTTTCTTTAAGGAATATATGTCACCAGTATAGTAAAAATAAAGTTAAAATGAGATACAATGCCTTGGTGCTTTTAGCACAAGCATGCTTTTGTCAGTACACCTCGTGGGGAGCTGCAGCAGTCGTATTAGAGGAACAGTGGTACTGTGCATGTGTTTGCGCATTTCTCTTCTGCAGTGGTAGAAACACCGATGAAATGCATGGTCACCATAGAGGTCAGAACAGATGATGTATTTTTATGAATCAAATTTGGCTTGCTTTGTACCCTGAGGATATAATTACACTTTATTCCAGTTCTGCCTCTGCCTCTTCTTCTTCTTCCCTACTCTTTCCTCTTCCTCTGGTCTCTGTCTTGCTATTTGGACCTGGGTGGTCTTGAACTTGCTGTGTATCCTAGCCTGGCCCCAAATTAAATTCATGGCCCTCCTGTCTTTGTCTCTGGGTGCAGAGATTACAGGTGTGAGCTCTCTGTGCCTGGCTGTTATGGCTCTTGCCTATTATAATGATGGCAACTGGCAATTCTGAGTACTTAGAGTGAATCAGACCAGTTTTCTCTAAGTGATAGACCTATTATATTGCATGTATTTCACACTTTCCAGATTTAATTGTGTTTAGAGACCTGGACAGAAAACCCGAACAACATTGCTTTAAATTTTTAAGGTTTGTTGTTGTTTTCAGAATTTTCCATCTGTTTTTGTTTTCACATTTTACCTTATGTCACACAGCCTCAGGGTCCTAACATAGTCAATAGCGCAGTTCCTGAGTTCTTAACTCTATGCCTCTGAGTGTTGAGCCGTTCCAGAGAGCACTAACCAGTTAATGTAACATTTTGCCAGGAGAATGACCTTTGTATTTGTGGTTCCAGAACTCTGAGGAGGATCAGGAGGATTAGTGATGCAAGGGATGATTTGAAGAGGCTGTGAGGGCTGTGGTCCGAGAAAGATCTCAATAGCATGAAGACTCAGTCATGCAATCAGGGGCTTAGTTCAGCTCATCCAGAGGGAAGGAGGGAGGGAGGAGGGTAGCTTGTGGGATTCCATCTACTAACATTAAGCTACTTGCAAGGGAAAAAGCAAGGCCAATGGGAGCAACTATTATAAAACTGAACCCACAGAGACATGCAGACCTAGACTATCGCTGGTGTGCTGGTTCCTTGTGTTAAGCGTGTGTCTCCAGGGTCTTTACCTCTTGACCATCTGTTTGATAGAGATTGTCTCATGATCACAAGTCATGGGCAACACAGGCCAGTCAACTTGCCCACACATTTTAACTCCACTTCTCTCCAGAAGACCATTACATCAATCAAATGGAATTTTTAAATTAAATTTAAGTATAATGAAAATCAACCAGCACACCAGTGTTTCTTCTGTATAGAATGTAGGAGATACGGTGTCAGATTTATTTTTTAAAAGTATAGCCCTTAAGATGATCCGATGTGTCCATTAATCTTGTGATGTTTTTGCTTTAGCTGCATTATTGATTTTAGACTTACATTGAGGTTGATAAGCATAATCTGGCTGGTTCTGAGTGGATAGAATGGATGAATTGATAAGCACAATTAGTTCTAAGTGAATTGAACAAATAGTCCTAACGTTTTAAGATGGCTCAAGAGTTTCTATATGTATGCAACTCATATCTACGTTTGTATCTCTCTACATATTCAATTGGTCAGTTTTCAGGTCATTTTGCCTGCAAGCACTCTACCATGCCATGAAAACATTTGTTTCCGAAGAGAAAATGTTAAAATAGGACATTTGCAAATGTATTTAAAATATTGGAAGAAATGACTAAATAACTTGGAGGAACTAATGATTATTGTAAAGCATTTAGCCTGGATAGTGTGAATTAGCCAAATACTAGTAAAAGAATAAGTAAAAGTGATTCACATCTTCATTAGAATCTTAAGTAGAAGAACATTGTTTATTAATTGCACTTAAAATGTGAGGATGCTAGATTTGAATTTTCCAACAGTAAGTAAATATTAATGTAAACGCACAGTAACTGTAAATTGTTCTTTCTCTGCAGAGCCCCCTCGGGCCTGAAAAGGCTGCGCATGAACACATTTCCATTCTGGATGAATAGAGGCTTTGTGCAGCCATTCACTGTTTACTCAGCCCGCAGCACTTGTCTAGACAAGGACAATGAGCCACTTAGTGCCAAATATGAAGGGAGCAGCAGGTTCCAAGAACCCGTGGTGTGCCGTGGTTACTGGAAGCCGGCTTCTCTGAGGCCCCCACCACTCCATCCCTTGCATAACATTCTTATTTAAAACCGTGTTTTTTCCTGACTAAAAAGTGAAATCTGCCGTTGGATTAGGACAGACTGAGGGTGTTCCGTCTAACAGCTTCGGTTATCTGACAGCAAAGCCAAAAAGCATTGCTCACAGGATTCCTAACTGCTGAGCAGCCTGGGGCATGTGCTCTGGCGAGAGGCTCTCAGACTCTCCTTCTGAGAAGAAGGGAAAGGTTTATGTTTTCTGTAAGGCTGTACTGACATCCGTCCTAGTCCAGAGGGATGTCGGTTTGTTTGTTGTGGCTGTGCCAAAGTCGCTGGGCTGAACATTCACCTGCTGAAGTACCATACTATTCCCTGTCTACAGCAGGCATCCTCTCGTCGTGTGCCTAGCCTAGATCTATGGCCAGGAGAATAATGTGCCGTTGTCTCTCTCTGTCTCTCTCTCTGTCTCTCTCTCTGTCTCTGTCTCTCTCTCTCTCTCTCTCTCTCTCTCTCTCTCTCTCTCTCTCTCTCTCTCTCTCTCTCTCTCTCTCTGTCAGAGATGGAAGTACAGGAGCTGTTTTGCATGTGATACTCCTAGGTGGGGCAGTTAGCTCAGCTAGTGGGTTTTGTGAGTTCCAGATTTTCAATGGATGTGTGTCTAGAAGCAGCTCTCTCTTTGATAATGCTCTGCCTTAATGAAGCCGGCCTTTTGTAGCCGAGAGCCCCCTGGTGCATCCTTTTCTAAAATCTTCCTTAAAATCTCCATTGTGAATATAAATTTCCTAAATTCAGGTACTGTTTGCTTTGCTTAATGGGTTTTAGTTATTTAGTTTTGTTTTTTAAATTATTTTTATTTTATGTGTATGGGTGTCTTGTTGCATGTATATCTGTGTATCACACATGTGTCTGGTGCCTGTAGAGGCCAGAAAGGGGTGTGTGATCCCCTGGAACAAAGGTTAGAGATGATTGTGGTGTAGAACTCAAACCTGGGTTCTCTGGAAGAACAGCAAGTGGTCTTAACTACGAATCCATCTTATTTTTTTTAGTTAATTTTGTTCTTTATGAATTTTTATGGTACTGGGGGTGAATCCAGAGGCCCCAGCATGCCAGACAAGCTATACCTCTGAGCTATATCCTAGCCCTTCCACTGACTTGATTATAATTTAATATTACATGTCATTTTCAAAAGTAGTCTCAAGTTCACACTCCTCTGTGACAGAGTGACTGAATTTACAGTAACGCTGGTGTCCTTGGAAGACCGCAGAACATACAACAAAAGTGTCACCAGCCTTTGGGGTCCCAGAGGTGACTTTAAATCCAAGTCCCTCAAGGTGTCAGACACTGGGATTCCTTGCCAGGTACACCCTGGTCACAGGGCAGTCTGAGTGTCTGTGTATCCCACGCGACTCCCCAGGGCCCCATCAACTACATTGCCTCCTGAGTCTGGCATCTGACCCCTCTGTCACCTCTTCTTCCCGCTGGGGCATCAGATCTGCACCTGGGAAGCAGAGATGCTGCCGTCTGAATGTTCCACATCACACGGTCAAATCCACAAGTGTTTTGGGGGAAGTCCAGGCTTTGCAAGCTCCTGGCGATGCTTTGTTGCAGTTTCTGGGGCCAAAATATAAAGAGAAAGGATTGAAAGGTGTTTCAGGTTCCTGCCCTCCCTTTCCCCTTTCCTTCCTCCCCTTCTGTGAGGCTCTGGTACCCGATGGAACTCGTGAAAAACAAAAACTTATTCTTTAAAAATTCCCCACCCTCAGAACCTGCATCAGAATTTAGGTGGAAATGTGTGCAATTGTAATGAAGGAGCTAAGAAAACATTTTGCCATTCAACTTGCAGTCTTTTAAACTGGATTCAGCTAAATAAACACAAACAAACAAACCATTCAGCCTGCAGTCACTGTGGATCACTTACCTATAACGTGTCAAGTTAAGACTGAAGATAATTTTTTTTTTTACATAGCTTGCCTTTACTTCATTTTAACTTAATTTAAATACTTACGTTTTTATGGTGCTTAGAGATCAAACCCAGGGCCTTGTACTTGCTAGCCAGGCACTGTGCCACTGAGCTGTTCCATACTTACCCCCTTAGTTCCTCTTAAATAATAGAACTTGATACATTTTAAGAAATTAACTTTTTAGGAAAAATGAATTTCTGGTGACATTACCGCTATTGGATTCCAAGAATGCAGTCATGATTTAAAATAGAATTGATGTTTTGGAGAACTTCCCTGATATATGGGATAGGGAAAAATTGTTTTCTTTTTAATAGCTAATAAAAATAACCAAGTGAAAACAATATTACGTTTCTAGCCTTTAATTCTGGGGCTTCTGCTCTGATGTTTTTTACTTTTTCTTTCTGACTTTTGTATCGGCGGCTGGTCTCATCCCATTACCGAAGACTTCTAGCTTCCTCACTGTGTTACCAGATGTGGTCGGTGATATCTGTCATGCCAGGAACAGTGCGACTCCCTTCCTTTCCGGAGTGGCCACTGCGGAGAGTAGATCTGCACAGAAAACTGTGTTGAAGTTACTATCACAACTGAACCTTGTAAGACAGGAAGCCCAGTTTAAATACTGTGGATCTCACTCCCCTTTTCCAGCCTTCCAACCCTTGCCAGCAGACCAGCCAGCAGAGCAAGAAGATGCTGGTAATGTTGCTGGGTTGGGTGATTCAGTGTACCCTCTAGAGAGAGGCTTGGGCCTGGGTCAGAGGGAGCACCATGAGTCTCTCAGGCTGGTCCATTGACTTCAAGGATTGCCAAGACCATTGCTTAGAGTCAGGTGAGTACCAGAGGTTCTGGGATGGATCTGAGCCCCAATTGAAACCAATCCTCGCCCAAGTTCTCTAGTAAGCTTCAGTAGCACACCGGCTTTTGTTATATGCTGCCGGAACTCTTTCCTAAAAGGGGCCCACTTAACCATGTTTCAGCATCTGAAACCCATTTCCATATGAATGGAACGGCTATTGCGCCAAGCGTTTACTCTCAGCCAAACCCATTATTTAATTCTTTGAACGCGTCATTGAAGAAGTGAGCTCTGTGTTGCAAGTAAGAAAACTAAGACTACAAAGTGTTAAATAACTTGACCAAAGTTATTTAAATCAAGAGGTGAGTGTGGGTGTGGCCAGCCCTGGGTCTTGGCAGTGAGAAAGTGCATTGCTTTCAGAGAACTGAAATATAATATTAAAATTAGTCAGGCTACATATATTCTTGGCATTTACAAAATTTGGGTAAATACACATAACAGATTTTTTTTCCATTTTAACCATTTTTTGTTGTGTAATTGTTACTATTGTCTATCTGCAAAACCCTTTCTATCACCCCAAACTGAAATCTTGTGCCCATTATACAGCTACCTTTCTTCCTCCTCAGGTCTGAAAAGCCACCACAGGTGCCTCCTGTAAGTGGAACTGTATAATAGTTATCTTTTGTGTCTAGCTGATTTCACTTAGTATAATGTCCTTAAGGCTAATCCACATTATGCGGGTACTAGAAATACCTGTCTTCTTAAGAATTGATGATATTCTGTTGTATGCATATGGCACATTTTGTTTGCCTAGGCATCTGTCAGTGAACATGGAGTTGCTTCTTCTTTTTGGTTATTGTGAAGAGTGCTACCATGAACGTGTGTGTGTGTGTGTGTGTGTGTGTGTGTGTGTGTGTATGTGTGTGTTTAAATCATGGTGTACTAGCAACTCTAAATAATGTCCGTAGTATGACATTCAGAACCCTGTTTTGGCCTTGGCCCCATGACTCCTGGGATTTACGGGAATTGTGTCACCACCACACCCAGCCCCTAGACTTCTAATGTGAAAGCAATTGTGGGTGCCATTGGGTTTTAATGCGTATGACTCAAAGCTTGTGCATGGGCTGACAGGTTGCAAGATGTATTCAAATCGAGGTCTGTCTAAGTCTGTGCGTTTGACTCCTGCTCCAATGTTTAATTATTTACTGGCAAGTTTTCCCATTTTCTAAAGACAGCTTGCTGTCTGCTGTCAGTCACACCCACTCTGCCACGCACAATAGCGGGTGAACATGGCCTTCCCTTCCTCAAGGAACTCTACCCTTGGTGGCGAAGAAACGTGGTGTGATTGTTTGAACCGTTTTAGGAAATCCACTGGTTTCTTGCTCTTGTATTGCTTTTGTTTTTGTGCTGTAATCCACACGGCAAGATAGGAGAGGGATGAGGAGTGGTGTGGAACAATGGGACTCAAAACCCTCTCCCAGTCCACGTAGGTGGAGAGTCCCGAATTTGGTCTACAAATGCACACACCTAACATCCTCCCCATCTCAGATGGTGGTTAACACCTTTCCTGTTTCTAATGAGTTAAAGTAGGATTGTTTGGTTTGGCTCAGGACGCTGGATAGAGTCTTAACTGGGGAAGGCAGGAGTGCCTCCCGTGGTCTGTGCATGGGGAGGGAACAGGACGGGGGACTTTTATGGCAATAAATGAAGGCAAGGAATCTGTGGTGTTGCAGTACGTGGCAGAGTCAGGTATGAAGAGTTGGTGGTTTTCTGCCGTATTGGAAAGTCAATCCATATGGACTAGTACATGCTGAGTCACTGAACAGCTGCAAGGTATTGTGGGTCACCTGCAGATGATGGAGAGTACTGCTGTGGACGGGGTGTGGTGCCTGAATGCACCTTAGAACTGGAGCTCAGCAGGTCTGGATGGAACTACAGCATCACAGTTTTCTGCAGAGAAACAGTTTTATAGTCCTTCATGAATTCAGAATTCTTGGGTGATCTCATGACCAAGGGTGGGACAGGGAGGGAGCCCATGGATTAAATTCTTATGAGTCAAGAGGGTGAGACAGAGGAGTACATTTAGTTTTAATTTTAGAAATAATGGAATGTGGCTTTTTTTGCACCTGAGTAATGAAGAGTAAAATTCCTGCATGTTATACAAATAAACAAGTAATTGCAACAGAGTGGTTAAAAAAAAAATGTTTGGGGAAGCATCAGGTTCACAGAGAGCTTTTAGGAGAGAGAAAGAAAGAAGGCCTCCTGGGAAGAAATGTCTAAGCCAAGAACAAACAGCATTAGCCAGAAGAAGGGTGTTGGGAAAGCAGAATGTTCCAGAGACGGGGAATTAAAGGCACAAAGGCCCAATGGTTGCAAAGGTGTCAGTGGAAACCTAGGATGGTTGGGCAAGGAGTTCCAGGGTAAGAAGTCGGTGCCTGGTCGGGTAAGAGGGACCTCGCATCTTATGATCACGAAGACCTCGCACTGGGAAGCAAGTGAGGGTTTGTCCTGAAGGCAATGTGGGGAAATGTGTGTTTAATGGAAATGGGTGACAGGATGAGAGCCAGGGTTTGCAAAGGCCACTCTGGCTTCCAAAGTGGCGAGAAGGGAGGCTCTGGATTGTTGGAACTGGAGGAGCCATGTTCTCTACAGCGCCCAGAGAGCCCATGTTCTGTATCTTTCTCTTAGCTTCTGGTGTTGCCAGTGGTCCTCAGTACAGCCTGGCTTGCTGACGCATCACTAGCCTTTGCCTTCGCATCACACAGTGCTCTCCTTGTGGCTCCTGCCTCCACATCATCTTTTCTCTGTGGGTGCCTCTGTCTTTTTGCATCTTGCTATGAGGCCAACAGACAGACTGGATTTAGGTTTTCCTGTTCCAGTGTGGCTTCATCTTAATCAGCTGTGTCCATAGAGACTCCCTCCCTCAAACAGTTATGTTCTGAGGTGTCAGGAAAGACATGAATTTAGGGTTGGAGGGAGCTCTAGTCTACATGGAATACATTTCATGGAAGCATATCTAAGCTGACTATGAATTATGGGACACCAGGTATCTGCCTCATCAGGAATTTCCCCTTGCCAAGGCATCCCTGTGCCAATAGGAGCTAACATACTCTAGAAACATGCTCCCGTGAGTTGTGTGGGAGTCTCAGGAGTCTGTCATATCTTCTCTCACGAGAAGTCATAACTGGCAGATTGCCATCAGTGTTTTTATAATTTGCTTATAAAACCATTGACATGGAATGGAAGAACAATGGCCTTTCCCACGTCCCTCCAGGTTTACATTGCCTGGAGAGCATCAGCCCCGTGCAAACACATCTGGCTGTCCATCATCTGAAGTTCAGACTTTCTCACATCTGGAAAAGCTTTTGTCAAGGTTCCAGGAATAGCGACTACAACATGCATATTCTCAACATAAACACGTACTTTTTCTTTTCTTTTCTTTTCTTTTCTTTTCTTTTCTTTTCTTTTCTTTTCTTTTCTTTTCTTTTCTTTTCTTTTCTTTTCTTTTCTTTTCTCCATTGAGATAGCATATATTTCTACTACGACATAAGCTGTAAGTATCCATGGAAATTTTAAAGGAGTAATGCTAGGCAAATAACCATGCCGTCCATAGCCGAAGAGGTAAAAGCAGTGAGGAGTGGGCTGAGGTGGACGGCCTGATTGTTACCCAGGGTCATGGTAATGTCTAGGCTCTCAGGGCCCATGCCTGGGTTCATGGCCCTGTTGTAGCCTCGTGGCTCCTGATACTACTGAAGGCCAAGAGGACAGGGCTGCACAGAGTTGGTCCCACCACTTCCTAGTTGCAACACTGGGAAGAACTGGTCCTGCCCCTTACTGGTTGCATCACTTGGGAAAGTGGGCCCTGCACCTTAGCTGGGCAGCACAATAGAGCTGACCCTGTTCTTGGGGGTATGGGCAAGCTGGCCCTGGGAGCACGAGAATGGGAGAACAGATCCTATCCCCCTCATCTACCATGTGGTGATGTGGTTGAGGGAAAGATACCCTCCCCCCTTCCCACTGATACCTGTGGCAGGCGAGGGAGCTGACCTTCCCCTTTAGCAGCTGTAGCACTCGGGAAAGCAGGCCCTGCACCTCCTCTGAGCACCACAGTTGAGCTGACCCTGTTGACAGGGTGCTGTGAGCCACCCTGACAGCATGAAGGCCCACCCCTCATCTGTCATATGGTGTCAGGGGCAGAGGAGACACCACCCCACCCTACTCCACCCTCCTCTCCCCCCCCACCTGTTGTCCCTCACTGCCTGTGACAGGTGGGAGAGCTGGCCTTGAGGTCATAAGATAAGAGCAGGAGAGCTGTCCCTGCACCTCACCAGCTGCAGTACTCAGGAGAGTGGCCCTATACCTAGCCTGGGCAACACAGTAGAGCTGGCTCTGGTGGTATAGGTGTGGGTGAGCCAGCCCTGAGGGTATGAAAGCAAGAGAACCAACCCCAACCTTTGCTCATTGCTGCTTAGATGAGCTAGACGGGGTGGGGGTGGGGGGGCATTGCCAGAGAGTTCACTCTGGTTGTAAGATTTAGCAGGCTGACCAAACCTGCAGCTACCTAGGCCCAGAGCCAATGTTATG